>NC_089522.1:28818881-29418881 GCF_963924715.1 Thunnus thynnus | reverse complement strand
CTAAAATATCTTAATTCATGCTTTACTCCTCCACTCTGAACCATCTAGAAACTTAAAAAAGTACTAAAGTATTTACCAAAGAATTCCCCTTCATAGTGGAGCAGCAGCACATCAGCGTTTCAGTAACATTATAAATAATCAAATGTTAAAGCTGCTTCATGTGTCTTTGCTCAACATGTTGCAGGGAACCAGGAACACTGGGAAGAGCATCGCTAACCGCAACACAGCGAACCCCACGGCCATGCTGCTGGCCTCCTGCCTGATGCTGGATCACCTGAGGCTCCACGCCTACGCCAGTATGATCCGCAGAGCCATCCTGTCCACTGTCACTGAGACCCGGGTACGCCTCATGATCACACTCCCTCTCCAGCTTAACCGATGACGGGTTAATTTGTGACATTTCACTTTTGTTTTGATCATCCTGCTTTGTAATTGGACAGCTCGGATTCAAAGTGATCTGCTTCAGACCCTCTTTTTAGTCCAGTCTCTTTTATTTGACGTCATGAAGTGAAAGTTTCCCAAAGTGAAACAATAAAAGCAGACAAAAAACAGAAAATATGCATTAAAGATTTAAAAAAATAATTATTTTGAACATATATCTGGTGTTTGTTCCATCGTTTTTACTCTCCCTGTTTCATCTCCTTTGTCATCCAGCTGCACACTGCTGATCTGGGAGGCCAAGGCTCCACCTCTGAAGTGGTCCAGTCCATCATGAACGCCATCCAGAGCACGGGGCCTCTGACACAGAGCATCTAGAACACACACAAATATGCAAAGTCACAAAGATTGTACCTCTGTGCAGTAGCTCCTCTATGCAATTTTATGATAACTATAGCAAATTGTTTGATAGTACTACTAAACCTAAACTGTGTATGCAAACAGTTTGAATACCTATGCAACGGTTTTTATTTCTTCAGAGGGTTTAATAGCTCTAAAAGTCGTGTGTTTAAAGCTGAAACGCACATTCTTAACCTCCTAACCATTTGTTATTAACCTAAACCTGTTTACACCAAGTCCTTTACATGTTTATTAGTTTATTTATTTATTATTAACTGAAACCAGGTATTCATGCTTTATGAATTTTAACGTATTTTAAACCAAACGCAGCTGTTAATCATCTACTGGAACTCAGCTGTCCTACTGAATGTAATACTGAATGCTGAACTTCATTAAGACTCTTATCTCACTACTAATAAAGCATTTGTCCCCGTAGTTCATTCTTTTGTCTTCATAAACAGCTTTAACACACGTGTGTGACATGCATGCTGCACTGGCTCGTCTAGACCACCAGGAGGCCTCGTTGTCTCGTGTTACTGCAACATTGTGATTGATTGAAACTCTCGAATAACTTCTTTGTTACTAAGGCAAAGGCATGTTTGTTTATATTGCACAATTCACACACACACAGCAGTTTCAAAGTTATTTGAAGACATTTAAATTCAAAAAGTGATTGGAAACAAACTTCAGAAGATTGAACAGAAGAAAGGACATATATGTGTATTTTGAGACAATTCTAATAAGAAAATAAAGACATAAAAGCCTAATAAAAACTGGGTTTAAGCTTTTAAAGGTGGTCAGAGTTTTGGCAAACATTAGATCTTCTGGTTGTTAGGCATAAAGTAATTGAATGAAGCCTCACTGATCTTTGTTCTCACTCGTTTAGAAAAGCAAACACATTTTTTTCTAGATGATCTAAGAAGTCTGTTTCATATTGTACCAGCAGGTCAGCAACATATTTTAGAGTTAAGTCATTTATTGATTTATATAGAAGCAGGAAGATTTTCTCCTGTAAAGTCTGGAGAACAACAACAAGCTTTTAGTAAGTTTTACTCAAGTCAAACTGACCTTTTAGACTTTATGAGGGTCAAGAGTGAAAACCTAGAATGTAAATAGTTTTTTTTATAGCATCATAAAATAAAATTTAAAACTATTTACAACTTATTTCAACCACACAGCCAAACTTTGATGCTTTTATAGCAACTTAAAAGGAAAGTTTAGAGCTAATTGTGATTTTGCTCATAAGGATTATTGATATATTGATATGTTGATCGGCGGTGAGATAGTCCTGCTGGTTCGTGTGCAAGAATCACTTAAACAGTGGAAGAGACGCTGGTGTTCAGCTGGGACTGATCTCTCATCCTCATCTCATCCCAATGATGATTTTTTCATCTCTTTTATGAAAGGAATTCGGTGTTATTTTTCTGTTTGTTTTCTTTGTTTTTATTTGTTTTTCTTTTCCTTTTTTCTTCTCTCTTCTATTTATTGATTTAATTATTTTTTTGGAGGGGTTTTATCTGGTATTTACTACACATATAAATGTCTTCACTAGTATTTTCTGCAACATATTGTTTATTTATATGCATCTTCTTTATTATCTATGACATATTTAGAGCTGCAGTGATTTTTCAAGTTCACTGATTCCAGCTTCTCAAATATGAATGTTTTGGTTTATTTAGGATCACTTTGGGCTCTGGGAAACTATTTTATAGACCAAACGATTAATCGAGAAAATAATCAACAGATTAATCAATAAAGAAAATAATTGGTAGTTGCAGCCCTGGACACATTGCTTATTTATACATATTTTCTTTGTTATATATGTGATATAGTGCTCATTTATACATATCTTATTTATCTATGATGCAGCATTTATTCAGGCTTCTTTCTTTATTATTATCCCGGACATATTGTTTATTTACACATATTTTATTTACTATTATCTGTGACATATTGTTTATTTATATATATTTTATTTATCTGTGACATAGTGTTTATTCATACTTATTTTATTCATTGTTTGTACTTAATTAGTGAATGTTTGACTCTTGGGAAGCCACAATAGTTTTGTTTTTTTTGAAACTTTTTTGTTGTTTGCAGTTTTATCATAACAAGTGTTTGTATTATTGAGTTTTATTGAGTACAGAGGTGTACTTTTTTGTTATTAAAGTGTTGTAAATTTAGTTATGTAAACCCCAGGAAGAGCTACTGTTACATTACAGCAGCTAATGGGGATGTAAATATTAAAAAAATAATAATAATTAGGGAATTCATTCACCTGTGTTTGTGGCTATCTATGCAATCATTTATAAAGCAGCCTACAACTAATTACAGCAATCTGTTTTTATAGTTGTATCCTAATAGGAAAAGAAACAGCTTGAGCAGTTAACAGCCTCGTGTGCCAGTGTGTGCATGTTTGTGTATGTTTAAAGCCACTCAGCGGGCCCCTCGATAATTAGAGGCTTCTCCAAACGAGGGAGCACTTGAGGGGAAGCAAACAGATTACTGCGCTGTCAGAGAGAGAGAGAGAAAGAAAGAAAGAAGTAGAATGCAGCAGGAGACGGAGAGATGAGGGGGGAGGGGAGGAAAAATAGGGGGAAAGTCGTGGAGAAAAGATAACTCTCCTCCCTTTGCCGCCTTCTCATTTCTCTCCGTAAACCTTACATCCCATCTGTCACAACATCTGACCGTCTCTCCTCCCTCTCTCCTCCTGTTCCCACCCGTCTTCATCCCCCCCCCTGCACCCGGCGATGCAAAATCACACGTACACATATTAGATAAATATGGGTGTGTGTGTGTGTATGTGCATGAAAGGTCTTTGATCACTCTCTGAGACACTAATAGCAGAAATCTCACTTGATCTGCTAGTCATCTTCCCTGAACGTGGATCAAAGTGGGGCCAACAGCAACATGGTTAATATCTAAACAATCAGCCGGAAATTGCATTAATTCACCAACGCAGCCTGGGCATCACGTCCTTTGATCAGCACGCCCGCTTTCCACTTGAGTACCCCTCTTTTTCTCCCTCTTTCTGCTATTTTTCTGTCCCCTTTTTTCATGAATTCAGAGATAGGCGAGAAAGAGAGAGAGGGGAGGGATGCAAGAGTGTTAAAGAGCAGGGAGAAGGGAGGAGATGGGGAGGACAGGAGTGAACAGCGTGAGTTGGCAGAGGTCACCATCAGAGTACTAGGCAAGAGGAAAACTCACACACACACACATACACAGCATGGATAGTGTGTGCAACAGCAGATCAGGTTGTCCCGGCTCCTACAGATGCTTCACGGGACACTGAGGACGAAGACGAGGTGAGTAGGTCGTCTACGTTTGCTTGTACTTTGCTCCTGGTTTTCTTCTTTCTGTTTTCTACTCTAAACTAAAAATCTGAGGATCCGGCTGGTGAGGGTGGAGGGAATACAGGTGGAGGTTTGGGGAGTGTTTGATGCGAGCATATCTGTTGATGATTTCTAGACAAGAGTGACAAAGACAACTCACGAGAGGTACGCAGGTAAGGACTGATTTCATCTTTTTCATTGGGGGAAAGAAAGCGAGGGGTGAACAGCGGGTTTCCAGTTTTCTAATTGGATTAACATAGCCAAAAGATGTCAAACAGCTTCAACAGCACGATTGTTGATTAAAACAGAGTCAGGGGAATAACTGTGAAATATATTACTGGAGAATTTGAGTACTTGAGGGTTTGAACAGTTTAGAAAATGACTCTTTGGTGGAACTGCTAACAAATTCTAGACATCTGGTCTGTTCTTTTGTAATTTGCTAAAGTCGTCCTCTACTGAAAAAAAAGATGTTTTTGCAGAGTTTGACACTAGAAGGCTGTTGTCACATTCACTTATTAAAGGGGGAAATGTTTCTCTGTGGTCACCTTAAATCTCAGTTTAAGACGTGTACGTACTTGATGATTTGTGACGTCACAACTAGTTTGGTAGCTAATTGTGGTCCAATAAACAACTCCCACAAGTGTGATGTGGAAACTTTAAACCTCCAGTGCACAAACACTGAGAATGGACTTCTCAATGAAGTAGGAAACATCCTGTATCCAGCAGTGAAACTTTTTCATGAGGGAGAAGGAGAAGATACACACACACACACAAGCTAAAATGTCACACGTCAATTTTAACAGATTTTAACAAAGTAATTGAACTTTTTTTGTGAAAAAAACATCACAAATTATTAGTCAGTGTATTTGCATAGTGGTCACTACAGTGGACAGCTATTCAAAAGCCATTTTCTTAGATATGCATGGGGTTTTGATGGTATAGTTGCACATCAGCCACCGCAGTGGACTCTAGTGTGTCATCCCATGTTTAAAAAAAATGAAGTTCAAATGTTTTTTCATTTTTTCATTGCATTTTGTGTATGAAAGGTATGTGTATAAACATCATTATATGATAAACTTATGATATATCATTATTATCTGAAATGTGACAAGGGACCCCAACTCTATCATACAGAACGTTTTTTAACTAGTAAATACAGCTGAACAAAAAATGTTCAATTACCTCATTAAAAATTACATTAAATTAAACTGATATCTCCTCCTTTTCCCTCATCGAAAAAATTGAGAATCTATAAATATACAAATATTGTTCATTTCTTAAGTTTGACTGCTGGACACAAGATGTCTCCTACTTCAGTTGCACTATGATTTGCACTTCTGATGTCACAAATCATGCTCATACGTTCACACCCTAAACTCAGATGTAAGTCGAGCACAGAGAAACTTTCCCCCTTCGGCTGATTATCTACACATACATCATTCTGCACAGTGAAACTCAAAACATCCAAGTGACGTAATAATAAACAAGACATTTTTGAATTGAGAGGGACTTTTAAGTACAGAATCTGAATAAACTGCTTGTTGAATTATTGCATGACAGTTCTCCCAATTAGTGATGACCAATTAGCAGTTCCCATGTTTTCTCTATAGCCCTCCACCATATTTCCAGAAATGATCACAGGATGTTTTGTGACCTCAGTGATTATGAAACAGGCATGAGTATTAGGCAGTTCACAGTATGTTGATAATGACCATCTACAGGCCACTTGTTCCCAAAGTATCGACTCTGGATGTGTCTACGGTATACGGCTGCATATTTGCAGGTCAAGTTGGAGCCACGTCTATTTTAGCTGACCTCCATTGCCTGTAAACATCCCACAAACACACACACACACACACAATTGAAGTTAATAAGGGGCTATGTGTAGGGTCAATCTTCTGTGAGACCTTTAATTGTGAAACAATGAAATGTGAAACATGTTTACAGCCCCCTCTTACCGTTCAACACACACAGAGACACACACAATCGCAGAGGCATGCAGAGAGGGCCCCTCGTGTGGAACTATTTACCGAGTGCAGATGGGCAGGTTGTAATAAGGTCATGGTTGTTTGACTAATCTCCAGTGATCAACATTACACACTATTTGGCAGATATGGGTTACTAAAAAAACGGCACTTGCTACAAAACCAAAAAGAAGAGCAAGTTATGTTGTTATGTGGTCCATTTTTGTTTTTGGTGAAGCAATAACAAAATAGTTCTTCATAAAAAGTACTGAAAGTTCTCTGATGACATTAATAAGCCAAGTCCAGTGAAATGTATTTATAAAGCACTTTTAAGAGCAACAGAAGTATTTTACAGTGAGATTTAAGATGCAACTAAAATAAAACAAAAATAAACAGATAAGTAAATGTTCCAGACAAAGTTGAAACTGTTTCATCATTATATTAAACATCGAGGGGAATCAGAGGTGATTTTATGGAGGTGGGTCTTTAGCTGGGATTCAAAATTGGTGACAGATGGGGAAGATCTGACAGTGAGGGCCAAACTGTTCAGGGGCCAGCGATGGAAAAAGCTGGGTCACCTTTGGAGTTTGACTGAGAACAGAGAGAAGTAACTGATCAGAGGATCTGAGGGGTGTAGTACATGAACTTAGGAGATCAGAGATGCAGGTGCCTTCAGAGCTTTAAAAGCAAATGAAAGAATCTTCAATCAATTCTATTTCTCACTGGTAACCAGTGAAGGGAGGCCAGTATTGAGGAAATATGGTCTCAGTGTGGAGACAATAGGTAATAAAGGCATGTAAAACTGTCTCCAGATCACCAAAAGAAAGAAAAAGTTTTATTTTTGCTATAATCCTTATGTGGAAAAAGCTGCTACTGGCCGAATTTATTTGTTTGTCAAATTTGTGTGAGCTGTGTGTGCTGAGATTTGAGAACAGAGACACCAGAGATTTGGCTACACCAGAAGGAACATTTTCAAGACTGATAATATGAACTTCTGTTTTACTTTCATTTAGCTGAAGATTTTTTTTGGCTATCCAGCATTTAACTTAACGAGACAACTTAAAAGAGACTGAAGATTGTGAGTGTCGCTCAGTTTCAGTGGGAAGTACAGTTGTGTGTCATCAGCATAGCAGTGATAAGAGATGTTGATTTTTGAGACTGTCCTTTCAAGAAAAACAACGTATGTCGGTCACTAAAAAACAACATATAGTTACGTTTGAGTGACAGATGCCTTCTAGTAGCCGTAGTAATTACAACCCGGAGCAGTGGCATAGTTGAGATGGCATATATAAAAGTTGACAGTTTTCCTCATTTGGAGGATGGAGGCATTAACCAAACAGTAGACTCATCTCATTTCTCATTTCCAGCTGCAAGTGTCACATTTCCAAACATGAGTCACGACATTTGAAAAGAAAGCCAAACCACAACCACGATCATCCTCCGACCTTAAGCTCGTGGTTATTATCGTAGCCTTGATGATGAAGGTTGCCTAACTTTAAGGATGAAGTAACTGTAACCCACACACACCACATGTTTCTCTAACCTTAACAAAATGATTATTTTAACCCAAACCACAATCTTTCCCTAAACCTAACAAGTGGTTTTTGTGACTAAACCAAACCAGACCTTAACCACAGCGTTGTCACAACATAAGACTTGTTATTTTTTTAACAGTGGTTTGTAACAGTTTTGGAAAGCACTGACAAATGATGTTGTCTTGGTGATTACTGACAAAAGATGTGCCAAATTATCGTTCTGGACTCACATGGTCAAACAACATATATTTGGTTGTTTAATTTTGAGGGGTTGTTGTGATTTTTCTGAGGACAGACCCCAGTGGGAGCATGTATAATGGAAATAAAATAGGGCCTAGGATGGAGCCTTGGGGTACACCACAGGAGACAGTAGCAGAAGATGTAAAATTATTAATCAGATCTTTGTTGTAGATTTGATTTAAATCACTGTATCACTGTATAATGCCTTACCCTGAATGCCTACTACATTTTTGAGACAGTCCAGGAGTATACAGGGGTCAGCTGTTGTTACTCTCTTGGAAAGGGATAAGTTATTAGAAGACAACTTTTTCCAGAGCTTTTGACAGAAAAGCTCATTTTGAAATTGGACAGAAGCTATTAAGTACACCTGGATATAAGTTTGGGTTTTTGATTAGAGGTTGAATGAAGGAGCGTGGGATGTAACCATTAACTAGATAATAGTTTATTATGCTTAAAATACTGGGCCCAACTGTATTAAATATTTGCTTAAGAAGGTGAGATGGAATTATATCCAGTAGTGGGCTTCATCTGTGAAATAATAAATAATAAAGAAAAATAAATTTGAGGTAGAGCCTCAAACCTATGCCAGGCTCTTATTCACTGACTTTTCCTCACCATTCAATACTATCCAGCCAGATCTTTTTGCAGGGTAATGTCTTTGAAATTTTAATGTAAATATAATTCTCAATGTTTGGATATTGGATTTCTTGACAAACAGGGCCTCGTGTATCAGGGTCTATAGTTTGTTGTCCACCAGATTGCACTCCTCCTTCTCAGGATCTCCCCAGGGGTTGTTTCTTCTCATTCTCTACAGAAATGACTGCAGGAGCACTTATGATGATGGGCATATTTTGACATTTGCTAATAAATTGTTGTTAATAAATTGTTAGTCTATTAAATGATAATGAGTCTGTTGTTGATGTTTTTGTGTCTTGGTATAATAAGTTTTATGTATGAGGTGACTGGCGCTAACCACTGCACCACCGTGCTTCCCAGAATGGGTTTTTATCCCAGGATAAATGTACCAAAAACCAAATACAAGGTCATTTGATTCTTGGACACAGCAGGATACAGACATCAATATTATTCATGAGTACAAATACTTTGGCACTGCCACTGATAAGGAGACATGTTTTGAGTCAAAGCAAGGTCCAGCAGATCTTGTTCAAGTCAAATCATTTTTTATTTATACAGCACAATATCACAAATCACAAATTTGCCTCACTGGGCTTTACAATCTATATAGCATACAACATCCTCTATGCTTAGACACTCGATTTGAATAAGAAAAAACTCCCCCAAAAAACCTGTTAACATGGAAAAAAATGGAAGAAACCTCAGGAAAAACAACACAGGAGGGATCTTTCTCTCAGGACTGACAGACATGCAATAGATGTGTTTACAGAACAGACCAAGCCTCGGTTCCACTGAGGGGTAAAACCATAACAGTGTTTTTGTCCTTTCGAGGAAAGATGAATTATTTTAAGGTGTGCAATCCTCTTGTGACAGCATTTCATACATGTGTAATTGAATCGATTCTTTCTCTTTTCTTACTTGTGCCTTGGTTTGGTTGCATAAATTGCATCAGTCAGTCAACTATGAGGTTCCAGTTTGTGGTTTTAAATGAAATGTCTCGATGTATACATATAGTATACAGTTTACAGTCTGTAAGAAAAAGTAAATTTACACAATGTATGATACAAATTTGACATAATTTCACACCTATTTCACATTTTTAAGAATATTGTTGAGTGTCTATACATTTACAGTTCATGGCTATTTTTAGATTATAAAATTACATTCCATAATTCCCAAAAACAGTCAGAATTATTTTAAAATCAGATCAGCACCTGTTATTCTACAAGAATTCTTACAAGAAGAAAAAAAACACAAGGCTTTCTATCATTGAATTTATTTTTTATCTATATAGCGCCAAATCACATCATCTCAGGGCACTTTTCACACAGAGCAGGTCAAGACCGTACTCTTTAATTTACAGAGACCCAACAATTCCCCCATGAGCAAGCACTTGGCGACAGTGTCAAAGAAAAACTCTCCTTTAATGAGTAGCAACCTCAAACAGAACCCGGCTCTTGGTGGGCAGCCATCTGCTTTGACCGGTTGGTCATATTATGAGTAAATCGGTGAAAAAGTCTTTCTTTTTAAAAAAAAAAAAAATTTAATGATGGTGATTCTACAAAATGGCTGTATTTTTACGAGGGATGTGCAATGAGCTCAGTATTTGTGTTTGTATCTGTATTTGTTGAGGCAGCAAAATTATTTGTATTTGTATTTAAATAAAAGTGGAAAGAGGCTTAAAATCCTGTCACCAACCGGTATTTGACATAGGGGTTTTTTTCATCTCGAAAACAAATCATTTTTAAAATATTTGTATGAAACAAATATTCGTAAAAAAAACCCCACTATTTGTTCTTTGCTGAATAATGTATTTGTATTTGGGCACACCCCTAATTTTTACAAGATTGTGTTAGCAGGAAATACACTGAAATTAAATTTTACTGTTAAATCTGTACAGTATTGGCAGAAATTGACAGAAGTGGCAAGTATTTCTTTTACAAGTAAAATGGTGGTGATTCAGTAACATATAGTAACTATATTTTTACAATTCTTCTAAGATAATAATGTCTTAAGTTGAGACAGTCACATTTCTCTCTCTTTGAAATTTCTCTCCTCTCCTCTCCTCCCAGCCAACATGTCAGTCTCCTTGGCAACAGACACATACCCATCCATCGACTGGCCGGTGGTCTCTGTGACCCCGGCGGGTAACAATGTCACTGAGTTGGAGCGGGATGCCTTGTTGGCGGTGGCCGAGGTGGTTGTGCTGGCGGTCATCTTGGTGATGGCCTTGCTCGGCAATGGGCTGGTGCTGGTGGTGTTGCTAAGACGGAGACGACACCACAACCCGCTGCACCAGTTCATGCTCAACCTCTGTCTGGCTGACCTGGTGGTGGCGCTGTTCCAGGTGACACACACACACACACACTTCTGCCCACTCCTACACCCTGTGCACTTGTTGGAAACTGGATTTAGTAAACCTATATACTGCACCCCATCTCTTCCTCTCTCTCCATCTCTCCTCCCCTCCTCTTTCTCTCTGAGGTGTTGCCTCAGCTGGTGTGGGACGCCAGGGGTCGTTTTCCTGGCCCGGACTTCCTGTGTCGCCTGGTGAAATACCTGCAGGTCCTCGGGATGTTCGCCTCCTCCTACATGATCGTCGCTATGACGGCGGACCGCCACTACGCCATCTGCTGCCCCCTGCAGGCGCATCGCAATGGGGCCACCCAGCGGCGGAACTCCTTCATACTGCTGGCCTGGGGGCTGTCGCTGCTGCTCAGCCTGCCACAGGTAGGCTTGTACAGGTAGGCTGCCACAGCTAGGCTGATACAGGTAGGCTGATACAAGTAGGCTGACGCAGGTGGGCTGATACAGGTAGGCTGATACAGGTTGGTTGATACAGGTAGGCTGATACAGGTAGGCTTGTACAGGTAGGCTGCCACAGCTAGGCTGATACAGATAGGCTGATACAAGTTGGCTGACACAGGTGGGCTGATACAGGTAGGTTGAAACAGGTAGGCTGAAACAGGTAGGCGGATACAGGTGGGCTGATACAGGTAGGTTGAAACAGGTAGGATGAAACAGGTAGGCTGGTACAGGTAGGTTGAAACAGGTAGGATGAAACAGGTAGGCTGGTACAGGGAGGCTGAAACAGGTAGGTTGAAACAGGTAGGCTGATACAGGTAGGCTGGTACAGGTAGGTTGAAACAGGTAGGATGAAACAGGTAGGCGGATACAGGTAGGCTGGTACAGGGAGGCTGGTACAGGTAGGTTGAAACAGGTAGGATGAAACAGGTAGGTTGATACAGGTAGGCTGATAAAGCTGGGCTGATACAGGTAGGTTGAAACAGGTAGGCTGGTACAGGTAGGCTGGTACAGGGAGGCTGAAACAGGTAGGTTGAAACAGGTAGGCTGATAAAGCTGGGCTGATACAGGTAGGTTGAAACAGGTAGGATGAAACAGGTAGGCGGATACAGGTAGGCTGGTACAGGGAGGCTGATACAGGTAGGCTGAAACAGGTAGGTTGATACAGGTAGGCTGCCACCTCAAGCAGCTACAAGAGTAAAATGCTGCTTAAACACTGACACATCAATAACACTCAGTGATGTGATTTTTTTGCAGAAGTACTTTTACTTTTAATATTTTCTGTACATTTTACTGATAATACTTTTACTGAAGTAAGATTTTACTGGTAATTAGGTACTTTTACATGGCTGTATTGTTGTTGTAAAGCATCTCTTTCTTCCACTACTAGAATTTGAAAACAGAAGCATGTTAGATGACCACATTAGCTCTACTGACATTTGTTGGACACAGGTAGAGTTACGTGCTGGAGGGCATCTCACCTCCATCGCACCCGACTTAAAGACACACACTCACAAATCTCTCTGCTGACGCCCCACACGCCTCTTTGCCCTTCAGGTTTTCATCTTCTCGCGTTCAGAAGTGGCTCCAGGTGTGTATGAATGTTGGGGAAACTTTGCTGAGACCTGGGGCCTCAAGGCCTATGTGACCTGGATGACCCTGGCTGTCTTCATCCTCCCTGTCCTCATCATCACTGTCTGCCAGGTACAAGAGAGAACAGAATTTACTAGTTACACAAAATAATGCGTTTAAAAAGATTTTTTTATTGACAACAACGTCGTTGGACGTCTCCTGTTCTTTTCCCTCAGGTGCAAATCTTCAGGGAGATCCACAACAGTCTGTACCTGAAGTCAGAGCGCCGCCTGTCCCCCGCCTCCCTTCCTCCATCCAGACGGGACAGTCAGAGAGGAGGAGGAGGAGGAGGAGGAGGAGGCAGCAGAGGGAGGTCCAGTGTCTCCCTGTATGTTTCACCACTCGTGTTCAACAACCCCGGGACTCACACCGGCTTTGAACCTGGATCCACCTACCAGCACCTTCCTATGGGTCCGCTCAGGTCCAACAGCATCACTTCACACTGTGATATTCACACCTACACAGCTGTTCATCCAGGTAAGATCCATACAGAGTATAGACTGCTTTCACTTTACATAGCCTTAACACTGTACTGTCATCCTTTTACATTTCACCCTACATATATGTTTTCCCAAACAATTTTATCTAATTTTTAAAATTAATTTAAAATAAGTACTATGACATATGGTACAACATACATAAACAATAAGAAACTGACATACACAGGAAAAAACAACACAGAACAACATCAAAATAGATTCCACTATTAAGGTCCATCCACCATCAGCCATGTCACCTTTGACCCAGCCTTTGTCCAAGTACTTTAATATATGTTAATAACAGAACATTAACGCACATTAAAAATAATAGAATAAAACATGAACATACATAAAAAAGAGACATTAAAGGACCAGTGTGTAGGATTTAGTGGCATCAAGCAGTGAGGTGGCAGATTGCAGCCAAGTGAATACCCCTACCCACTCCTTCAGAGTGTGTAGGAGAACCTACGGAGGCGGTGAAACTTGCATAAAACATGAAAGGCCCTCTCTAGAGCCAGTGTTTCATTTGTCCGTTCTGGGCTACTGTAGAAACATGGTGGTGCAACATGGCGGGCTCCATGGAAGAGGACCTGCTCCCTATGTAGATATAAAGGGCTCATTTTAAGGGAATGAAAACACGATTCTTTATTATAATATTATATTCTGCCAATAGATCCCTCTAAATCTTACACACTGGTCCTTTAAAGTGCACACAGTACAAATAAACATACAAAGGTAGATGTTGAGGAGAAAGTTAGTTGAAGACCAGTTTGTATAAATAAGTTTTTATTTGGCTTTAAAAGTGCTCACTAAAGTCGCCTCTTTACTGCTGGTAAGTTGTGTCAGATTTTGGGTGTGTAAGCAGAAAAGGCCCCGATGTTTTATGGGTGCGGTTCTGTGAGAGCAGCAGCGGAGTATTGGTGTACCTCAGGGCATGCGGCTGGGACATGTGGTTTTTAGTAGCTCTGCAATATAGACTTGGGTAGTCATTTAGCACTTTGTAAACCATTAAAAGAATTTTTAAATCAGTTCTAAAAGTAACTGTGAGCCAGTGTAGAGTAGTTAAACTGAGTGTGTCCAGTACCAGTACCAGTACTCTGTCCTGCAGGTTTCCAGTTCAAGAAAGGAAGTCCCTTAATAATAAATGAACAGTCTCTGCTGGGAGATCAGTGATCAGTGGCCAACAAATCTTCAGACATGACTGATCATTACCTTTTAAGTCGAGGTAAAATGCAAAAAATGTCTTTTTAACCCTTTTAGATCACATCCCAGGTCATATTGTGCACTTATTTTAAAATTAAAATATATGCAGAAAAAAAGAAAATAAAAACAGTTTCTTTGTGTTCTTGTATTGAAATCCAGTCATGTTTCCTTCCTGTAAAACAAAATATGTAGTTTCATCTGGACCTTTAGCACAGAACTGATGGTCTCATGTGGTACCACATCAAAGATCTCTTTGTAGCACAAACTAACAGTCGGAGGGGACGGGTCTCCTTCATCCATTTTAACAAAATACATTTTCTTGCCAAAAGCAATAATTTATCCAGTAATTTAAATATCAAAGGAAGTGACACATCTTCAGAGGGTAGACCCAGCAGAAGACAAAACCCAGGATGCTTTTTAGACTTCACTTTTGAAAATGAGCTTCTTGACTCTGCAGCTCCAGAAACATGATAAATATTTACATGTTGCCATTTTAAGCATAAAGGTGATTAATTATGATCCATCTTGTTCCAGTTAGAAGGTGTTATATGTAATCTATAGAGTAGTAAATAGGATTTCTAAGACTGAGACGCCTCCAAAAACAGAAACATCATTATGTTTTTAGGGACTGCAGATGAAAATTAGCTTGTAGCTAAATCTGGCACAGTGCATCATTTATGTTAAAAACTACACTGTCCCAATAAATAAATAAATAAATAAATACATAAATATATAAAATATAAATATTTGGCAAAAAATAAAAAATTGCATCACAAGGTCCATAAGTAGCTGTTCTGGAGCTTTCAATTGTATGATATGATTTTCTGAAGAACTTCACGTCCATTACGGCTTAAAAGTCGATACTGAAAGTTCATTCTTGACCTTGGAAACAACATTTTGCAAAACAATCTTATTTTAGCTCTTATTGAGCTTAAAATACTCACAAAAAATTGGAATTTATTGAGGAGGTTTGCATTGTATGATTGAAAGCACCAGAACAGCTTCTAAAGGACCTTCCTTGTGTTGAGATTGTAGAAGTATGTGTGGTTATAATCAGCAGCAGGAACGTGGTCGACTTACTTTCGAATCGCTGAGCTGAGAAAATCAATTTCCATCATTTTAAGAGCTGATGACATTGTTGGACTGTTCAACTCTAACAGCAGTTTTTATTCTGCTAGACAGAGTTAAAAGTGACTCTCAGTGTATTTACAATTTAAATTTAATTTCAACAGCAAACAATGACGACGTGCATCTTTCTTGTTTTAGGTGGAAACATGAGGAATAGTTTCTCCCCATAAAGGAACATAACACTGTTTTTATATGTCTTAGTTTGGACACAGATTTCTGAATTATCTCTGATTCTTTCAGGAATTCAAGTAGATGTTAAATAAAGAAATGACTGAAGTGAAAATAAAGTAATTTAAAATAAAATAAAGAAACTCAGTGGGATTATCAGGCCACCGTGTATTAAAAATCACACATAGTTTACAGTGAGTGAGCAGTTACTGAAGCATAATATAGACATTTTACTAATATAAACAATATATTCAAACAAGCAAATATCTGCAAGCTGATTTTTAATCTGTACTGTCAGGATTGATAAAAACTGGCTGAATGGGAGATTAAAGTTGTGAAGTCAAAACCATCAACTATGATATGTTTTGGAGAATAGTAGGGAGTAATGTAAAGTAAAGTCTGTGGGTTAAATCGATCCGATAACTAATCAAATTAAGGATGTTTCTGTCAAACTTATTCATAGATTTTACAGCTAAGACATATTTTTTTAAAAATCAGAAAATATATTGATATAAATTGTACATTTTGTTGTAGTTCCTCTGAGACTGTTGTTCACTTACTTTGTTTCTGCCCTTTTGTGAGACTCTTTTGGAATAACGTGCATCTTTATCAACATTCATACTGATTGGCAGAACTCTAATCTGAATTCTCATCTATATGTTACTAATCTTTTAATTTTATTGGCTAAATTTCAGATTCATAAAAGCACATTTACAGTAAAAAGTCAAACTTCTTGGTTTTCATACAGGAGTTTAAACTTTACATTGATTTAATTGGATTTTCCTTTAATCCAAAGGCTGTTAAAACTATTAATACCTGTTTTTTGTTTATATTTCTTGTATGAAATGTAACTCCCTGTAGCTCAGTTTTTGATTTTTCTTTTGCAAACCAAAGGATCAATATTTTATATGTGATCATTTTGTGGTAGAAGAACCTGTAATTGTATCCATATGTCAATAAAGAGATAAAAAAGAAGTCCTTTAATGCTGTTTTTTATGCTTCCTGTCAGCTGAGCTGCAGCCTGACGTGCTGCCTGACCCCGCAGTTCCCTCCACTGTCTGCTCCCCCCCGCCGGTCAAAGCCGCCCCCGCCCGGGGAGGAGAGGTGACAGCGGCCATGTCCAAGACGGTGAGGATGACGCTGGTCATTGTGCTCGTCTACTCGCTCTGCTGGGCCCCGTTCTTCAGCGTCCAGCTGTGGGCCGCCTGGGACCCCAACCCACCTCAGAGTGGTACACACACACACACACACACAAACACACACACACACACACGCAAACACACACACACACACACACACACACACACAATCATACCTCTATACTTGTGAGGACCCTCAAAAAAAAAAAACAACAACAAAGACTTTTTCATTTGGCACTGACAGATCAGAACTTAAAATCTGGCTCTTTGACACATCTGTGGAGTTTTCTTGTAAACAAACAAAAGTTCTGTTTACATCGAGTGTTATATTTTAAATCCTGCATTGTTTACATTCATGTTTACGTGTTTTTTTTTTCTTCTTCTGTGCATCGCCTCACAAGACAAACAAAACTCATAAAAACTGCTCCACAGCGCTACCAGAGGTCAGAAACTCTACAGGCTGCCTTTAACAGATTATTAAAAGATTATTTATGTAAATGACATTTTAAGAAAATGATGCAACATGACACATTATCCTGAACATCAACACACAAAGCTTCATGCAGCAGGTTTCATGTACAGTTACACTGATGCTTCTTAGTATTAAAGCTGCAACTGCTGATTACTTGATCAATTAATTAGTCGAATCAGCAACAACTTTGTTAATGGAATAATTGTTTTAGTCATTTTTTATGCAAATATGCCAAAAGGTTTTCTTGTTCAACAATTGTTGATTAATCTGCAAAAAAATCTGCAGGTGAATTGATAATTAAAATGATCGTTAGTTGTCAGTATTTGTATTATCAGTTAATCTGCTGATTATCTTGTCGATTAATTGTTTTGTCTATCAAATGTCCATCTTATCTTGTCTGAAAAACAATCCAAAACCCCAAAATAATCAATTTATTATAACGAATGACAAAGACAACCATGAAATCATCACATCTGAGCAGCTGAAAGCAGTAAAACCTTTTGGCATATTTGCTTAAAAAATGACTGAAACAATTATTCAATTATCAAAACAGCTGCCGATTAATCTTTTGTTGATCGACTAATCGATAAATGACAAATTTTTGCAGCTCTAAATGAAATTAATCATCAACGACAGTCTTCTACTGGTCAGAACATCCACTGAAGCAGCTGTGTGTGTGTTTGTGTGTGTGTGTGTGTGTGTGTGTGTGTGTGTGTGTGTGTATGTGTGTGTGCGTGTGTGTGTGTGTGTGTGTGTGTGTGCAGGTGCAGTGTTCACCCTGCTGATGCTGCTGGCCAGTCTGAACTCGTGCACCAACCCCTGGATCTACTCGGCCTTCTCCAGCAGCGTCTCTCCGGAGCTTCGTCTGCTGCTTCTCTGTCGCTCACACACACTCCGCCGAGGCTCTTTACCCAACGACTCCACGGCCACACACACCTCCAACTACTGAACTATACACACAACCAACCAACCAACCACACAACAGAGGGCTACATCTCATCATGTGACACCGAAACACACAACCGAGTCCTTTCCACATGTGAACATGTTTATTACTGTTAAAGGAATAGTTTGACATTTCAGGCTTATTTGCTTGTTGAGAGTTAGAAGAGAAGATTGATAACAAATATGAAGCTACAGCCAGGAGTCGGTTAGCTTAGCTTAGCATAAAGACTGGAAACAGATGGAAACAGCTAGCCTGGTTCCATCTAAAGGGAATAAAATCCACCTATGAGCTCCTCTAAAGCTCATTAATTAACATTTTATATCTTGTTTATTTGATCTTTAGAAAAACCTGAGGGGTAAAATCTACATTTCCTACAGACCTTTCTATGATTTTATTCCTGGTTTTTCCATTTTCTGTTACTTTCCACTTCTACTCCGTCACATTTCAAAGGGAAATATTGCACTTTTTACACCATTATATTTATTTGCCAGCTTTAGTCATAAATTACTTTACAAATAAAGATTTGACATAAAAAACTACATATGACCAGCGTATAAAACAGTGTATCAAATTTACACAACAATACACACAATTATTAAACTTTATCCAAATACGATTTACATATTAATTCATCAATAATAATCTAATAACCTCATATGTAATAGTTGAACAATCCAAGAGTTAATGTTTCTGCATTGAGTATGTTTACTTTTTATATTCTAAGTACATTTTGTAAATAATATTTATACATGTTTTACTTTTAATTGTACTAAAGTATTTTTATATTGCAGTATTGCTACTTTTATTCAGGTAAAGGATCTGAATACTTCCTTCAACAGTGTTTATTATTTTGTTTTAGTAAGTTATCACCTACTAGACATGTTAATAAATGTATAAATATGACAGTTAAACCTTTCCAGTTTACACTCACACTTCAGGATTTAAAGGACCAGTGTGTAGAGTTTAGTGCCATCTAGTGGTGAGGTTGCAGATTGCAACATAGTGAATACATGTGTATGAAAAATGACAGACTCTGTGGAAGACGACCTGCTCCCTCTGTAGATATAAAAGGCTCAATCTAAGGTAACAAAAACACAATGATTCTTATTTTCAGGTGATTACACACTAATTAGAACATAATTATGAATATTATATTCCATTTCTGCCAGATGTCACTAAATCTTACACGCTGGTCTTTTAAAATTTAAAGGGACGGGCTCGTAGACACACATCTTAAAGGCAAATTATGAAATATTATTATTTCATTTAGTCCACAAACAGGATTAGAGTACATCCCAAAAAACAAACAAACACATAAACAAACAAACAAACAGCATACAGCCAGGCTGTTTCCTTGTTTCCAGTCTTTATGCTAAACTAATTTGGACTAGAAACAGTGAGTCTACATCACATTTTCTTGTTATAATGAGAATAAAAAGTTATAATGAGAAAGGTGAAACATGAGACTGTATCTGATAAAGTGTTGCTGCTGCTGAGATGAACGCTCGTGAATGTTTAAATTGAGTGATCAAGTCTTACTTTCTTTTAAGACGAACACATGATGAATTTCTGCTCTTCCTAAGAAACCTAGATGTGTTTGTTATTAGCTTGCAGACACTCTGGAGGAAACTGTTCACTCTGCATCTCAAACCAGAAAGAACCAAAGTGAACCAGATGTGTTTCTGAAAGCTTTGTTGTTATTGTTTATGACAATAAAAGCAGCTACTATTCTGAGATTTCTTGTTATAACAAGAAAAATGTGAGGCACAGAGTGGCCTGATTAATCTGATTAGCAATTCTAAACCTCACAAATCAACATGTTGTTTTTTCAGGGGTTTATGTGTCAGACTGTTTCTTGGCCTGGAGCAGTGATCCCCCCCGCCCCCCCCTCCCTCCTTAAAACCACAACTAGATGCTTATTTGCTTTCTTTCTTTATTTGACTTAGATGAGAAGATTGATACCACTCCTCCTCCTCTAACTGTCAGCAGGAAAACTCCCAAAATGTCAAACTATTCCTTTAAGTCAACCAAGTAATTTAGATAAAAAACTGCTGTAATAAGTTGTATAAAGTGTAATTATTGTAAATGATGTTTTTGTGATTTTTGTGCATCTGACTATTGTCTCCTGACAGAACAGAAGGAATATGAGGAGTTTTGTTTTAAAAAACTTTTATTCATTCTCTCACCAGTCATATAAACACTTCACACATACAAACATAAAAACATACAACTACTGAGACTAAAAAACAACAAAAAAACACCATCAAACCAAAAAAAAACAAAAAAACAAACAAAACATGTTATTTTCCATAAAACTTAACAAATTGATTTGTTCTTTTCTTTTTTTTTTAAACACATAAGGTGCTGTAGCGATGAATGTACAGTACCGTTATAAAATCCCCTGCACTGAGAGACTCCGACATCCAGCTTTCAACTGAAACGGTCTTTCAAGGTGTCGCCTTCTCTTTTCAAATACACGTCTGAAAGGAACAAAAAAAAATAACTGAAGGTTTTAGTCAATTATTGAACTTCTCAAAGCTGTAATCAGGAGTTTATTATTTCTCATGTCAGACATTTATTACGTCTGCTGTCACTGGAGGACATCAGAGTTTATAGCAGGGGAATGTGGACGCAATGAGACAATGATAATCTCTCTACTCGCTCCCCTGAAACATCTTAATCCCAAATAAATCTGCTTCAAAGTAACAGAGAGGTGGATACTTCAGGTAGAGCTGCAGAGAAACTATTCTCCTGTTGGGACAAATGATTAGAGATGTGCCGGTAAACTGTTAAATACACCGACCGAGGACTCTGAACACAACGCAGTCCTGCCTTCATCAGCTGCTAGAGCTCAGTAAAACTGTTGTTTTCTGTGTGTGATTACAAATTTCTCTGCTTTTTTTTAATTTAACCGTTAACACCCAGCAGATAACACTGACTACAAAGTTTTTGTCAATTTCATCAGGAAGAATTCAAGAGTAATTTAACTATATTTTAACACTAATAGGAGGATTTCAGGACACTTTGATGATTATATTGATAATAATACTGTTTACCAGGATATTTTTGAGAGTCTGATACCGGCACATGTCATGATCCGTTGTCCCAACAACCGCTGGGAATCAAAGAGGACGTTTACTTTTAGACAACTTACACTTTGTGATCAGTTTGTTTGAATAATTAATACTTCATTGGGTCGTGGTTTAAATCACCAGACAGCTTTCAAACAAACAAATAAAGATACAGTGTAAAACCTTTTCAACACATTCATTTACATTCCCGCTTATAACATCTGATGTAAATTAAAAGGTTCCTGTGTGTCACCGTGTTTGCGTGTTTACTCTCACACACAGTGAAGGGATTCGTTATTCAATTTGTTGAAATGAGACATCAGGGAATACAAAAAGAAATAAGTGCTCCGTTACAGAAACATTCAACTGTTGCATCTTTCATTCAAAACAGGATTTTTCTTCAGATTTTAAAGGATAAAGCAGCTGATATTAGTCAACAAATCCCAACAGTGGGGAAAAAGGGAAACGTTATTACGTCTCAATAACATCTCAGACTCTCAAACCCACCGGTTCAACTCAAGACAAAAAATCTAAAATATATATAAACAAGTTTATACTTTCATTTAGGCTAAATGATCTTAAACAGCTGGACACTGTAGTGTTTAGATACTCCAACAGGAGCAGTTAGTACGTTTGTTGGGGACTATTTTCTGCCCCGCGTAAATACACATTACTGAGTATAAATACATTACAGCAGCACAACAGTGTGAGTGGGACTGACTCAAAATAAACAAGGCTGCAACTAACCATTATTCTCACTATTGATTCATCTAAACTGTTAGTTTTTTTTGATTCATCGGTTAATATTTTGTCAATAAAATGTTAATAAATATTGAAAAATGAGTCCCAAACTTAAAGATATTCAGTTTACTCTCATTTATGACAAAAAAAAGCATCAAATTCTCACATTTGAGAAGTTTTAACCAGCAAATATTTGCTATTTTTGCTTTTAAAAAACAAACTAAGATGATTATTTGATTATCAAAATAATTGCAGATTCATTTTCTGATCAATTAATCGACTAATTGTTGCAGCTCTAACTGAAAATACAGTGTGTGTGTTGGTGGTGATGAAGGAACGTGTCACCCAGCGTAACAATGAGGCTCATTTATGTGTTTGATTTAAGTTTTTTGGACAAAAATCAAGTCTTCAGAAGAAAATCAGACTTTGGATAGACAGGAAATACTTGTTGGTTGGATCAATTCATCATTGGGATTTGTTGACAATAATACAATATAGAACAACCAGGCTTATCCTTTAAAGTATTTTTTTATACAACTAAGGACACACATTATTTACCACTTCAAGAAATGATCAGTCTGGAAAAAGTCTGTGGTTTAAAAAAAACAAAACAAAACAAAAAAAAGGTAAAAAACGTGAGCCTTCCTTCAAAACTGATAAATATTTTATGTTTTTCAAAATGTTTCAGTTACAACAATCATCTTTTTTTTTTAAAAGCTTCAACATTTTTCCCACCAAGCAAATACTTTAAGTTAAAAAGTGAATTGTTTAAAACCTCCATTTATTTTCCCCCCGATGAAGAAAAAATAAGGAGCTTATTCAAGCCGAAGAGGGCCGACATCATCATCATCAACTGTCCTCTGCTGCTGGTAAAAAAAACTGGACTCTTTCTCCCACAAACATCAGCAGTAAAACCCCCCCCCTCGCCTCCTCCCACTCCTCCCAGTCATTGATCAACCAATAATTAACCACTGAATATCTGCGATTGATCGATTTGAAACAGTGAATCTGATATGACACAGAGTTCTGCACATGTTGATACTGCAGAGGCTGAAATTGAAAAAAAAAAACAAAAAAACAGATGAAATGATGAAACCTGGCTACAGTTCAGACTCTCACACACACACACACACACACACACACACACACACACACACACACACACACTTCCTTTCATCCAAACACATCAAAATCCGTTAAAAAGATTACTTGTAGTCAGATTGTCATACAGTGAACTAAAATAAGATTTTAAATCACAAAAGGTTTGTTGATATAACTGTAAACTAAAACTAAAATGTTTTTTTTTTAAAAAACACTAGGGTGCTGCGACTTCTATAATCCAAAGTTTTTAAAAAAAAAAAATAAGGATCATGTGCAAGTTTTTTTTTTCTCTCCCCTATTTTGGCACCACAGCCAGGCTGATCAAAGCAACACATGCGCACACACAACCAACCAGTAAAACACACATGTTTCTGGTGCAACCGCAGCTTGTTGTTTCCCCACAAACCAGCACGTGTGTGCGTGTGGTGTCAATTTTAATACTGTGAGTTGCACAACAGACTGTCTGTGTGTTTTTTTTTCTGTTTTTGTTTTGTTCAGATGTGTCTTTTAGTCAGTACATCAGTGTTTGATGAGCTGCTCTGGTTGGAGGGTGAATGATAACAACAAAAAATGACACACAAAGTGCACACACGTTTATGTACAAGCACACCGTCAACACGACTGTAACATTCAACCACCCAGCCCGCTGCAAAAGATTCCTACGTTAGTTTATCCAACTTTCCTATGTCTTTTAAAGGGGCCATATTGTGCTTTTTGTGGTTTTTTTTAATTTATATACTGTTACGGTGTCGGATATCTAACATTAAACGCGGTCGACGTTCCAAAAACTTGAGGTTAACGTGTAGAAATGCTCCCTGAAAGTCCAAAAAAACAGGGCTTCAACCTGCTCTGAACGCTTCATTTGTGACGTTTTTTTTCTACCTCGCTGACAATCTGATGTCATCTCGTTTGTGCGTGTCGATAAACGGTCGTCTGTTTCATAGCTTCGCTCGCTAAGGTTGTTAAACGGTGTTGTTTGGTGTTGTCGACTCGGATTACATGTGCGGATGTGTCTGAGAAGTTGACGTGTGGAAAAAAGTAGTGAAATCCTACTGCTATGTTTTCGTTTCACGGTTTGTTGTCGTAGCTGGCGAGAGGTCGGCCAGCCAATCACAACAGAGCCTAAAACGGCTTGTTTCAGACGGAGGCTGAACCGAGGGGCTGCATAAAGGGCCACTATAAGATAAATAAGGAGTTTTTTTTTTAACTGTAAATCATGAAAAGATATTCCAGTAAAGCCCCAGAATATAAATACAGACCTGGAAATGTGCATGATATGGCCCCTTTAAACTATTTTTATTCTATATCTATGTTTAGATATAGTTACATTTTAAAAACTGCTGCCAACATTAAAACACTTCTTCCTCCTGCGTGCTTCCAGATTTCTTTTTCTCCCAAATTCTTCTTGTGATTAAAAAAAAATTAAACCTGGAAATTTTCCCACTTTAAACTAACACGTGAACACGCCACAGATATACAGATATACTGTACCTACACTAATACTAACGTATTAGTCCCTTTTAATGTATGTCCAGCCCTTGAGGAGTGAAGCGATGCAAGTGTGTGTGAAGGGAAAACGTACAGTATCTCTAAGAAGCTACTGTAACAAAACCTGTGTGTGTGTGTGTGTGTGTGTGTGTGTGTGTGTGTGTGTGTGTGTGTGTGTGTGTGTGTGAACCTTTACGGCAGCTCAAGACCCTGAGAGTAGAGTCCTCATTAAGTTACTCGATTATTCTCTTACACTGGGAGGACTTGAGTTTACCAAAGGCACGTCAAATACCAAAAAACCAGAGGTCTGAAAGCGGTGAAACGCTGCGTGTGACGAGCGCGTCACGGCAGCTGGTCTTCAGTTTTTTTTTTAAAAGATAAAAGTATTTGTTTGTTTTTGTCTCTATGGCTTCAGGGTTGTGTACGAGGGTATGAAGTATTATCTCTCTCTCTCTCTATAAAGTGTGTTTTTCTGTGAAGCGTGTGATGCAGTGTGTGTGCGTCCTTCTCAAGTCCCGTCGTTTGGATTTTTTTTTTTTCTCTTTCTCTACACCGTGTCCTCGTCCATCTTGGCGACGTCGTCCAGCGTGACGCCGGCCGGTACGTTGTTCTCCTCGCCGTCCTCGACCGATTTCGAGGGCGAGGCGGGCGCCAGCATTGCTTTCTGCTCATCCTTGGCTTCCGCTCGCTCTCTTCTCTCCTCCTCTTTTTTCTCTCGCGCCAACAGTCTGTAGTTGATGCCCATTCCCACGAAGAGGAAGACGCTGGAGACGATGAGGATGATGCCGCAGCAGATGTACGTGTAGTCGTATGACTTGTAGTAGTTAAAGAAAGTACCTGCAAACGGACACGAGAAAGAAAGACAAGTCAGATTTAAATGTTCAAATAATAATAACTAAGATTATTTATCTGGCACTTCTTGAAAGTGATTTATAACATAAATTAATGAAAGTTACAAGTTAAAGGAGCCTTTTAACAGTGATGTGATAGAAGATATTACCCTCTATCACATGTGAGTCACATGACATACATGTTCGTCGGCTACCTCACCATGTAACACTATCCCACCACCCCTCCCTTTTTCCGCAATGCATGCTGGATGTCTTACTTGTGAGCGGTGGTCCCAGCAGCACCGGTCCACACTCCACTATAGTGACTAGACCCACGGCTGAGGAGAACCTCTGCGCCCCCACCAGGTCCATCAGCGTCTCGAACAGCACCGCGCTCAGCCAGCCGAACGCGAAACCGAAGAAAAGGGCGTAGATCACGAATCCGGTGTAATCGACCGACAGCGGCGCCAGAACGTGACACACTCCGTTGTAGAGGACGGCGGCCGCGAAGAAGTACTGCACTCTGGGCCGGACCCAGTTGGTGTTGGCCAGCAGGCCCATGGAGGGCCGGGCGACCATGTCGACGAACGCCAGCACCGACAGCAGGAAGGCGGCCTTTTCCTTGCTGATGTCTTTGCTCTTGGCGTAATTAGAGAGGAAGACGAGCGGAGAGAAGAGGCCGAAGAACATAACGACGTTGCCCATGAGGTACAGCAGGAAGCCGCGGTGTTTGAACAGCGTCAGGTCGATGAAGGAGTTGATGGTCTGCATGACCGTCTTCTTAGGCTGCCCCGCTTTAGCCTCGGCTACCTCTGAGTCGGGCTTGGGAGGTGGAGCTTTGGGTCCGATGGGCCTCATGAGGGATCCGGCCACGCAGCAGTTGAGCAGAAGCCCTCCGAGGATGAGGAAGCTGCCTCTCCATCCGAACTCGTCGTACAGCCAGGAGTTAATAGGAGCCAGAGTGGACAGGAAGACCGGGCTGCCCGCCATAGCTATGCCGTTAGCGATGGGCCGGCGCTTGTAGAAGTATTTACCGATCATAGTGAGGGCGGGATTCAAGTTGAAGGCCAGTCCCAAACCTGGAGGCAGAAAAGGGAAACAGAAAAGAAAAGTTAGAGAAGAAGAAGAAAGACAAAATGATGCTCATTAAACGCCGTTCAATAGGACATATTTAACACTCACCTCCCACTACTCCTATGAAGAAGTAGAGCTGCTCGACAGTGTTGCAAAACGAGGCTGCGATCAGCCCCGACCCCGCCAGACAGCCACCGAGGATGATGATTGGTCGACTGCCGAATTTGTTCACAAGGATGCTGCTGATCGGACCTGCGGAGAATGACACACGTGGGACGAAAAGGAGAATTAATGATACCGTGTAGATATAGCGAGTTAGAGAACAGCAGTGTTGAATCCTGAAATAGTTGTTAATGCAACATGTAGAGCTGAATGATGGGCATCCTCCACTATCTTATATTTTATAGATTATAGGAGGATTTGTTGTTTGTCTTTGTCTTCTAGTAAATTAAACATCTTCAGTTTGGACAAAACAAGGGGAACTTTTCACAATTTACTGTCATTTTATTGTACAATTAATTGATTAATAATAATAAAAAATCCCTGTAGATTAACTGATAATGACAAAAAGTTTCTATTTATAAATCTAATCTAAGACTCAGCTCACCATTTCTACTGCTCACCAACAGGTGGCGCTACGATGTCAAAAATAAAAAGGAGGAACAATGACTGATTGTGTAACAGCTCTGCCAGTAGGATGGATGCTACATAAAGGAAGAAGGGAGGAAGAGGAGGGAAAAGAGAGAGAGAAGAGAGGAGAGGAGAGGAGGAGAAGGGAAGGGGAGAGGAGGGGGGGGAACGAAAGGGCGAGAAGGACAGAGCCAGGCGGTGCAAAGTACATTACGTCAGAGTGATAGTAATGTACACCGAGAGATAAACTGTAAGGCGGCAGAGAACAGAGGAGAAATCATTCCACGCCTATCAGCTTTGCGTGCCGAGCTCCCTGTGAATGGGCCTTCACATGGGTCCGGGCTGACGCTGGCTCTGCTGGGTATGAATACAAAGTAAAAGGCCTGCTGAATCTATAGCTCTGTGTGCATGAAAAGGCCTGAAAGTCAACGACAGAGACGGAAAGAGCGATACGACTCTTCCTCTGGCTGAATATTATGTTTGACAGTCGGGAAAACAAAGATAGTAGATACAAAAATAATAAATTTTTAAATATATGAATGATCCTCTGGAGGGGGGTAACTCTCAGCAAGACAACCAGCCCTTCACACAGACCATGGTGGCTTTGACCTTGATTTCTGGCAGCTGACCATAGAGGCCGGGGGCGCTCTGGATGCACGAGCATTCACTCGATAAATGCCTCTCTGGCACTTCAGCTGAGTCCCAAATCCATACTACACACTCACTCTACGTCAGGGTTGGTGTAAGTAATGTGCTCGCAGTGGAAAAGTGACAAAACTAAACAACAACAACAACAAAACCCCCCAAGAATTTTACACATTTAAGTCTTGTGGAGTACTACTGCATATGTGATTAGTAATTTAAAGGGACATATTATGCTTTTTATGAGTTTCTGTTATTAATGTGCTGTTATAATGTTGGATGTCTATATTAAACATGGTCAAAGTTTCAGAACTTGAGGTTAACGTATGTAAAAATGCTCCCCGAAATTCAAACGCCAGGGCTTCAGCCTGCTCTGAACGCTTCGTTTTGCAAAGTCGTCTCTACTTCCTCCTTGTGATGATGTCAGATTGTTCACACACGTCCACAAACAGCCGTCTCTTCTGTAGTCTTAAGGTTGTTCCAGGCCCCGTCATGTACGGATGTATTTGAGAAGTTGACATTTTCCTACTTTTAATGTTTGTTTACGTAGCCGTTGTCCAATCAGAACAGAGAGGGCCTTAAAGAGACAGGAGCTACTAAACCTCCTGTTTCAGAGCTGAACTGAACCTTTTTTGTCCATCATGAGTCGGGAAAATATTGTAGGAGTGCAGAGCGTTATTGTTGGAGTGCTCTTAAATATACTCAGCTGGTATGCACACTAAAAAGCCTTGTAGCACACATAGCACACATATTGCATTATTTCCTGTTTTCTTGCTGTGGAGATTATGTACTGTTGTTTTGTAGTACAGAACTGGGGCACAGCTCTAGATTCAGTGTTGCGTGTGTCACTGAGGGTCTGACCAAACCTGTCGCGGTGGGTTTCGGTGTTGCAGTCGAACGAGAGATAAAAGAGGTGATTCGAGACTCGTTGCAGCTTCACAGTAAAGAACACAAGTGAACCTCTACTAGGACAGGAATGAATCTGCATCCACTCAACACTCATGCACACATAAACAAATCAGCAGTGACAGTCTTTGTTGCTGTCTGGCAAAACACAAAGAGGGCAGTGAGTAGTGTTCTCGGAGATATTATATAAACGATTTGTTCTCCCCCCTCTTCTCTTCCCCTCCCTCCCTCCCTCCATCCCTCCATCCATCGTTTGCTCACTGTGAAAGAAAGAACAACAAGGAGGAGAGGGAAAGAAAAGACCTGTCCTCAGCTTTACACCGGCAAAAGCATGTGAGCGTGTCGGGGATGGGGGGGGGGGTGAACTCAGCTGTGACAAGCTTTTTCTTTTGTCTAATTTTAGCGGTGACATTTCTGCTTCTTATAGTTCCTGATCAAGGTTTTCCTACAAAAAAAACCAATCCTACTAACCCAAAACTTCATTACGGAGCAAACGCTTTCATAAAAATGTGAAGTTTTAGTGACCATCTGAGGCGTAAGAGAGAGAGAGAGAGCAGCTGGTGATGAGTCAGTCCTAACGGGGGAAAAAAATAGACCAGAAGAGGAATGATATGACAGGAGGCATCTCTAGCGCTGAAACAGCTGATTGGATTTGCCCCAACAGTAATTGAGAGAATGTATTACATTTCTCTCACAGAACGACACCCCCCCCTCCCCATCCTTTTATTCAGACTGAAGCCCTTTTAAGGAGCATTTCAACATTTTAGAAAAATATGATTATTTTGCCATCTTTCAGAGAGTTGGAGGAGAAGATTGATGTTAGTCTCATGTTTGTAAAGCTGCAGCCAAGAGACTGTTGGTTTAGCTTAGCACAAAAGACTGGAAACAGTGGGAAACGGCTAGCTTGGCTCTGTCGATCGACGGAAATTAAATCTGCAACTGTTCTGATAGTTTGCAGCCAACAGCAAAAGTATTACCTCAGCCATCAGATTCTGTGGGAATAGGGATGACGTCCAAAATCAGACAAAGAACAAAATAAAAGTCCAAAAAATACAGGAAGTGCAACTCCCAAAACGTTAATAAAAATGGGTTTTATCACTCTTTATCACTACTTTGTTTTACCTCTACTACAAGGTGGATAAATATGCTCTCAGCTTTAAGGGATGAAAGCAGAAAGTGTAACGTTGCCATGGATACAGTGAGTTACGTTGTGGGCTTCAACTTATATTTAAGCTAAGTTAGCGATTAGCAGTTCTTGTCTTGGATAATAGGTGCGCAATAAGAAGCTTTACGAATAAATTTACCAAGATATGGGGCTATTTGTGTTCTTCTATTCGTAATTTAACTTTGCTTGCTTAATTTAACTGTTACCTGAGTGATTCAGTTCCCTTCTGGTATCTCTATACGTCAGCATTAGGCTGCAGTTAATGATTATTTTCATTATCTGTTAATCTAAGGATTATTTTTCTCAGTTAACCTAAATATATATATTAATGTCTATAAAATACTGAACCCAGAGTCAAAGGTGACGCCTTCACATGTCTTGTTTTGTCTCATCAACAACCCAAAGATATTCAGTTTCATGTATGATAAAGGAAGCGTATCATCATCCCATTTGAGACGTTAAAACAAGGATTGTTTTTGGCATTTTTGCTTAAAAAAACAATAAATTGCTTATATTCATTTTGTGTCGACTGACTTAATTAGGTTCTTCTATCTAGAGAAGAGAACTGATGAGTGGTGTATGGTTTTGTGTGACCATCCTGCCAACTTGTCGTCTTTTCTGCTCCTTTTACGTCTATAGTGCATCTTATTTACAGTGTTGTTTGTTAGCGTTGGCTATACTAGCAGCTGTAATTGATTGTAATTGATGTAACTGCTTTATCTTGTTTATTTCATGCCTTGAAACTAAAAAACAGATAAGAAGAGAAAAACTTAAGAGACAATCTCACTTTACATATTTTCCGCTTCCTTTTCCTCTGCGAACGGCATCCTGCAGACTTCTTACTAATTCACACTATTAGTCATCTGTTACTGGCATCATCGAACGTCAATGGATGAATAGGTGAATAGGGTTTGGGGTTTTTCTTTTTTTCTAACTTTTTGGTGAGAGAGGTGTGTGTACGTGCGCTGCAGCGTGTAGGACCAGCCTGTGAGTAATACTCTTCAGCGTTTCCCCTACCACTGCCTTAGAAGGGCCGCCCTCCTGGGGGGAAAAAAAATGTTTATTTATGTGTGTTACAGTAAGCGCAATAAAAGCTTCACAAGTAAAACGCCAAGACAGCCACAGGGAGAGAGAGAGAGAGAGAGAGAGAGTGTGTGTGTGTGTGTGTGTGTATGTGTGTGTGTCACAGTGAAGCTGGCGACCGGAGCAGAAAGTATGAAGTTAGCGGCATAGCTGTGAACATAGCAACGCAGTGTGTGTACAGTTTTAGTCTATTTGTCAGTGAATAAATGGTACAACCCCTTCTCTGCCCCCTGAAGCGGTAAAACCAAATGAGGAAACACCATTTGTGGTAATTTATGTCCCAGTTTGGCCAACAACAATCCCAGACTACTCTTGACTGTAGTAAACGCAACAGACATACTGACATCACCAAATGGGAAACCACACAGGCAGCCTCGGCAATCTGGTGAATTGTGAAATCGGAGACAAAAGGAGGAAAAAAAAAAAAAAAAAAAACTGCTATTCCAACATCTGGCTCCTGTTATGCAATGTCACTCCTCCCCTCTGTTCTTGCCTCAGCAGTTCCCTCTCTCTCCGAAAAACCTACTGAATAAGACTGCAGGCTGGCACGTATGCTCTTGAGAGGAGGCTCGGATGAGTAAGTGGAAGGAACAGATACCATTTTTAGATATGGTAAATTTGAACTTTGGAGAATAAAGAGAAAGAAAAGGAGTTGATGTGCTGGTTGAATAAACGTTGTGGGAGAAAAGTAAGAGTCTGTAAATGAGGAAAGAGCTCGCTTTGTGTCCTGAGACAGAAAAGGAGAAACTTGATCTGAAACCAAACCTGAAACTGGAGTCGTTCTCTTCAAATCCTGCCTTAACATGTAAATGCTGCTGTTGCTTTGGTGCTAATGAAAGAGTTCACTAAGTCCACTAAGTACTAAGAACTGGCTGATTACATTTCAGTAGTGTGTTTTCCTCTATATTTTGTGTACGGAGGCAGATGTCAGTTGGTAAATTAAACTTTTTGTCCAGACTTGTAATATCTAAAAAAAAAAACTCTTGGTTGGATCCTCATGAAACTTTGTACAAACATTCATGTTCCCCTGAAGATGAATCCTAATGAATCCTTAATCCTGTTTGTGTGTCCGCACCCTGAGGAAGGTGCAAGCCGACACATGTTGGTGTGTTTTTTTAATGACTCTATCTCATTGAAGTAAAGGCCTTTTACTTTTCTACCTTGAGCATCAGGATCTGGATTTTTTTATGCCAGTTCTTGGTCTTAATTCTTCTGCTCTTTTTGGATATTATTCCCTTCCATGAGCACCGGTACGCCAGGGACACCAGCAGCGCTCCTGTTACTTCTCTCTTCTTCTAATGAATCCTAATTTGGCCTCGTTCACACCTGGCATTAACACAAGCAGACAGCTCTAAGGGCGTCAGTTCACACAAGATCTGTGGTGAAACTCTGCTCTGTGCTGGCTGTGCCGTTGCCCAACTTCAAATCATTTCAACTTTGACCTCGGTTGCTGCTGACCTTTCGGGACACAACCGATGAGATACCAGCTGTGAGTGACATGCGAGCGGGGGAGGTAGAGAGTGTGATGGTAACCTCGCCGTGAGCGAAGAGCAAATCTCTTATCATCCGAAGGTGTCTTCAGGACGCGAGTGACCGCTTGTGATCGGATCTCACTTCCTCTCTCTATATGCAAATAAACATGTACATCGTTTACATATGCAAACACTAAGTGCATTTTTCCTTTTAACTGGTGTGAGGCACAGCAAGGCACTTCCTGTGTGTAGTCAGGCAGAAATTAAAAGAAGAAGTTTGCAAAGGCCTCGGTGTGCAGACCAACTCAAAACTCTTTGGCCCATATGGAGCTCAGACGGTCTGTGTGTTTACTCCACATCCATGAGAATCCACTTTGCCTTTGCTTCTTCTTCTTATTTTGCACATTTTTCTCGGGCAGCTTTAGATGGATTACCGTAGAACAAATATGTGCTTGTTTTCATATCTTGCTTGCAAGCGCTCCTAATGTAAGTATGAGTTTCTCTTATTGTCTGCTACTCTCCCTGCAGTAGTGAGCCTTATTTCAGCTGTAAGGACTGATGCAAGAGGAGGAAGAAAGAAAAAAAAAAGGCTTGCGTTTATTTTTGTTTTGCTTCAGTGAAGTGTGAAAGACAAAGAGGTAGCACCTCAAGACGCTCACACTTGAGCTCTGACAAAAGAAACAGTCTAAAGATACGACGAGTCAAACGGCCGTAAACATCAACACGCCCTCCTCCTGAGCTGCTTTTCCATTCACCGTCAAGACTTTCCAGATTACTCCCTCACGTCAAGGAAACACAACACCGGCCCCGACGTGAGCAACAATTGGAGAAAGGGCAGAGTGGCATCGCTCTACGTGCAGAGTTGAAACCCCCTTCTTTATGTGGTAACTCTATCTCCTGCTGTTTATAGAGAACTGCAGTATAAACCACAAACACCACAAGCTGCACAGCCTCTTGAGTTTATTTTGGTGTCAACGTTTGTGCAGAAACCTTTTTTTTTCTGTTGAGTGCAAGAGTAACATGACAGTGTCCGTCTGCTGGTTTGATGCATGTTGAAGAGACTGAGAGTCTGCCACTTATAAGGAGTGTACTGAATGCTGCTTATGATGTCAAGCTGCAGTATTTTGGGGTTTTTCAAAGACTTGTCTCAGACACTCTTTTGACTGTTGAAGATTTCAAGATAAGGGAGGCACAAACTGCTCACTGTTCACTTTGTGCTCGTGCAACTTGATAGAGCTTGAGCAGTTTTGCAAAGACAGAAAGGGAGGGAAATGTTCAGAGTCCAGATGTAAAGCTAATTAGAGCTGATAGAAACATATTCTGCAGCTGTTTTGATAAGCGATTATTTGTTCAAGTCGTTTTTCAAGCAAAAAATGCAGAATATCCACTAGTTCCAGCTTCTCAGAGTGTTGATAAGCTGCTTTTCTTTGTATTACATGACAGTAAACTGATTATCTTTTGGGTTTTGTGTTAAGAAACTGTCCCAACTTTTGCCTGGAACTGTAGGAATAAATAAACAGCAAACACAAGACGCTCACCTCCTCCGTACATGACGGCCAGCATGATGGAAGAGATCCAGGACACCTGACTCGGCGTGGCATCGAAGATGGCCTCGATGTCTTTGAAGAAGACGGTGATGGATTTGGGGAAGGCGTAGGAGAAGCCGATGGAGATGAAGGCGCCGGCCACCACCGCCCAGCCCCAGCCGCCCTCTGGAGGGGTGTAACCCACGGGCCCACCCACCGCTGCAGGCATGTCTGCTCACGGAGAGGAGGAAGAAGGAGACGAAGGAGTCACACCGCTGGATGGGCCTCGGAGGATTTCGAGGAGGCCGGACAAACTGGGAGCAGGATTCAAAACACCTGTGGAGAGAAGGAGAGGTTGTAAAACTCATCATGACTCATCAAAAATACTAACATTTGCTGTCAGCTGGACGCTCAAATATGTAGGAAAAGATTGATGAGTAAGGAGAGCAGGAGGACAGGAGGAGAGCGGTGGAGGAGCCACGTGCCAACACACACCGGCAGTAGACGAGTCTGCGTGTTTATCCTACAGACCAAACGATTAGACCGTCGGGACATCGGTGTGAAACCGAGGCTTTCATCACCACCATCATTTCTCATCTAAAATAAAAGCGCAACCTCACACGAACTGTGCAGCGTAACGTTATACTAGTGTCGACTGTATCCGCTTATCTAAGAAGAGTGTCTCTAATTACACAGAGATTATGTTTCATTGAAATTTGGTAAAGGGAGTTTGAGCAGTCCCTCCCTGGCAACACTCGCTTTAAAAAAAAAAGCATGCATGTAAAAATAACACAAAGGGCCCAGAGGACTTTTAACTAGAAAAGTGACTGAGCCCGAGGAGCTGTGACGCACCGCCGGCCGGCTCGGCATCATCTCACAGCCTCCTCTTCCAAAAACAGCTGACGACCAAAATATTATAATGCTGAAGCAACTGCAGCATTTGATATTTCAGTGACATACATTTACAGCTGCCAAAAAAACTCCGTCCTCAATGAATGCATCTATTTAACCTCTTTTTTCCATTTAGGCCACACATAACAGAGTTATTTATGGTCTCCTCTGACATCAACTCTGCTGCTGTTTGGGTCATTTACCTTAAATGGACTCTACAAAAAGCAACCACACAGGAACTTCACACTAAATCTGTGTGGTGGTGTTATTTTTTTTTTAGCAAACCCGAACTCTGTAGACAACAAGATGAAAAAAAAACTGGATGTTTGTACAAACAAAAAGTCCCAAGATACTGAGAGAGGGTTCAGCTATTCTTGTAGTAACTAATGAACAGCCAGGCGTCACGCTTCCCTACATGGCGTTTAGACTCGATCATGCTGTAAACAACCTCGCTGCACCAATCATTACACTGTCAGCCTTCTGCAGTGACTGGTTAACTGGTCTCACAGCGTGTCCAGAGAGTGCTGACGGTCGTCACGTGTGGCTTTCACATCCTTCTTTTCTTTCAAGTGTCTTCTCTATAAAGACCAACATTAATAATTAATTTAAAAAAGCACTTGATACACATGCTAAATATATAAACACTTGCATGAAAGTACACGAGATTTGAACTGGAGTTCTCCTCTGATGTATCATAACATCAGGTTGTTTTGCATGTTTGATGATTCACTGTTAATGCTGACCATTCAGTTATTTCCTGCCGTCCAGGTGGTTCATTCCAGTCCGCTGTGAAAAACAACTTGTGAACTTTAAACTGCAGCCATAAGTTATATCTTTGCTATTAAGAATGAGTTAAATTACTGTTTAACATGACAGGGCCACAACTAACAGTTATAATCTGCAGATTTTTGTCTGTTTCAACATCGTTTTGTCTATAAAACATCAGAAAACGGAGTAAAATGTCTGCACAGCTCCAGATGTGCAGGCAGCAATCTCTTGTTTTGTCAGATCAACCATCCAAAATCCAAATATATTCCATTTTCAATCATGTACGACACAGAAAAGCTTCAGATTCTCACATCTGAGAAGCTGCAACCACTAAATGTTTCACATTCTTACTAAAAAAATGACTAAAACGTCTAATCAACTTATCATCTTTGGGAAATATGTATTTGACATGTGCTGTGATTGTTTAGTTTGGTTCATGACAGGAGGAGCGATTTATGAGCTGTACCGCAGCCAGCCGGCCGGCAGGGGGACGATGGAGATGTTTTGGCTTCGCTTTTTGGGGAACTTGTCATGTCGTCCATCTTTGTATACAGTCAATGATTACAACACATTTGTGCAATGAGAACATTCCTGGAAAAGGAGCAGATGTATCCAGACAGCGTCCAGTTTTATCTGCGTACAAGCTGCAACTCCTCCATAGACCCCGACCCCCCCCCCCGACGAAACACTGTAGACTGAGTTATGATGAACTGTGCGAGGTTTGTTTCTTCATTTACTGTAGATTTCGCTCTATAAAGGTTGATGCAACATGGGAAAAGAAAGACGTGAATCACTAGAATTTGTGGCCTCGACCCAGAAAAACAACCAGAAAAAAGCCTCATTTTAGAGCAGCCAATCCTGACTTGTGTTTTATTACTAAATATGTGTATTACAGGATGTTTCTGCTTGTTTTTAATCATAACTCCAAAACATCCTTTTCCATTTAAAAAAACAACCAAAGTTAGTCTTCCTTCTTTTAACTTAGGATCACTTATTCAGTTGCAGACATGGCTGCTATGTCGGTTAGGTCGTGTTTTCCCAGTAATCCGGGTCAGAAGCCTCTGACTAAAGTCAACAAATTCAGTCGTGTGTAGCACTTAGCACCAACAAACAGTCAAAACGCATGACGTCAGAGACTAAACAGTCAGCGCACCCAAAAAAATGAGCACAAGAGCGCAGGCGGTTCCACTTCCTCTGTGCTTGTTTCTTCTAAAAGGTGTCAGTTACGACACATAAGCAACCCAACAGCTGGTTGACAAAGACCTCAACGTGATCTGATTTAATCGGTTCCTGTGCGGCCAATGTGAGCTCAGACTCTTCATATCACAGCAGCGGTGTGAGGTGTGCATCTGTATTTATTCAGCAGGAAAAAAAAAATGGAGACTGTCCAAGGTCTGTAAGCTAAGAGATTTAACACTTCCACCAGTCACTCAACACTGATCCAGTCCAGAAACCAGTGCAGACATAGAAGAGAAAAGAGTTTTATGTCAGATGGGAAATCTTTATTATTCTGTTTAAGCTTCTCTAAAACCTGGATATCCAACTAAATGTCATAGTAGCTGCCGGACCTTTAATTCATTAGGGCCTCTGAAGACAGTCCGTGTAGCTATGGGTCATCCGAAGGCCAAAGACTAAGACTGGCAAAGACTTTCTGGCCCTCTCATGTTCCTCACAGAGCTTTTTGCACACATAGCCCTTCCTCCAATGACCTCACTAACACACAGCCACGCATACTCTCACAAATGCTTGTACAAACACTCGACCATTACTCTCTCGCGCTGTCACTGCCGCTGAAACTTTGATCTGTTCCACTGCGGCTGCGAATTCGAGATCAGACGTAGTAAGAAAAAGCGACCTCGGAGTACGTCTAAAAGATAAAAAAAAAAAACAAATCCCAAAGTGTTGACCTGTGCATGTGTGCTAACGGGTCCTGACCTCGGTGCTCGCTGCACGGTCTTCCTGTATTCAGGAGGAATGTGATGACTGCAGGAGTAACTCCGCAGCCAGTTCTCCTTTACTTTGAACATGAGACACTCAGGACGAGGCTGCGTTCACGTATATGCAAAATATACTTTACACATTTGAGTTCTCTAGCAGAGAGGAACAGGAAATGTGACTGCGGACAAACACTACAAGAAGTTCCATCTGAATTATCTGAAAAAAGGGCTCAAAACAAATAATCAGTAAAAATGACATTGCTGTTTCAGAAACAGGAAGACAGAAATCAAATAGGAAGCTGGATGACACCGCAATATTCAAGTTTATTACTCAAGCAATTTGTTGTTTAACTAACGAAACCTCACAGCTGATATCTGCGGTCTTATCATGCATCTCTCTTAAGGTCATATGAGGAAAAAACATGTGAACACACATATAAAAAGGCGTTTCTTTCCTTTTTTTTGTAGTTGTTGAGTTTTTAAAGTGCTGGTGAGCCTGAATGTGTACCACCAGATCAGGACGACTGTCATTCTGTCCTGTCTGGAAAGTTAATTAGCCAATCAACTGAAGATTAGTACAACCAAATACCTCATTAGCAGGATATTTCTTAACTTATTCCAACTTTACTGGATGACCTCATACGATCAGTTCAACATTTACCAAATAAGGAAGCATCTAAAACTCAGAAGTGGATGCAATTTCCTGTTTCTAGCTTCCTTACGCCCATCTTTTAGCTCCATCTGACCAACCTGCATGGTTGTTAGGGACTGATGACCTTGGTCATAAAGGTCATCCAAAGGTCCATCTGACACGGACAAACCAGCCTTCTCAATCAGACTTGTGCCGATTGGCGATGGGATCGTATATATCGACAGTTGGTTTGGTTTTTCCTGCGCCGATATTAAGGCGACTTTAACTAGTTTACTATCAGAATTAATATACATAAATAATCTCTAGAATCTACTAGATCCTACTGTGTATTTAAAGATGTTTCTGATAGTAATTACAAACCAGTTTTGTCTCTTTTCCATGGATCTGACACCCCGCATATGATTGGATTGTGATATTGAGACAATAACGTTAAACGGAACATGACGCTGCAATATTTCGCACCTATCTGCCAACTCGAGTGAGCACGGTCGGCCGATATGAAAATAGAAATGATTGCCTCCTCTCAATTACTCTCAATAGTGATGAGGAGCTGGTAGTAAGTAGTGACCAGATATTTCTTTCCAGATTATGAATTTCACAGGACAAGATAAACGACAACTTACCACTCAACAGGTGGGGTGAGTTTTTTTTTTTTTTTAGTTTTTAACCAAACTGTGGTCTTAAATCTAACTGTTATGTACGACTGGCACCCTGCAGCATGCATGGGTTAGAAAGTCTTTGTGAGTTTGGTGGGGACAGAACCACATGAGTCGTTGAGATGAAAAAAGAGGCAGGAGGAATGTGATATGTGGTCTGTGGCCTGGTCTGAATGGGAAGCAGGCTTCACCAGAGGGACTGGATTTATGTTGCTATCTCCCTCTGAGGTCCCCGCTGTGTGCTGGACCTTAGCTAGAAGTGTGTGTGTGTGTGTGTGTAAGTCTGTCATAGCATACTTTTGGGGACAAATTTCGGACCAGTTAATTGGGGACGGCTTGTCCGATTGTCGTTTCCCCAATTGGGAAAAGGTTGATTTTTGGGTCAGTGGTTAAGGTTAGGGTTAGGGTGTGTCTCCATGAAATGAATATAAGTCTATGTAACGTCCCCAAAAGTGACCATGGACTGATGTGTGTGTGTGTGTGTGTGTGTGTGGTTGTGTGTGTGTGTGTGTGTGTGTGTGTGTGTGTGTGTGTGTGTGTGTGTGGGCGCCGGTAAAGCAGGACAACTCCTGAAGGAGTTATCAATGAGGCCATTCATTCTGCAGTAACAAACGCTCCCTTTACCAAAGTGTGTAGACGGACTGGAGTTACCTGAAATCACTTAAACGACAAATAGCTTCATCGGCTGAAACAGTAGATTATATAAGGACAAAATAAAAAAGAGCGAGTTTATACTGTACTAAAATAGAGATCTATTGTTACAGTAAAGATTTAAGATGCCTCGTCTTCCCGAATTAGTGCGATAAGAAAGACAGGATGCTGATGACAGTGAGGACTTGTGAGGAGAGTAAACAGAAGGAAGGAAGGCAGATAAACAGGCTTTTCATTTCTTCCATGAATGACTAAGTGACTGTAATTTTCAGAGTCATCGTGACTCTGTGAAAAGTCTTTATTTCCCAAAACTTGAACTCTAATAGGGAGCTGAAGTCAGCACGTCAGTCTAGACTCATGTTCCATTAGCTTTCTGTAACTCAATGCAGTCTCTCATTCAGCGTTTTTCTTTTCATCTGTGTGTTCCTGGGGTTCCTGCGCTCCGTATTTCCCAGACAACTCCAGCTTTGTGATTTAAAAAAAAATTAAACAACAACTACTTTGTGAGCACAGGAAAAAAAAAACTACAAACTCCACAAAAAAACAGTAAATGGGGGTACTTGATGCTGCATTCCAGACAACATGGGAAATTTCCAGCCTCCTACTTGAAAAAGTATGATGGGACGGCTCTGGAAGCTGGAGCTCTTACTGGGAAACTTCATGCACCAGAAATTTGCCGAGAAACAGACGCTCTGACGTCACTCGGTATGGTAACTTCCACAGAACCGAGCATAGAGGTCAACACTGTGAATGTTGAGCAGTAAAGCCAGAAACACTGCAAATAAAATTCAGATTAATTATCGATGTGGAGCGATGTCAAAACGACTAAACGTTGCAAATATTCATTCGCTGCCTGCCATGAAAAGGTTCTCACGATCGGCCATGTTTGCGTTTGGCATCGTGAGCTCAGAATTTGGAATTATCAACTTGGAAATTTCCGACCTCCGACTTGACTTTTCACCCGTAGCCATATCCATAAAACTTCCCAACACTTTCTTCTCAAGTCATTTCTTCTAGTTGTAATCTCTGTTGTCTACAAACTCTCTCATGAACCCGCCTCCTCCGTCCAGCCGTGACCTTTAAACCCGCAAACTTCTCAGGTTTATGGGAAATGTTGTTCGTTAAAAAGGCAGCTAAAAATCATAAATATTGAATAAAGAGTTTTCAAAAAGCTGCTGTTCTTATCTAAACATATGAACTGAGCCACACTAGTCGGGTTTTTATCCAAATGTAGCGCAAATTTTAACCGAAATTTCAGAAAATCGAACATCTATCATCACAACTTCTTGCTTTTGGAGGCGTTTTGATCGCAGCTCTGTGTCAGTTATACATACATCAACTTTTCCACCTCGTCCAAGCATAAAGACTTTTTTTTTTTCCAAATATCCGGCATTTCCACTCACATGTTTTTTTTTTTTTTAGGCACAAATTGAAAAACAGTGAATGGAAACCCACCTGATGTTGAGAAAGGCTCTGCTCCAAGCCTGGATTTTTAATTATTAGCGTAGTTACAACCGTCAGCTGGATTTTAAACGGAGGTTTTCTTACTTCCCGGAGGTTCCGGTTACACTTCGGCTCTCTAAAAACACACACACCAGGAAACAAAAGACACGAGGAATAATCGACTACTATGACATAACTCCTTGTTTTGCTCGTTCACTTAGCTTCTGTTGGGGTTTAATACCTCGAATAAGGCCACTGACATCCCTTAAGTCCAATTACAAAGCATTAAAACATTTGTTGTCTGCAGCTAAATGGCTGTGTAATAAAAACCAGATTAGCACTGACCTCTTAAACCTCCCTGGCATGAACTTATGTTAATGCCGCTCCATGTATCCCTTTCTCACACACGTCTGTAAATCTGAGAGGCGCTGCGAATGTGTTCACATGCGGGTCACATGTACTCGCCACATGTCCACTTGTACACACACACACACACATATATGAAGTAACCTGCTCGGGACCCTTCAGCTGCAGATATTTATATGTTTTTGCCATGTGGCCGTGTGAGGAACTCGTGTGCGAGTGTGCATGTAGAGAGAAAAACAAATGTGATTCGTCAGGGCAATGATCTACAACGGAAATGTGGTTGCAGAAAGAGGTCACTCGTATTCAGGTAATCCCTTCACACACACACACACACACAAATGTGTAAAGCAGCCCCTCCCACTTCATACAACAGGTGTTTACTCTGCAGCCACTCTGTCAGATAATGGTTTGAAGGCTCTTTCCTATTCAAAAAACCCATTTCAACACAGTAAAATGATGAATTATGGCCGGCAAAATGCTTATGAGTTAATGAATCCTGGAGACTAACAACTTGAGACACAAGTTTACCCTCCAGAGTCTGAAATTAACTCCCGGCCGATGTAGATTTTTCCGTTTGGTGAGTAAACCTCATGAGGCTATCTGCCACACTGCTGCGTAAATGTTTGTACCAAAATAGTCATGTAATAAAATATCTGTCATGACGGCTCGGAGGAAATTACTCATGTTTGTTCAGTTTATACAGTGTTGACAAGAGCGTCGTATTTGTTTTCAACGTGCGTCTAAACAGTGCCGCGAAACTGAAGAGGTCGACACCATCCACTGACCCGTCTCCTAGTTTCACCAAACAGAAAATCTACCCACGTTAAGAGCTTGGCTTCTTATCTCAATAAAAAATCTATTTGTGACAAAAAAAAAAGGCTTTTTATTATTTTGGCTGGTGCCGGTAGATTTTTTTTTTTTCCATCTATCGGTCTCCTTGGCAGGTGAATCCAAAAGTTAATTCGGACACCGCTTGGCTCCACATCTGGTTCTACTTGTGGTTTTTCCCTCTTAATCATAACCACGCTTCCTTTCACACATACACGGTTAAAAAAAAACAAAAAAGCACAACAACACAGAGCGCTGACATATCTCCACATTCGTTGTCCCTTTCCTAAACCTCAGGCTCAAACCGACATTCCTTCGTTTATTCACGGCATTTTTCTGAAGCGTTTGCTCAAATCTATCTCCAAACCGCCTCTCAGCTCGATTGTTAATTCTTAAATAATAAAGTTAAGATATCTGATTATGAATTCCAGAGAGCAGAGTTTCCACATTCACTATGGATACCAGCCAAACACTCGTAGCACCTAGGAAAGCACCTAGTCAGCATTAGTTAAGGTACACTTGTGTCTTTTCATGGCTCATATCTTCTTCAATGACAACAATAAAGATTACACATAACAAAGGTTGCACGATTCGGAAATTCTGAGAACATTTTTTTTTTTCTCCTGCCTTCAGCCTAGCATGAGAGCCAGAACAAATTGGTGATATGAAAACAGAAAGGACAGGTTAGTTTTGGAGAAGCACCAGGAATGAGATGAGGGCTTCATGAGAGCAGAAATATGCGGCTGGAGAGTTGCACAGAGCACAGTGAAGCAAGAAAAAACACTATTATATAATACATTTAGGGCCTGGATCACTGCAACGCATGAAACGTAAAGGTCTCGACGCTGACTCATCACTGGTGTTGGGTGATTACTTTGTGACACATTACAGTTATGTGATTACTTTTCCTCGTAATGAGTAGTGAAATCCAGTAATTACATCACAATTACTAATCTCAGTAAAGCTCAGCTACTTCTACAGTTTGGGGGATCGTCTTCCGTGAACACCTCAATGCTTGACCTTTTCAGCGCTTGTTGCTTAAGGTATCTCTCATGCACATGTCTACTTCTTGTTGTTTCTTACTTTATATAGGCTACTGCACTTGTACCTGGTCAGCTGCTTGAGAGTTTGTACCACGGCTCTTTCAGAGTCATTGTCCTCTAACACTTCATTGTCTTGCCTCGCTTCTCACTTCCTTTTGATAAAAGCCTTCACTACTCGTAAAATGTAAATGTCTTGTCTCGCCGCATTTGTACGTCCCCTTTGATAAAAGCGTCCGCCAAATGTAAAACGTATTGTTTGCCGTCTTAGTCTGACAGAGGTAGGGCTGAGTGATACGGACGAAGTCAAATATCATGATGAGTAACGTGGATATAACGACTAAGTAGGTGAATAATACACCAGCTAGAACAGTCTGGTGAGTTCAGAAAATGACATCACTTAACTGTAATGCAGCCTTTAAAACCAGGAAAAGACAACACTTATACCATATGAGACGATATCGAGTCGCATATCACCATATCAATATAATATCGATGTATTGTCCGGCCTTAGATGGAGGGTTGATGTAACAGTTGGGACAGACTGGTCTGGTACATACTAGCTTGATGTGGGGACCACATTAGCTAGCACATTAGCACCAATTAGCAGCCACCAAATGAGGAGGAATGCAACTGCAGGTAGGTAACTCCGAAGTAGGGCTGCAACTAACGTCGATATTGTTGATATCATTGATAATGATGAAAAATGGCCGTTCTAACTTCTTAGAGCCCAATCTGACTTCTTCAAACGCCTTGTTTTGTTGGATCCTGACATTTGAGAAGCTGCAACCAGCAAATGTTTGGAATTTTTTTCCTTAAAAAAAATGTCAACACAGAAGATGTAACATGTGGCTGTGGAGGCTTTGAAGCAGACAGACAGTCCATAGACAGAAATTAATCCCCGACTATTTTTTTATCAGTTTATTGTTTTGAGTTGTTTAAGAAAAACTGTCAAATTTCTCTGGTTCCAGCTTCTTTAATGTGAATATTTTCTGGTTTCTTTAGTCTCCTGTGATCATAAACTGAATATCTTTAGGTTGGTCAGGATAAAACAAGACATTTTAGGTTGCTACTAATCGTTGCAGCTGTAAAGGAATGCAGCACATAGCTTCAACTGCTCTGCCAACTGTAATGTTTGATGTTCTACTGACCCCCTGAGGGAAATATTCGACTGTTTGTCCTGCAGGGAGGTCAGAGGTCAGAGGACAACACCCTCGGAGCTCCTGCGTGCGTTTAGCAAAGGAAACTTCAGCAGGGTGGTTGTTTGAGACCAGCCAACCCAAATGGAAAACGACACAGCACATTCCGCACCACGGTTAGAGAATACCGTCTGGTTAGACACTTATTAATAGACAACAAGCAGCTCTGGCTGTTTTGGGACAATTGGGACAAGCAGGGGCAGCAGCGCGTGTGGCTGTCGTGTGATCTTTCCACTGACTGCTGACCCTCAGAGAGTCAGCATGTGAGACTCAGTGCTGGAAGAAGTATTCAGGTCCTTGACTCAAGTAAAAAGCACCAATACAGCAAAGTTAAAAGACTCCATTACAAGTAAAAGTCCTGCATGGAAAGTCTTACTTGAGTAAAAGTACATAAATATCAGCAGCTAAATGTGCTTAAAGTATTAAAGTAGTGGTTTGGTCCCTCTGACTGATATATTATTATATATGACATCATTAGATATTAATAGTGAAGCATCAGTGTTAGAGCAGCATGTTACTGTTGTAGCTGCTGCAGGTGGAGCTAGTTTACACTACTTTACATACAGTTAGCTAGTTTAGTCCAATGGTTCCCAACCTAGGGGTCGGGCCCCTCAAAAAGGTCACCAGATAAATCTGAGGGGTCGTGAGGTGATTAATGGGAGAGGAAAGAAGTTCTGATACACAAATCTGTTTTCTTTTTCTAATCTCTTTCTAATCTTTGAATTTGGGGGAAATATCAGGTCATTTGAACATTTATAGAAATGAAACCATGTGAGAAGTTTAGAGGGAAAAAATCACTATTTGGTGGAGCTGTTAACAACTCATAGACATGTGAAACGTGACCCCGACTACACACTGGTTTCATCTTTAACAATGTGCTGTATTTTAAAAGCTTGTTATATTATCCATTGTGTCAAATCTTCATCTGAAAAGTAACTAAAGCTGTTAAATAAATGTAGTATACAGTACAATATTTCCGTCTGACATTGTGGAGGAGTGGCAAGCAGCATAACATGGAAACACTGAAGTAAAGCACAAGTACCTCAAAACTGTACTTACGTTCAGTATTTGAGTAAATGTGCTTTCCACCACTATACTCATTCAGCTCTATACAGAATAGATGACATATTAGGCCGCGGTCAAATGCATCGCTGCACCGGGTAAGAATCACTACTATGGCTGAAGATCACGTCCCCCTCCTCTGTGTCTATTAACGGGAGGTTTTGGCTCCGCGCCGACGGCACCGAGAGACCCGGAGCGACAGTCCGACAGTCAGCACACGGCAGCCTCACTCACTTCACATGGGAGTGTAAAAAAAAGAAAAAGAAAGAAAGAAATAGCGCCAGCAGCATCACGCCACACTGAATGAAACTACGTGGGTAGTTATAAAACCCGGTTATATGAATCATGTGCACCTTGTCGTATGAAGAGGGGGATATAATAACGGCAGCCGAAACGGAGAAAAACGGAGCTTAAGCTAATTTACCACTAACCGAAATTAGCCGCCGGTTTCATTCACTCAAGCACAAGTTAAAACGTTAAACAGAAAACAAAAAAGGAGCCGTTTGATTCATCAGCAGCCTCATTGTGTCTCGGGCACAACGCGCCGGGACGGTTAGTTTATTCCGCCGTACGCTCGCTCTACTCACCGTGGTTGTTCAGCGGTGTCCGGTATCCAGTGTCCGGGAAGGAGGCTTAACGGTTCGACGTATATGTGCGTTTGTGTGTCTCCCGGGGAGTCGTCGCTCCTGACGATGGATACACGTTGATACAGCAGCGCAGGGTACCAGACTGGTCAACTTCTGGGATGGTGATGATGACACTAGCTCAGCGCGCATGCGTAAAAGGGGCCCCCCCTCTCTCTCTCGCTCGCTCTGTGTGGAAGTGGTGGAATCTGATGAAACGCACGTGCGAGTGGTATAGACGTAGAGAGGCACGCGGAGGGTGGTCAATGTCGTAAACTACTTTATAAACATGTTATTAGATTGTTAGTATGTCTGTTTGATTGATTCGCTTACTATTTTGACCAGATTTTATATTCACAAATCCAAATTCTTTATTTTTATAAATACTTTATTGCAAAAGTACATTTTGCGTTACATTTGCGTACATATGATGACGTTCATACTTATAGCATTCTTACAATATGTATGTATTTTATAGTGAGAACAATAATAATAGAAGAAAAAGGAATCAGGGAGGAAAAGAAGAAGAGAAAATAAGGTAGTGTGACGTTGCGTATACGTGCATACACACACGCATGCACACAGCTGCAGTTCCATCAACCAAATTAAAAAAAAACTGCTACTCAGCTCTGTAACCACTGAATTTAAATTTCATCTCATGGTCTTCTCATATAACGTCAAATAATCTTGCCTTTAATTTGACAAGCTTACATTATTAATTTCTAGTTGACATCGTGGGTGTATGTGATGTGCTATCGTGTGTAGCTTTGTATTTTGAATAATGTGTCCTGTGTGTGCGTTGTTTGCTTTGCACTGTTTGTTATTGTGCTGTTATAATGTTTTACTTGTGAGGGACTGAAGATGAAAATTAGCTTTAAAGCTAACTCTGGTGCAGTACGTCAAATGTTAACATTTACGTTTAAAACTGTACATTGTCCGATTAAATACAACAACATAATAACAACATATATACATATACATACATATATACACAGATGGTGACAAATTAAAGGAAAAACCATCATAAAATGTCTTAGTAAGGCGCTGGGCCACCATGTGCCACCAGACCAGCTTCAGTGCTCCTTGGCATTGATTCTTTAAGTCTCTGAACTCTACTTGAAGGATGAACATCATTCTTCCAAAAGATATTCCCTCATTTGGTGTTTTGATGATGGTGGTGGAGAGCGCTGTCTGACACGTCAGTCCAAAATCTCCCATAGGTGTTAAATTAGGTTGAGATCTGGTGACTGATGACGATGATTCACATCATTTTCATACCCATCATACCATTCAGTGACTCCTCGTGCCCTGTGAATTGGGGCATTATCATTCTGGAAGAAACAACTCCCATCAGGATAGAAATGTTTCATCGTAAGATAGAGGTGATGACTCAGAACAACTTTGTATTGATTTACAATAACTCTTCCCTCTAAGAGGACTAATAGACTCAAACCATGTCAGCAAAATGCTCCCTGAAGCATAACAGAGCCACCAGATCCCCTCACTGTAGGGGTCAAGCATTCAGACCTGTACTGGTTTTTCCTTTAATTTGTCACCCGTCTGTACATCCACATACACATGCATAACCACACATACGCATCCATCAATCCAAATCAAAACTCTTAAGCAAAAAGCCAACCCCTTTCAGAGCTGAACCTTAACAAGATATTTAACTATTTTTTTATTACAACCTTTTTAGATTCCAGTGCGTTTGTAGACTCCAGTGTTATACAAGAGGTGCTGTACACCTGTCTCAATAAATCTGTTTTTTTTATAATCTTCACACACTTATTAATATGGAGGGGAAAAAAATGCTAAATTCTTTCATTAATAAAAGTTTTTTAATCATAATTATGACTTTTTTATCTCATGCATGTTAAATATCCCCTCCAGACATGTTTAAAGATGTATAAAAATACTCTACTTTGAATAATTATTTGTGTCAAATATGGGTTTTCCACAAAAAAGAGTTAAATTATCTTGTTTAAATGCTTAAAATGACTTCTAGCCCACTCCTTCTCCCTCATTAAAAACTCCAGAATCTATGAACATCCAAATATTTTTCATTTTAAAACTTTACCTGCTGAGTACAAGATGTCTCTCACTGTAAAGTGCACCCTCAGTGTGTGTGTATGTGTCCTGGAGGCTCCAAGTTTCCACATCACACTCATGTAAGTTGAATGCTGGACCACAACTGGCCTCCAAACCAGTTGTGATGTCACAAATCCTATTCATAGGTACGTTATATGCCTTGAACTCTGATTTTTTTTAATTTTTATGGTGAGCACAGAGAAATTCTCCACTTTCAGCAGATGAACGTGAAAATAGCTTTCTAGTGTCAGACTCTGCACATACATCATTCTTCACAGTGAAGCTCAAACATCCAACTGAAAGAACAAGAAGAAAAACACATTTCTGAGTGGCGGGAGACACCATGCTGCTCAGGTATGGTGTCCTTTATATGTTTCTGCTCACAAGCCTTTTGTTGAGGCTGTGACCCTTTAGAAAGTTTTGCAGAACTGTTTTATTTGATTGCATTATACTGTACAGACCAAGCATATATCATGACCACACCCGTGTGCGTAAACAGTGGAGTTGCGAACCAAGGTCAGCATTCTCTTAACTATAGTGTTGAAATCCTGCTCTTTCCCTCTCTCTTCATGTGTAAGCGGGAAGAGCGTTGCACAATTGAAGAAGATGAGAACTGAATTGAAGCCAAGAATGGGTGTGTTGCTGAAACAGTCCAGAGACACCACATAATCAAAGTCAAATTAGATTTTAAAAATATGCTTCTGTGTTACAGCTGCAGGGAGATAAATGAGTGAATCCCTCTTTTTACATCCTGCACTCGACTCCTTCCTCTGTTTACAACTAATATCTGTCACCAGGAGCATGAATGACATGTGTACACACTAAAAAAAAAAAATCACTGGTTTTAAAATGTTACCCAATCTGGGTCAGTACAGCACCGACACAACACTGAGTTAACTTTAGCAAGCTGTTATTTTGAGCCACACAACAAACTTTAGCTAAAAACAGCTACAAATGTATTATTTCTGGTGCAAAACAGTGTGTATATGACTCTCAAAAGACACACATGTTATCAACAATCCATAACAAAGCGTGATATGTAAGTTTTAAAAAAGTAGAGTAGATTATAACAAGCTTTAGTTTGGGTAAAACTGGGTCAAAGATACCCCTTGTTTTGAGTGGATTTCTGGGTAACATTAACCCAGTATTGTGTTATATTGAACCAAACTGGGCAAAATTTGAACCCAGTGATTTTTAGTGTGCACCATAAATACTGTATAAGTTTATTTCAGCACTAATAACCCAAGAACCAACTGTCAGTCAGTGTTTAACATGCTCATGAATGAATTCTCCATGAAATCGATGTTCTCTCTCCTCAGCTGTTGCCCTCGCTGCTGCACACTCCCACAGCATACGAGCTAAAGCACAGTTCACTGAATTAACATTCCCTCCTCATCCTCCACTAAAAATAAGGAAATCACATGTTCTTGACCCTGTAACAGTAAATGTTATCGGACCTGCGAGACTTCCCATCTGCAGAGACCTCCAATACACTCAGAAAAAAAAAAAAAAGATGAACTCTTTGCTCCGCTCTCGGGAAGTCATCCAACGGTCTGGAATGGCTCCACCTATGTAATGTGCTTTTGTGTAATTATTGCGGCCGTCACCATCTCCTGTCGAATGTTTCCAGCTGACAGCGTGTGAGGATGCGTTTGGCATGGCGATGTGACAGTCCCTAATTGGAATATTCATTTTTGTTTCTGCTAATGAGGGAGGAGGAAGAAGAGAAAGGGGGGGGCCGACGGCGGCGGAGTTGGATGAGTGAAATAAGAGAATGAGGACACTTTTGTGTGTTTTTGCGGGGACTTTGAATTGTCTGTTTATCTCATATCAGGAGCAAAACTAGTGTCACATTGATCCTTAGAGTTGAAGATCCGTGATTTTGCTCCTGTTGGACTCGTTCCCAACAGACTGCAGTTTTTCCCTCAATATTTATCTGCCCTCACAGCTGAGACTGTCTGCCTAATGGTTGTTTCTGTCTGTTCGCAGGATTCCCTAAGACAATAAACAGTTCAAGGGAGATTGGGAAACACACTCCTGTTTTGTTGCTTCACCCTAGATCTCACAACTAACCCAGACAAAGAGGAGGAGGAGGAGAAAAACAAAGAGATGGGGGGGGGGGAGGAGGACTTTTAAAAAGAAAGAAAGTAATGGTGAAGAGGGGGATGGGGGACTAGGAATGAGAAACAGATCTTAGTTTTGGGAAGGGTTCAGCGGGAGATTTTGGGGTGTTAGGGGTGCGTGCTGAGAGTGAAAACAACAGTTGTGTGTCTGCGATGATCTCTTTCTGCTTTCATAAGCTTCTCTCCTCACATGAGAGGATCTCAGTCATTTTAGCGCCCTGAGAACAACATCTTCATAGTAAGCGATTTTTTTTTTTTTTTATGACGGCCATACAAACTTTGAGACCATAAAAAAAAAAAAAAGAAAAACTGCTGATGTGCAGAGTCCACTAAGTCACAGCATACAAAGTAACAGACACACACAGAGATAAGGGCCTTCTCTTTACCTTCCTGTAGGTTACTCTGTCTTTATCTTTTTGCTTCTGTCTGCCTCTGTATGTCTGTCTGTCGAGATTCTGTCTATTTCACACTCAGTTTGTCCAGTTTGGGGACAAAAGTTGTGTCCCCAACTGGAAAAAAGCAGATTTTTTAGGGTCAGTGGTTAAAGTAAGTCTCCAGGAAATGAATCTAAGTGTAATGTCCCCAAGTGACCATGATCTGATGTGTGTGTGTGTGTGTGCGTGAGTATGTGTGTGTTTGTTTGGTCCACACCCATTATAGGTGTATTTGTTTAATTACTTCCTTCTGACGCACACATACACACACACACACATATCTGACTATGGTCACGTTTCATTTCCTGGAGACTTAATCTAACCCTAACATTAACTACTGACCCAAAAATCAGCTTTTGTCCCCAACTGGACAAACTGTGCCCAGTTAACTGGACATAAGTCTGAAATTTGTCCCCAAAAGTAGCCTATGACAGACCACACACACACACACACACACACACACACACACACACACACACACACACACACACACACACACACACACACACACTTAAGGGCTTAAGGGGACATTATATTGATTTATCAGAATCAGAATCATCTTTATTGGCCAAGTATGTTTACATATACAGGGAATTTGCCTCCGGTTTGGTGGTTCTAAATGTATTTACACAGAATAACAACACAATAGTCAGAAATATACAAAAGGAATGACAGTGAAACCGTTTCTGTGAACTGTAAACAGGATGTAAATAGTGCAAAGAAGTAAAGAGTGCAAAGATGGTGATGTGATAAATATTAAATGGTAAAAAAAATGGTGTAACTTTGCAATACATACTGTATAGTAGGTGGTTATGTGCAGCATATACAGCCTGTTCAGATATGCAGTAGTGAGTGAAATGTGTTGCATGTTTTGTATTTTAGACTGCAATAAAGATAGGTACAGTGGGTGTTATTGTGCTCCAGAGATATTGCACAGCGCCAGAGTTAGTTAACTGTTTGTGTCTGGTGGTTTTGGTGAACGAACGGTGTTCTGTAGCGCCTACCAGAGGGGAGAAGTTGTAACAGGTTACGTCCAGGGTGTGAGGGGGTCAGCAGTGATTTTCCTGGCCCGTTTCCTGATTCTGGAGGTGAACGGGTCCTGGATGGCGGGCAGGTCGGCATCGTTAATCTGTTCAGCAGACCCAACTGTCTGTTCCTGTCCTGTTTGGTGGCCGATCTGTGCAGAGAACGGACTCGATGACTGCAGTATAAAAGTGGTTCAGCAGCCCTCGGGCAGGTTGCATTTCCTGAGTTGGCGTAGGAAGTACATCCTCTGCTGGGCCTTTTTGATGACTGTGTCGATATTTGACTCTCACTTCAAGTCCTTGGAGATTGTAGATCTCAGAAACCTGAGGGTTCCCACAGCCTACACAGTACTGTTGGGGAGAGAGTCAGTTTCATTTCCTGAAGACTTCCTCTAAACTTAACCCTAACCCTAACCTCACCTTTAAGGACAAGTTCACCATTTTTAAAGTGTGTCTTAAAACAATATTCAGTTGCTCAGTTTCTGTAATCATTCTTCCTGTTCATACTGGCCAATCAAAGATAATGTGCTGTCAATGGGAGACAAAGGGGGACAAGTGACGGGGTACAAAATCCACAAAATCCACAGCCCTCATGCAAAAATGCATTTAAAAATGCATCTGAAGCTTATATGAGGCTTCAGCATTCAAAGTTAGTCGAACCAAGTGGATATTTATCAGTGTTTTTGTTATTATCCTTCGACTGCAGCTCAGCAAGAAATTGCTGACAACACTGGAAAAACAAAGAGGGAACTTTGTACTAAAAAGACTGTAACTGTGGAGGATATTCAATTTATTTGACTAACAGACAACTGAAGCGTCATATTATCTTCAGATAAACTTTTAAATATATTTTTGCACAAAACAAGGGCTGTGGATTTTGGCATTTAACATTGTAGGCACATTAGAAAGGGATCTGTTAATGGTCAGTATGAACAGGAGGAATGATTACAGCAAGATAAACCTGTTGCAGTGTTCATATGGGCACCTGACTTGAAAAACTGTGAACCTGTCCTTTAAGTTTAAACCAAGTCTTCACACTGAAATTTAATGATTTACATCATGGGCACAAACTTTCCTGTGTGCTGCTTTGAGCTAAAAGCAAACGTCAGCATGCTAACATGCTGATGTTTAGCAGGTATAATGTTTACTGTGTTGGTTTAGCATGTTAGCATGCTAACATTTGCTGTATAGCACTAAATACAAAGTACAGCTGAGACTGATGGTAAATGGTTAGTTTTAAATCAAAGAATTGGACAAATTGCAAATTTGAGGAAAAGTTCAGGGAAATGTACCAAAGTCAGTGGTGGAAATATGAATGCATGCACCAAATTTCATGGCAATTCATCTGATAGCAAGATATTTCACCCAAAACCGCAATTATCCACCTTGTTGTGGTTCTACAGGAAAAGTCGGGAACATCAAAATCAGTGGGTTTTATCCTCTGGGAAACATGAATGTCTGTATAAAATTTCATCACAAGCCATCCAATAGTTGTTGAGATATTTCAGTTTGAACCAAAGTGGTGAACCGACCGATCCCTAAAGCCATGTGCTGCTTGCATGGCTGAAAACTAACAATATGGACTTACAGAATATACATGCAATTAAAAACCTGAACTATTCCTTTAAATTTTTAGAAAACACAGTCATCTCAGGGTTTAGACTTCTCTGTATTTGTCATTTCACCCACAAATAACAAGTAGGGAAAAAAATCAATAAAAACGAGGGTTACTGTTTGTTTGCGTCTGTGTTTGTATAAAGTCAGTCGACTTCCCTGCGTGGATCCAGAAAGCTGTGACATCTGCGGTGTGAAAGATTAGAGACGTTTTTTTAGGTCACGCGGCACAGGTTGCCGCTGGAAACTGGTCAGACTCCCAGTATTGATCTGTTTATCTCACCCACCATGTTGGTGAACTCTTTGGCTTCCCTCACCTTTGTCGGGACAGACTGTCCCTGCCCATTCAGAGACCCTCTTACCTTTGTCCTGCTTAACTTTAGTCCACATTCACTCAGTGGCTCAGTGTGTCACCATCCCCCCTCCTACCTTTACCCTCATGTATCAAACTCCATTTTGTATTTATCCTCTAATCTTTGTCAGACATAAAGCAGCAGGGGTCAAGGCCTGCACCTCTCACACACATACACTCAACATATATGAATGAATAATGAGAAACTTTCCCAACAGGTACTTTGCACAGGAGAACAAACAGGGTATCAATAGTATGAGGAAATAATTGCTCATTGCTCTAATTTCCAGCAGGTGTGACTCTGTAGAAAGAATAACAACTTGCATGTCAGGTATAACCACCATCCAACAGATGACGACACTGAAAGTCTTGGATTTGAAGAAAAGATTTTGAGTTTTTTCATTTTAAATGGAGCTTCTGGATACATTTTACACCAGATTTGCTTTTCCCGAAACTTATCTCCAAATACCGAAAGATTGCATTTGGAAACAAGCATTACCTCTAAACCTCAAACTGCCACAGTCTGTGCCATCACAAAAACAGGTCTGGTCACCGGTCGCTGACACACACTAACTGTATAAACATGTGCCATGTACGTCATTGTAGGTTGAAGAAGAAAACAATCAATAAAACAGTGTTTTTCTCAAACATTTCTATATACATATACACATTTAAAGGATAGCTTCACAATTTTTCAAGTTTAAGGAAAATTAAAAATTGTGCATCTGTCCTTTACGGCATGTGATGGATGAAAAAAGTATGTTTTCGTCATTTCTTATTAAAAAAAAACATTATCATATCAAAATATCTGCTCCTTATATGAATGAAAAATATAATTAGCATCAACATTTATGCTGATTCTTATGAAATGTGACAGGAAAGTGACAGTGTTGGTCCATTTTCATGACTTTAAATATAACATCTTATCATTTATACTACACACTAAAGGGCAAAATTGCCACAAAATGTATATTTCTGATAATTATGATGTATATAATTTGTCTTAAAAGAAAAGATCAATATGCTCCTGGCTGAGATCTTTTTATTTTACCTCTTGGTGTTGAAACTGGATGATATGTAGACGAATACAGTAGTGGATTTGTTTACTGTGCTGCCTGAATGACTTGTTTTCTATTGTTGTTTTTACTGGGAACTGCACACTGCTTTGTTTAATAGGATTAAAATAGATATTGACTTTCTAAGTATGGATGATGCACAAAGACTGAGTTGGCTGCTCACATTAATAGATACTTAAGAGGAAACCTGTAAGAAGAGAAGAAGTCCTTTATGGGAATAAGCTGTAGATATGAAACAGTTCAGTTCATTTGAAATGTTCTTTTTCCACGTGTTTTTGTGTATGCATCAACAGAAGATTCATGTTTTGTAAAAATAGCGGTGTCTTGTGATGCCATGTGGGATGTTTTGCATGACACAGAAATGAAAATGAAAATAAACTAAAAACTATACCACAGACTCGTCGGCCTAAATGGTTGAATGATGGGATCGAATGTCACAATGTAACACTGTCAGGTTATAACACAACCAGGAGTCCCGTCTCCTCTTCTTTATATCTTTTACACTAATATCTACAGAAGCACATATGATAACATTCGCTGACGACTCTGTCATTGTCTCTTAAATGATAATGAGTCAAATGAGTTTTAACTCAGGAGAACAGAAGACCTGCTCATTGATTTTACAGGGACACGGCTCGGTATCATTACACAACCATTCAGGACACAGATATTGATATTGACATTGCATTACCATTGATAACAAGCTTTGTTTCAAGTCAAATACCGACACTGTAAAAGGTTTCAGTGTTTGCTCTATTCTGAGGGAGATGCAAACCACCGGGTGACGTCACACCTCGCTACGTCCATCTTTAAAACACAGTCTGAGCAACAAGACCAGTTATTATCACCACTGTCACATCATTCAGAGATATAATTGAGAGAGTTTTATTCTGTGTTTGGACTTGTGTCTTATATTTAAGATTCTGCATGGAGCAACACTTCCTCCTTTAAGCCACTTTGTTAAACTCAGAGAATAACATCTCCAGGAAAACAAGAGCAGTTGGCCGAGGTGACTGTGACAAATAGACGCAGCAAATTTGGACGATCAGCTTTTTCTGTGAGAGCAGTAAATCTTTGGAATAAATAAGGACTGTGCTGCATACAGCACTTTTAAAATCAAACTTAAAATATTGTTAAAATCTACCCAGACTTGTTTGAAGTGTTTTATACCTGTCTGATTTAGGGATGCACGATATTATCGGCACGTCATCGGTATCGGCCGATAAAAGCTTTATATTGAAACATCATCATCGGCCATTTCTGCCGATTATGAGAGGCCGATTTGTTGCCTTCTCCTCCACCCCCTGACTGTGTTTCCCTCCAAGGACTGTTTCACCCCGACGGTCCTGGTGCTTCCTCCGCAGGCTCCACTTCACTCCAGCTGCCCATCAGACCAGCTGCTTCTTCCCACTCAAACCTGAATAACAAACCGGGGCTTGGTACTCCGGTTGGATCCACATGGAGAGCCGGGGTTAACGTTAGCTGGGAGGCTAGCTGGCTGTGCTTCCCTCCGGTCATGCTGCGGCTAACGCTCCGCTAGCCTCATTAAAGTTTTAACACTGAGCTCCTGAACTCCAGTCTTCCTAAGTTCTTCCTTCATATATTGTCTTTCTTGATCATACTTAGTGTAATCTATGCTTGCATGCATAATAGCCTCCTCAGCCAGCTGGTAAAAATATGTGCATATATCAGCAATCGGCCACAATGAGTTGGAAATATCAGCATATCAGCAAAAAATCCAATATCGTGCATCCCTAGTCTGATTATATTGTTTGTTTAACATTGTTTGGACAAAGAGTTGTGATGCATTGTTTCATCCATTTGTTAGTTTTAAGTTAAATCAGGATTACAGGTGCAAATTAGCACCTGTAGTTAGTTGAGCTAACCCCAGCACATTTTCATTAATGACGTTAAAATGTCAATGTCGATTTATGTCTTCTGTCCCCAATAAATGAATAGATAAATATATAAATAAGGTGTCCTGATTATCATGTTGATAAGGAGTTTGACCTCCTTCCTTCACGCTGCTGCTACAGGATACTCACAACAAAGACGCAGCACTTTAGATTCTCTTTTCTTCCTTCCTAGCCGGTGAAACATTGAATCTGTAACACAATCCAGTACAATGCCGTTCCAGGAACTGCACTTTGTGTGACGTCGGTCCCAAATTCACCTTCAAGATATTAATAAAGTTTACTGGTACACACTATCATCAGTTTATTTCACTCCTCGTCATTAGCAGAAACATTCATCGGTGAAGTAATTTAATCTCTCCAGTTATAGAAAGTTCTTTGGCAAAAGATAAAGGTTTATTACGCAACATTTTAAAATGAATAGTGGATTTGTATCAGTCTTTACCGCTTAATGAAATCCAATCTCTGAAATCTCCTCTTCCTTATCTGAAACCTCAGATAAGGAAAGGGGAGTTGTTTCTACTAGAACCATTGACACTTGCCAAAAAAAAAAAAACTTCACTTTGATAAAGTCTGTTTGTGCAGAGACATTATGAAATAACAAACCTGTGTGAACTGAAAGAGCAGCGTGTTTGAACACCTTCATCCTGCTCTTTTAAACAATACTGTTAAATTAAAGTTGTTAATGTACAACAGACCTTTTTTCAAAGCAGGCAACTTGACTATTTAAACACATCTGTAACTACTGTTGCATTAATTAATGCAACAGAGCCCTCGTTAATTAGTTCCACCTGTGCTTTTGCTGCTATGACAAGTGAAAAATACTGTGAAAAACACCTGTAATTTGTTTGATCTGCACATAAGAAGCCCCATGTTGTTCTCGCTGTTATTACTGTTTAACATCTAATCTGGTGTGTGTTAGTTCCCCACCACACATGTATGACATTCCTGTGCTGCGGGACACAGCTGAGGCTTATTTAAGACACACCCGCCCCCCCCCCCCCCCCCCCCCCCCCTTCTTCTCACCAAAGCAGCTTAACTTCCTTTATGGTGTTTTTACTTCCAACGTCCTCGCTGTTTCTTTCCTCTTTACTCGTAAATGTAACGTCTCTGCATCAAGACAGAAACAACAGGACGATCAATGCTCTGCATGTAAATAAACACTTAGAATCAGAATAACACAATCATAGCTCTTATAGCAAGAGCTGATATTTACAGTTTTACATGTAATACAGACTCTGCAGAGGTAGATCATAAGTGAACACTTCAAATCTCACCTGGACTGACGTTATCAGACAAATATTAGCTTATCACAGGTGTCGGTACCCGTATAAACTGTATGTCAGCTGATAAGTAACAAGAGGTCGTGGGAAAACAAATGCCAAATAATTTAGAGACAGTTTTCCCATCCAGCGCAGATAAGTAACAAGTTTGTTTATCAGCTGTTAAATGTTTGAATCAGTCCATATTTTTTATCTTTTATCTTCATCTTTAAAGGTGTCCTGTGGAGTTTTCTTGTAAACAAACAGAAGTTATATTTATATGCAGTTTTACTCCCCAAAACACATCAGATCTAAAGATAGATTAAGATTAACTTCATTATTTTCCCTGAGAGAAAATTTGTGTCGTGGTGTGGTCAAAAAATGTAACATACACAATAAAAGAAACATACACTCTAAGAAAGAAAGAGAAGTAATTGGTAGCAACCCAAGACATAGTCCACACATGGCAGACGTCCTTTTTAAACACACACAGAACCACTACACAGCACCGTCCAGCAGTGCTCATCATGTACAAAGATTCAATGATAGATAGAGACTGTAAAGCCTCCTGAGGCAAAATTGTCATTTGTGATTTTGGGCTACACAAATAAAACTGACTCTTAATGTATCTTTGAGGTCTAACAGACATGTTGATTGTATTTCCTTCCTCATAAAACATTAGCAAAGCCAATTTTTTTGAACATTTTGAATACCGTGTTGTTTACATCCATGTTTACAGACTAGTAGTCTTTGTCTTCCTTGTTTTTGCAGGTGTGTTGCTGTGTTTGTTGGCACGTTACTGTCAACTTTAGATCAGTGGAACGGTGTGAAATCATCGGTAGGAATGTGTGTCATGTCATCCATGTGTGTCCTTGTCTGCAAGACGAACAAAACAGGGAAAAAAACTGCACCAATGCACCACCATTGGTCAAAAACTCCTCAGGGTACCTTGAACAACCAAATTCAAGGGATCTCTATTGATGTATGTTTTAAAAAAGTGAAGGTCTGATGACATATTGTCTCAAAAGCCTCAAAAGTCCAGTGCATGTCAGGCTCTATAACAGTAAAAAAGTACAGTACTTGTAGTGCATTACATTCCCCAAGAAAACAATTGTATTTTGATGTGATTTACATGAAGTACTCACAGGAAGTGGAGTATTTATTCTGAGAATATTGTTGATGCACTGAAAGATTAGCAAGAAAATGTATTTCTTCATGCAAACTGCAGCTACATTTCTCCCTTTATAAGAACTCTTTAAGTTCTTGTTTTTGCATATATCACAAAAATCATCTGAAAATAACATTAAAGAGTTTGAATAATTGTCACTGATTACAGTTTTTGTGGGTAAGTAAATATTGTAAGTGAGCTTTAATGTAAGTGACTGTTGTACTGTTACATAATAGTAAATGTATGAATGTGTTTGCATGAGAATACATGAGCACATCTGTATTGATATGTGGAAATGCATATGTAGGTTGCTCTGTGCAACTGTGTGTGTGTGTTACAGTGTATGCACAGTTGAGAACGTTGACATAAAAGAGCAGGACGTTGTGTCTACATAAAGATGTGGAGGACATGCAAACATATGTGCTCATATGAATGTAAAAAAGAAGTTTTTCACTCCGATGACCTGGTTTGGTGGGTAGGACGTTGCTGCTCCACCTCTGCTGCGATTGGAGGAAAAAACATCAGTGGAATCTGCACATGGCTTTAATTTGGAGTTTGCGGGGTGTCGTTTTTCAGGTGAAGAAACATGGTATACACATGAAAAAAAAAGCTGAGAGTAAAACAGAAAGATTCTTTACTTATACCATTTTGTAAACAACTGTGGCGGGTTGCGCTCTTTGGTAAAGCCTGCTCACTTGCTTTGGATTAAGTTAATGTATTTTTCACTCGTTCATTGTGTTGCAATGCAAAGACCACATATCCTGCTGGTCATGTGACTCTATACTGTACATTTACATTCCACTTTCTGAGAAGCGTGGCAGATATGCGGCCGATGCCCTCATGTACTTACTACGCCTACATGGACCCCCATTTAAATTATTATCAGTAAATCTTTTCTCATGGATTCTGTCTTTGTGATATTTTAGTTACACTTATCTTTGTCTTGATCCTTCAGTTTTTCCAATACACTCCCATATGTACTGGTGATAGAAATAGTCTACTACAATGTGACGGACTTGTTCAGTCATTGAAATATTTAAATTGACTTTATGCTTCCTGCATCATGAGGAGTTTGCAATTGTCTGGTTGTATTGTATTTATTTTTCTGTCTTTTTTGCCTGTTGTTGTTATTATGAATGCTGTTTCATTTTATTGAATTGTGAAAAATGATCAGCAGAAGATTTACACCTAGAGCTGCAAGGATTAATCAATTAGTCAATCAACAGAAAACTAATCTGCAACTATTCTGATTGGCTAATCCTTTTAGTCATTTTTTAAAGCAAAAATGCAAAATATTTGCAGGTTGCAGCTTTTCAAATTAGAGGATTAGAAGCTTTTCTATGTTGTCAGGAAACTGAATATCTTTGGATTTTTGACTGTTGATCAGACAAAACAAGACATTAGAAGATGTTATAATGGACATTTTTCACAATTTTTCTGACATTTTATGGCCAAAAACAATTGATAATGAAAATAATAGTTTGTTGCAGCAATATTTGCAACATTGACTGTTTGCCATTTGAGTCTTTTAAAGGTCCTTTTTTCCCCATTTTTGTGTTTCTTGTAGTTTCAATATATGTATGAGTTTCTCCATTAAAGAAGATTTCTACCACTTGCATCAGGGACACCTCTCCCAGTTCCTCATAATAACGTTTTATGCTTACCACCAACGCAAATGATATCCATCACTTCCTGTTGCACTTTCTTTAGGGAACTTGCAGAGATTACAAATCATAGCAACCTTATATCCAAGTATTTGTTGTAGCACTTTACAAACCATTTCCCAACACATGTGAGTGACTTTTCTCCTGTGTAACCGCTTACGTTTCACTCCTGGTTGTGCAACCTAATGGGCTTTAACAGTGTGACCATGTGACCTTGACCTTCAGCGGGGGGACCATGTGAACAAGTTGAGCCCAGGATCAAACACTTTATTGCCATCACGGCACATCATGTCCAAGTGTCTCCATTCATCTGCCACCATTCCAGATAAATACCATTCTACTCATGTGTCAAACAGTGATTGAGCTCCGAGCTGAGGCCCCACAGAGACCAGACACCCTTTTTGTCTCCCCTGACCGCCCCCCCCCTCGTCTCTCTCTCTCCAGCATTCCTTCCCTCTATTCCTTTTTTCTCCACACATATACCTCTCATGTCTTTACCGGTCCAATAAAGGTCAGATTCTTAATCAAGTCGCACAAAAAATGCCTCAAATCATTCAGTGTCTGACGGTTTCATTAGGAGATAAATGTTGAATGAATGTGTGAGGCTCTTTTCATGAGCGAGCAGATGGAAAACACATGAAACCAGCATTTGGAAAAAAGAGGAGTGAAGCGGTCATTGTGTTGTTTTGTACCTGTAGCATGTTGCCTTGTTCGGTGCAGTGATGACAGGGTGGTTTCATGCCTGGATGAACAGCGTCTAGAAAGAGCTTTAAAACAGAAAAATCTCTATACGTCAAAGTTTCTTTTATAGCATTTTATTCATTTAAAGAGGGCAAAGTGATTTCACTCTACATTTGGGCTTTTGAAATAATAATTTAATCGTGTATTCTTGTGAAAATGTTCCTGGTCTCTATGTAAATGTTAGTAAAGTAAGTTAGCAAGTGACCAAACAGACTATATATAGTAGTGAAGAGTGGAGCTGCAGGACACATACTTATGGAAGTATGTAGGTAGGCTGCCAGGTATTTGGAATGACATTACAATCAAGCCATGCATTGTCTAAAGTGGAAATGTCTTGACCTGTGTAATGTGCAACTGTAGCATATTCATCCACCCACAATCCACTAAATGTGGTAATATGATTTTGATTTTGATGTGCGAAGCTTTTATTTATATTTCATGTATGTGTTTTTTCTTGCAGTTTTGCGTAAAAGTTTATCAGTAAGCACAAAAACACAAAACAAGAAAAGGAAAAACTGTGTTCGAGCAAGGTGACACAGATAGATAGATAGATAGATAGATAGATAGATAGATAGATAGATAGATAGATAGATATAGTAGATGTATGCATGAAAAATCATATAGTCATATAGTTGCTGTTGTCTGCTATCTAGTGGCACAATAAGAACATTGCAAGATTGGTAAACATTAAACTTTACCTGTATGGCCACACTGCCACCTGTTGGACTAAAATATGTTTTTTATAAAAAATAAACTGACTGAACATGAGAATGAAGTGTGTGATTTTGGTGTTATTGTGAACAGGACGTTACAAATAACTGTAAAATCCCACTTAAATTAAGCAGAGAATACCTACAGTACAGGTACAACACAAAGTACTACACAGATATATGCAATGTTTTCCCATCAAAGCTGGTTAGTTTTTACACCATATTTCTTCATATCATTCATTATTTTACAATTTTATCACAAGATGGTTAAAAAAAACTAACAGTCGTTTAAGTTTTAGGTAGTTTAATGAATGTGTGACTGTGTAGGTTGAATTTCCAGACACACAATACTATCAGTACTACCTACTGCACAAAGGTTTCATTACTTGCACTTTCAGTTATGCAGCCACCTACTATATATAGTATCTTTTACTTTAATAACTTAATGGTTTTTTTGCAGTAGGTGTTATATACACACAATAATACATAATATATACAGTTTAATATTTAAATGTTTCGTTTATTTACACCTTCCAACACAATCATACTGGGCAAAGTAGTCTGTGCACACATATAAAGAGAAAGAGTTGTGGTAATGGACATAAACATTTAGGATAATTCCTGTTTATTTCAACCAGATGTTTTTCCCATAACTCTGGGCATTGTGGTTTTATGGGTCATGGTTACTTTGCACTTACCAGCTCCAATTAAACATGACTTTTTATGAATCATTCCACAGATTTGTCTCTGAGTATGAATGTAAAACGTGAAAGCTGGATGAGGCTCAGCAACTTCCCCCTGAATCTGTATGACGGAGCTGGAAAGAGTAAAATCATTATGACCCAGAGAGTCACAAAGGCCACATTTAATGGGAAACACAGCAAACTGAAATAAAACTGGTCCAAAAGTCCCCACAGTATTCATCAGAAGTGCTCTTGTACTGTTGCTGCTGCTGATACACTGACATTTCCCGGCGGGGCATCAATAAAGTGTTTTATTGTGTTTGGTGCATTGGAGGCAGCTGCAAAAATCCCCCATAAACCTTCTGACCGCAAACAGTCGTTCAGGTTTATGTTTCGTTCATTTCATATGGGAGGTAAAGATGGAAAAGGTTTAACTACAGATGTATATTTTTTTATTTTAACTACATCATATCCATTAAATTTGGGTTTAATTAGACTGAACGGGGGTCTGTGGCTGATGTGAAGGATCCACATTCCGGTAGTTTTATGACACTTCTGTGTTAAGTTCCAGGTCACATATACAGGAGCTTTCAGACAAATCCCAGATTGAGACTTGGATGTTGACGTGAACGATATTTAAAAATCTGAAGCTCATAACTACGATAACTCCGATATCACTTGAACGCCGCATTACTGACCAACAGCTACCTGGCGGAAGGATACCGCTGAACTCTCACACTAACTTAATTGCTGTTGATTAAAGTTAGTGTTAGCTGGTGTGTCGCTGCGCTAACTATCCACCAGCTGAAGGATTGATGACTGAAGTGCCTGAGAATCTACCTGTCGGCTCAGGTGAGTGTGAGTCATGATGACATACAACTAAGAAAGTTGCTTCAACATGAATTGCACAATGCGGTAACAAGATTTATGTCTTGTCCAGACAAGAGCGTGAGTCAGTCCTCACCTGAGATGTACCTGTCAGAGTCTAAAGACCTGTTTGTTCGTTCACTTCTTTAGAAGAAATAAAGCCTGATAAGAGGATTTCGTTTTCATTACAGCTGGATTGCAGCCAGAGTAAATGTATTTTTGGCTGTAGTGTGAGTTTATATGGTCCTGGCTAATATCTGGTTCATATCGGGAAGGAGGAAAACTGCGAAGACAAAGTTCAGAATAGCAGGTGACAAAATAACAGCAACACATGTGCAGAGCAGGTCAGTGTCTCAGTTTTTGTCTGAGGTACTTCAGCTGTTTAGTTTTGCGCTTCCATAAAATTGGAGAACTTGTAAGGAGCAGATTTAACAGTTTTCAGGATTGATTGAATGTATTGGTAGAGACAGAAGGTCCAGTTTTGAGAAAATGTGACAAAAAACACCAAACCTGTATCCCAGTTTGCGTAAAACAGCACATGGATGCTCCAAAAGGTCCTCAAAACCCTTTATATAATCAACATCATGGTGTCTTCAAAATTAATCAGATCTGCAACGATTAGTCGATTAATCGATCAGCTGATCAACAGAAAAAGGCCCAAATTCTCTCCTTCCAGCTTCTTTAATGTGAATATTTTCTGGTCCCTTCAGTTTTCTATGACAGTAAGTATCTTTATGTTAGTTATGGACAAAATAAGACATTATAGGTTGCATCTTGGGCTTTAGGAAACAGTGATCAACATTCGTTCGACATTTTCAGACCAAACAGCTGATCAATTGATTGAGAATATCATCGTCAGATTAATCAATAATGAAAATAATTGTTAGTTGCAGCCCTAGAGATGCAAAATACCAACAACCTACTTTTCAACACATCACATCATAAGTTCAAATCTGCAGTCGTTTAGTGGAGAAAAACCAAACTAAACACACAATTAACAAAATATTCCATAATCGTTGTATCTGATTTTATCATTTTTAAGGAAAAATGCCAAATATTTATTGTTTGCAGCCTCTGAGATGTGATTATTTTAAGCTTTTTTTGTGTCATACATGATTAAACCGATTTATCTTTGGGTTTTGGACTGTTGGACTGTAACATTTTTATCAATAAAACCAGTAAGGAATCCCCCTTTTAAATCATATCCCAGCTTGTAGATGTTACAACATGAACTGGGGTTTTTACAAAAGTCTCTTTTACTAACATGACGGTAATCTTCCTGCCTCTTGTTTACTTTGTCTAAACCTGCGACTCCTTTTTACCTTTTAATTTCAACCCAGAACCCACAGAATATAAAAATAAACTTTACTGATAAAACAGGAGGAAGTTTTCCAGTAATCAGAGTAAACAGCAAAAACAGCTGGACAGATTACTAGATAAGATTGGCCGGTTACATATTTGTGAGGAAATGCCAGTAGTCAGTATCTTTTTTAGTGTTTGTTTTAAACCAGATGGAGGCGAGCAGCAATTTATCTGAACTCTGAAGAAGGTTTTTGTGTTTTTAGCACATGAATGCTCATGAATAAAACAGAGGACTCGTCATTTCTACTGAGTCACAACACAAACGCTGATCTGTGCTGATGATTTCATATCTGAGGAGTGTGAATGAGTACGCGGCATGTGTGTGTGTTTATCTTTGTAGTTTTATTCTCTGACCTGTAGCAGCAGAATGACTTTATACAGTATAGCCTACATGTAGCAGGGTCGTACAGGATAAAGGAGGTAATGGACTATGAAGTGTGTGTCACGGGGGACTATATTAACCTCACAGTTTATAATTCTTTTATATTGCTGATAGTCTCTGTGTTGTGTTGTGATGATGATGATGGTGGACTAACAGCTGACAGTTACTGTTGACTCCAACGAAGACAAACACACGTGCCGATGTCGATTCAATGATGTTTATTGCTTACAAGCACTTCAGGATCTGGGGGATACAAGCTTGGTCTCAGTAAAACAATTTAATATAATAAAAGGATAATCAAAGGAAACTTAAAATACTAATAAATGATTTCTGTGACAAAGCTTAATAACCGTTAAATAACAAATTACAGGGCCAACGGTCTAAACTTGACCAGGATCAAAGACTTACTATATTACAAATTACATAAAAGACACTATTGATACAGATGAATCAGTTCACATAGATAATCACTCTGTTTGTCAATATATTTATAATTAGTAATTAATTCTCTCTCAGATCAGCTGTACATTATTATTTACAGGTTTCCATTTAACAGTTGGGGGATACAAGCCCGGTCTGACTTGTTCCCACGGTGACGGGCTTTATAGCTGCATCGTTACCTTGGATACTGTCTAGCCAAGTATTAAATATGAAATATAAGATAACAGCATAAAAAATAACACAAATATGTACACCTTACAACTGTTAAATAAACTGACAAAATTATAGTCTATATTACAAGATGTTGCGATTAGACAGATTTAAAGCTCAACTGTTGTATTTAACATGCAAGAGGAAGATGATACATGTACAAACCAGGACACTACATGTGCTCTGCGGTTAAGAGTTCATCAGAGTGAGACTGGATATCTGAAACCACTTCTCTACACTCTACATGCTCTTCCTCCTCTGCTTAAGTGCTGACATTTGAGAAAAAAGAGAAACAGAGACATGTCTAAAAAATAAAAACCCCCATAAGACCATCTGAAATACTGCAAGTGAAAATGAAACTAACTTTAGCCCTTAACATGAAATTCTCTGGAATCCTGAGCGCCATTGTTGGGAATTTCTGAGGTGAGATAAGGCCATCCGCTCTCTCCACAGCCGTCATGTGTTTGGGATTAGACGGACTCACTGTTGGAGATGTGACGCTGATGGAGCTGAAAGTCTCTAAGGGCCACCATGAAGCTGGAATCCAGTTATCCCAGAGGGCCTCAGTGTTGGCGTACCAGCTCAAAATGTAGTAAAGAGGACGAATCTGTACTGTGAGGACAGTGAAATGATTAGGAAATGACTCGGAAACTGTTTTTGATAAGATATTAATAGTTTATGTGATTTTTCTGGCAGAAATGTCAAATATTTCACGGTTCTTGCTGCTCTCTGTTATCTTCAATTATAGTAAAGTGTTGACTGAGGACTGTCGGTCAGATAAAACAAGACAACATGAAGACATTATCATGACTCTGGAAACCATGATTGACATTTTTAAGTATGTTTTGAAGCATTATAGACCAAACAATTAATTGATTGATTGAAAAAATAGTCAGCAGATTCATCGATAATGAAAATAATCATTAGCGGCAGCTTTGTAGTAAAAATACTACAAGTAAAATCACTTTTTACTGGTTCTAAATGTTTCTTGAAGTGTTATTTCAACAATCCAAGTTGTGGGTGAAAGTGTGTGTTGCGAAACTTAACAAGAAGGGAACAGCAACCGAACTAAAAACCAAAACTCTGTTGTTGTTGTTTCCATATACAATAATTTCTAAATAGAAGATGAGAACCAGACAAAGTCTCATCTCAAAACTGAAAGTATCTTCATAAACCTGAAGACAAACAGATCGTATAGTTTAATGATTCTCAAGTCTGTAGTTTAATCAGTTTTATTAGGCTATATTTCATTTTTATTGCTTGTTTTCGACCTTATGTGAACTATCTTGAGCTGCGTTTCATGTATGAAAGGTGCCATACAGATAAAATGTATTATTATTATTATTATTGCTACTAATGAAGATAATGAAATTAAATCTTGCTACTAAGGAAATTAAGTAAACAGTCTAATATCATATATAACATATCAAGTCAATATTTCATGTGAAAATGTTCAATAGTCACACATGATCAATATTTTAAAGCACTAAGAAGGAAAAATAAAGTAAATTACAAATCAGTCGTCATGTGCAGCTGTCCACCAGGTGTGTATTAGACGACACTTCATCTCCTTTTTAGGAATGAAATGAGACAATCTGATTATTTTCTCAATTAATTGATTAGTTGTTTTGTTGGAAAGTTCAGAAAATAATGTCAAATGTCTATTTTTGTCTCGACTAACAGTCCAGAACCTGAAGATATTCAGTTTAATGTCACAGAAAACTAAAGAAACCAGAAATTATTCACATCTGAGAAGCTGGAATCAGAGAATTTCCTCTTTTAAGAACGACGGTGATTGTTTTAATAGTTAGCAACGAATCGATTAATCAGCTAATCGTTGCGGCTCTACTTCAGAGGTTATTTTTTTCTTTCTCTTTTCACAAAAAAAAAAAAAACCTTTTTATCTCGAAGCAACATCTCCTCTCCTCCCCCCTCCTGCTTCAGAGGAGTCAGCCAGGATTGTGAATGAGTCACATCCTCTAAACCTTTGACATTGTGAGAAAGTGGGCAGCCAGGAGTCAGCTCAGCTTCCAGGAATCCAGCGTGGGATTCCCCCTCTCCTCCCCCTCTCCTCCCCCTCCTCCTCCCACTCCTCCTCCTCCTCCTTCTCCTCTATCTCCTCTTCTACCATGTTGTTCATTACCCTCAGGATAGTCATCACACATACCTTCAGGTGCCTTTGTAGTCACTGAGGAGGGAGGAGGTGGGGGGAGCTTGTACCTGTCAGGTGGAGGTGAATGCTGCTTCGTTATTGGCTGAGAGGAGTCAAATAGGAGCGGTGCGACTCCTCCTACTTCCCTGTCGACTCAAAAGCACTTGTGGAAGCGGCCGGGGAGTGAAAAGAGGAGGAAATAACGCTGGTAGTGCACAACTGAAACGCAGAAGAGTGTAAAACAGCAGATAGTAGCAGGTAGGTGTTGTTATATTTAAAATAATTGAAGAAGCTGAAGTTGTTTTCTTTGGTTTTTAGACTTTAAAATGTAGAAATATGTCCAGTTAAGCTGTTTGAAACTTTGAGCTTCTTTACCGTGTGTTTCTGTTTGAAGTTTGAATCCCTCATGAATTCTTTTGATGTTTTAAAAAGTGAAATTAAACCCTCAAGGCACCTCCTCCTCTTCTTCTTCTTCTTCTTTTTTCTGTTTTAACTTCAGGATGTGTTGCAGGCTGTTTGGTAATCCTGGACTCTTTTTTTTTTTTTTCTTTGCCTTTGACACTGGACTTTAAAACCCAGCTTTGCATCAGTTTTACATGCTGCTTTGTTTGTAATCTAAATCTCCTGACAGAGCTGACCTGAAGTGTCGCCTGGACACAGTCTGTCGCTGCTCATCCTTCTTCACTGGTGTTTGATCTGGTAGGAGAGTTTAGTGATCCTGACCTGAGCACAGTGATAATGTCACTTTTTAATATTTAGCTTCTGTTTGTCAAATAATCAAAGAAAGAAATGCAGATTATTCTCTTGCTACGGCTTTGATAATGTGAGGATTTGCTGCTTTTCTCTTCTTCTTTTTTTTGTAATCTTTGAGCTTTTGGCTTTTAGTCAGACAAAATAAATAATTTTGAAGTTGAATGAACACTCACAGTTTCGCAACGGGCTGACATTTTATAAACTAAACAAATCGATAGTGAAAATAACCAAACGTTTGGCCTTGAATCACCAGATAAGAACAGAAGTGGAATAATTCAGTTCATTCAGTTTATTTAAGTGCAATTCTTAAATAAGCTCCTCAAAACTGTACTAAAGTATTTACATTTTATGCTACTTTATACTTGCTACTGTACTACTGCGTTTCTGGAGGAATTACTGTACTTTTTACTTCACGTCATTTATTTGACAGCTATAGATACTAGTTACTTTGCAGATAAATGTTTTATACGTACAACATTTGATACATTTCTAAAAATATGCATTATTGGCGACAAATTAAGTGTAAAAGCAAGTGTGTCAGTCCAGGAAGGTGTTTTGCTTTCACCAGCTGCTGACACAGCTTTAATCCATCTTGTCATATTGTCATATCTCTGAACTCTGCTGGAAGGATGGAAACTATTCTCACAAAACATATCCCCATATTTGGGTGTTTTTGACGATGGCGGTGTTGTCTGACACATTGTTGAAATATCCAACTGGTGTTCAGTTGTGTTTGAGATGTGGAGGCCACAGCACATGATTCACATCTCTTTCATACACATCAAAACATTCATTGAGCCCTCCGGTCCTGTAGGGAAGCATCAGCATGTTTTCTCCTTTTTTAATTTGTCACCTGTCTGTCTATGAACCTGCGGCTGCAACGGTTACTCGATTAGTCATATCTATTATAATAATCAAGCATTTTGAGTCATTTCTTTGTCATTCCAGCTTCTTGAATATGAATATTTTCTCATTTCTTTAGTCCTTTGTGATAATAAACTGAAGATCTTTGGTTTGTGGACTGTTGGTCGGGACAAATCAGGACCTTTAAGATTGCATCTTGGACTTTGGGAAACAGTGATCAACATTTTATAGACTGAAATTGATTAATCGAGAAAATAAGCGACAGATTAATTGATAATTAAGACGATTGTCAGCTGCAACCTTGTATAAACCCAACAGTATAAGTTTTTAAACTAAGTAGGGCAGCAACTAACGATTAGTTTCAATTAATCTGACGATTTCTTCCTCGATTTAATCATTTGGTTTATAAAATGTCAGAAAACAGTGAAACATATCCATCACATTTTACCAGAGGCCAAGACGACATCTTTAAAATGTCTTGTTTTGTCCAACCAACAGTCTACAACCCAAAGATTTTCCTTTCACAGTGATATAAAACAGAAGAAAGCAGCAAATCCTCACAAAGGAGAAACTGGAACCAGAGAATCAAGTTTGGTTCGAAAATGACAACTAACAACTAAACAACTAATCGCTTAATCCACTAAACCCTTGATTAGAGTAAAAAGATGCTTACCTGTAAATATGACACACTCTAAATGGAGCTAATTTTTATAATTACTTACTTTTGATACTTTAAATGCAGGACTTTAACTTGTAATTGAGGTTTTTTTGTCATTGTGGGACTCTTTGACCGCTGCATTAGAGAACTTTCTCAACTCGAGAGTCACAGTTCCTAAAAATTCTCATGGCTGTAGAAATTAATGAGCCAGTCCTAATTAGGCAACATCCCACAATAGCCCACCTGCTGGACGGCGTCGAGCTGATGAGTCGAGGGCCGGGAGGCTCTGCCGTCACCGGCCTCATTGTTTAATTCAGCCAGAGCGTGTATAACTCACAGATGACAGTTATTTACAGCGAGCTGACGGTGCCGCCGCGTGTGTCTGCTTGCTTCAGCCTCGAGGCTGCAGAGTTGCAGAAGAGGCGAACAGGTAGAGACTTGTATCTGTGTGTGTGTGTGTGTGTGTTGTGAAAGTGTGTGTGTGTATACAACAGCGCTTTTGTGTGATGCAGGCGTATCAGTTGTCTTGTCTGCTGCTAGTCGCCCCGAAGGCTCAGTTAGAGTGGTGTCACACAGGGAACAGATGGTCAATGGCTGTGTGATGCACTCTATTGACTGTCTGGGGCTGCAGTGGTAACACGCTGTCAAATGTGTGGTCTGACTAAATATATTGATTTATGGGTGAGGTTTTGTGCTGATATAAAAGCAGAACTGGCATCTCTGATCTGATCTAAAGCATTTTGACGTGGAAGATGTGTGAAGCAAAGGCATTTTATTTAGCAGTGAGAAGGGTGTTTATAGAAAATTTAAATGCACAGGAAGGGTGTTTTCTTTCTGCTCAGACAAACTGAGCAGCAGAAATGCAGAAGATAAGGAAGTAGAAGCAAGAGCTTATTCGCCTGTTTTCTTTTTATTCGGCTAAACATCTTTTTTTCTTCTTGTTTTTTTTATTGTTTCTTCCCGTTTCTCAGAGTTACGACTTGTGTTCCTGGAAAGGTGACAATCAGATCGATCGCACAGCAAAGATGGCCTCCGTCGCTCCGTTCACCCGCAGGCAGTGGGCATCCCAGTCGCTGAGGGTCACCGCCAAGGAGATGTCCATCGTCACCGCCAGGGGTAAAAACAACGCCATCGCAGAGCGCTTCTCTAAGTAAGTCACTTCTCTCTGCCTCTGGCTTCGACCGTGAGTTTAATAATTCACCAGCAGCCACTCAGCTGTCTTGTTTTTTTGTTTTTTTTCTCTTCTGTCTCTGATCAGGAACGAGGCCTTGACACACTTTCTTACCACTCAGCTGTTTTCAGTTTCCTCTTTTCTGTAAAATTGTGATTTTTATCACATCGTCAGCTCTGACCAGTTGCTCCACTTGTGTCATTTCTCTCACAGACGTATTAGTGAGTATAAAACTAAGGTGAATTCCTTTTATGGAAGTGCACTAACATCCAGGGTTTCCCCCCTTCACCCTTTTAAGTGCAACATATCAGGTTGCTCAACTGTGAGTTGAGACGGCGGCCGCATGTTAGGATGTTTCCTCTCTGCATTTACTCCATATGACCAGCAGGAGTTAGTACAGCTCTGTGCTTGTGGGTTGAGGAATGCGGTGTACAGCTGTAACAGCTCACCAGTACTTTCATTATTGTCTCATAGTGATGAGAGTAAGTTTGACAGATGGTGAGGACATCATCATCATCATCTGGCTCTGACAAGGAAGTGAAGCGAACATCCCTTTAAATGTTTTGGAGAACCGAAACTGATATTTTTCATATAAGATTTTGTGCAGATGTTCAATATTTTCATTCCAAACATCTATTTGTGTTTCCCCAAGAATAATAATCTTGGATTTACAGATGTTACAACACTGTTGTTCATAGCAACTTGCATTTAAAGTACCTACAGTAGGAAAAATGGGTAAATCCAAAATTGGGTGTGTATCTCTTTTTAAACAAAAAACTAAAAACATATTCAGGACAAATGTTTTGCAGTTGGTTGTTTGTTTTTGCTGGAGTTTATTAGAAGTGGAAAACTTTTAAAACAGTATTTCGATCTTAAGACTTTACTGAAATATTTCACTGATGCACAGCTGCCTTTTAGTTGATTAGCAGCTGCTTAACAGGAAATGTTAATCCATCAAATGCTTGTTGTACTGTAAGAAAGATGATGTTTGGCCTTTTCAATAAGAATATAATGGCATCAAATAAGGCAAGTTTTTTTGTATAGTTCAGGAACGTGTTAATTCAAAGTGTTTTACATAAAACATAAAAGGCATTAAGACAAAATGTAAAGGAAACATGACATACATATTACAAAACGATACATTTAAATAAGAATTTAAGGGTAAATAGAAATAACTCATCACTCATTACACATCATTATTAGCAATTTTACATTTGCACATTACATTCTGGTCAATATTTTGTACATTTCAACAGCTCTTTTCACTTAGAATATATTTTTTACCATATTTTATTCTTGAATTATACATTTTATTCATATATTTATATCATTTGTCTTTTCTGGTAGTTGTATTTTTCTCTTACCTTCTGTTTTTTTGATTGTTATGCACCACAACACCATGGGAAATTCCTTTTTTGTGCAATCCTACTTGACAATGAACCTGTTTCTGATTCAGTGCAGCTGCCGTGCGATATATGAATAAACAGCCCCAAATTTGATTTAATGAAAGGCAGCAGCGAACCTTAATTTAAAACAGTTGAGAGTAGCAGCAGACCTCAAGTTTTCTGGGAGTTTATTCCAGTTTGGTGGCGCGTCTGAACTCTGCTTCTCTCTCTAAAATAATATTATAATAATAAAATAAACAAATTAAGTAAATATAATATGCAAAGAAGTCCATCTTATATCCGGAACAAGAGTCCGTGGTAGTGGCTCTGTGAGGCTGCACTTTGAGCTAAATGCTAATGTTAGCATGCAAACATGCTCACAGTAACAATGGTAACATGCTGATGTTTAGCAGGTATAATGTTTACCATGTTTACCATCTTAGTTAAGCATATTTGCATGATGATGATGATGATGATGAGGAAAAGTCAGAGTTATTACAGTTCATCCTGAGGAGGACATGAATGTTTGTTTGACACTGATAGTGTTGCTAATATCAAAAAAGGCTGATTACAGTATAATGTAATACATATTTTCATGTCATGTTATATTTATTATAATAGCAATTAATACAATGTTGAATGTATTATGTCATAATTAAATGAAAAACACATGTTAAATGACAGTTTATGTAGCCATTCCTCATTGTGAAACGACCTTTTCATGCAACTTTAATTAAATCTTCTGTAGTTTTAAAGCCAATGTGGACAAAATGCTGAATCCGCTAAAATCCCTCCTGTGTCTCCTCTGTGGGCTGAAGCTTTTTTTTTTATCCAGGTTTATGCAACACATAATGTCATCTAATGTTTTTGGAGAGGATCAGGGACATTTGATGGTTATTTCCAGGGTGTGTACAGCGGGGTAGGGCAAGACTAGATGCTTCTGCTTCTTACTGTGTCACAGTTTATGATGATTGTGTGACTATAAATGTCTCCCGTTCACCGTCTGTCCTCCAACTCGTCTTCAGGTACCAGATGGCAGCAGAGGAGGGAAATGCAGAGAATAAGAAGAAGGTAGGTACCAGACTCGATGTGAAATATGTCTCGTCTGCACACACACCACATGCTGCTGCTCTCATACTGTTGCACATTAACAGCTGTGCTGCCACACCTGTAGATCCACATGTTGCAATTAAACACAGCTGCTGCTGCTTCTGGATGTTTTGGTGCCGCTCAGGGGGATTGATCCTTTCACAGCCAAATGACTTCATTACATTTTTATGTTAAAGGAGACATATCATGCTTTTTGCATTTTTTTTTTCTGTTATGATGTCGGTTGTTAAACATGTTCAAAGTTCTGAAACTTGAGTTGAGCTTGTGTAAAAGTCAGGGCTTCAACCTGCTCTGAACGCTCCGTTTGCAATGTTACCTCTACTTCCTCCTTCTGATGATTCGCACATGCCCACAACTGACCGCCCATTGATGGCCTTTGTTGCTAAAGTTGTGTTGTCTACTCACATATTTCATATCAGATTGGAGCTCAAACATACGGATGTATTGAAGTGATGAAGTTTCAATGTCGGGTAAAGAATGAGAAAAAAAGCAGTGAAATTAGACTATTACTGTTTGATTGACAGAAAATTAATCTAAGTAAATATTTTACTGTAACTTTTGTGACAGTTAACTGAATATCTTTTAGATTCTGGACTGTTGATCAGACAAAATAAGCTATTTGAAGACTCCACTTTGAGTTTCTGATAGATATTATCCTCTTCAGGCAACACTCAGAAAACATCACATTATATTTATGTCTCACCTGATGTCTCATCAGCTGATCGAACTGGAAAGCCATTGGCTGTAACCCTGGGCAACCACAGGCGTGTCATCAAAAGACAATGAAAGTGATCATCATTTACAGGTGTCAACAATTTGAACGCAATAACTAACAGAACAGACAGAAAATTATTTTGAAGACAGTAAGAGAAATAAAATAAAACATTGTAGGAGCAGAGAGCAGTGTATTCTGATAGATGGTTTAACATTTTCCTTCTTTTTTTGTGCCATCAGTTACTTCCTGGTTGTTTTTAATAATAATAATAACTTTATTTGTATAGCACCTTTCATACAAGAAATGCAGCTCAAAGTGCTTTACATGAAAACATAGAAGCATGTAAAAAACATTGATAATGAGGCACATTTCGACACACATTTTCTTTCTTTAATGAAGATATTGTGTCCTTTATGTTTATTCCTTATACATCACAGGCTTTTCTTCATCACTCATGATGACTGTAGCTTCTATGATCCTCTCTCGGTAGAAAAAGTAAAAAAAAAAAAAAAGGGACACGAGACAAGAGAGGCAGATAAAGGTGTTGCTGCCAGATCCAATCCCTTAAAATAAACATCAGATATAATTACAAGTCAAAAAGGCTTTTCAGAAGATTCTTATTTACGCAGGTTTAGTCGCTGTGTAGCTCTTTGTGAAAAGTTCTGAAAAGCCCACCGTTCAGGTTTCCAGCACTCTCTCTCTCTCTCTCTCTCCTTTTTTACCTTTTTCTCATTTCCTGGACTTATTTTCCCTCTTTTCCCTCACTGACTGTCTCTGTTTCTGATTTTCTCTCCCTCTCCGCCCCCTCACCCTGTCACCCCCTTCACTCCCTCTCTGTTTCCTCCCCTCTATGTCTCTCTCTCTCTCTCTCTCTCTCTGGTGTAGGGGGTGGGCTAGTTACTTCATGCTGCTCTGATCACTTCTCAAGACTCTCACATCTGGGACAGCTTGTAGCATTTCCAGGGGGGGTGTCCAGCAGACACACTGACACACACACACACACACACAAACACACAACGGCGAGCGGACGGCCCGGTTCATCAGCTTCTCTCTCAGGTTTTTACTCTCTACTTTGGCAAAAAGAAGAGGTTTTTTTTTCCAGCTCTGTTGCTTTCTGTTCTGTATCCAGCAGATCTAAGTTGCATGCTGAGTTTCTTTGTCTTTTTTTTTCTGTGCAGTTGTTTCTGTTTCCTTTCTTTACTTTTCTCTTTTTAAACATAGCTGAGAGAATGTTGTGGGTTCGCTTGCACGAATGCTGACTTGTACTTGTGTATGGACAGTGTTTATATTTTTAGTGTTTTTTAAGCTTCATTCAGCAGTTCAGGTGGCGGAAATCCAACACTTGTGGAATTCATTGAGCAAACTGAACTAAGGACAGATTTAAAGTGTAGCTAACATCCTTCAGTGTGTGTGTGCGTCTTCTCCAAAGGTTCAGAAATAGTGAGTCATCATATTTGTGTGGCAGAGAGTTAAAATGTGTGTATCCTGTTTTCTCACTAATCTGTTTGAATGCATCCAAAGTTATGTGCATGTAAACTCTGTTGATGAGCGTCTCTTATTCTGTATCTGCATGATAGATTGTGATTAGTGGATTCATTATTATTATTATTATTATTATTATAATGATTATAAGTCGTTAAATATTTGACTATAATTTATGTGTTAACTGAATATCTTTTGGTTTGTGGAGCGTTGAGACAAAATAAGAAATTAGAAGACTTCGCTTTGAGTTTCAGGGATATTGTGATGTGCATGTAGATGAGCAATGAATTGATTGATCATGAAAAACGATCAGATTAATAAGAAAAATAAGTTAGTTGCAGCCGTATAACAGATGTGAGTCCAGTTGTATTTGCAGATATTTCTAGTTGAATGTGAAAACTAAAACTAGATGAGTCGAGTTTCCATGATGACTCAAACAAACTCTGATTATTGTTTGCAACTGTTTGTTTTGATCACTGATTACAGATTAGTCCTTTTTCAAGGAAAAATGCCAAACATTGTCTGGTTCCAGCTTCTCAAATATGAGAATTTGCTGCTTTTCTTTGTATATATATGATAGTTATTCTGTTACTCAGGAAACAGATGAGCATACATATAGATGTCTGAAGTTATTGTCACTGACATAAAACCAGTAAGAGGTCTCGTCTAACGTCAGAGTCAGTGTTGGACCGAGCCTGAGGATCAGGGTTTAAATGCATGTCGGGTCTCAGACTAAGTGAAAAACCGCTGAATGCTTATGTTTCTCTGTAGGTGGTGGAGCCTCTACCCTCGACCCTGGTCTCTGGGAATCTGAGTGTTTTAAAGAAACGCTGGGAACAACAACAACAGCAGCCGTCCAGCCCCAGAGTCCAACCTCAGGCCGCAGCCTGCAGCCCCGCCGACCCTCAGGCCCACATCAGTCGATCGGCAGGTCCCAAAGTGAGACACACGTCACCGATCAAGACCCAGCCTGACACCCTGAGAGCCCTGCAGGACCAGGATACTGAGCCGGAGACGCAGGCCGGTGAATCCTACTTCAACCAGCTCCAGTCTGCTCAACCCGACGATCTGACAGACATGGAGGCGAAGCCCGGCAGAGATTCAGCGGAGCGGGAGGGAGCAGCGGCGGAAGTGCCCGAGTGCGAGAAGCCCAGCGTCCCCCTCAACAGCCTGAAGATGATGTTTGAGAAGGGAGAGAACCTGAGAGATAAGGTGAGTCTTCCTCTCGGTGACGGTTTGTTGTCACATCTTACTGCACACATGAGGGAAGATTGACGTAAGCAGGATTTCCATTAGTTCCATCATAAATGTTTCACAGTATGGAGTTAAAGATGAATGAAGTGCGACGTAGGGCTGATCGATTTTTGTTTGCCTGAACAAACCTGAAGAAAGTAGAATCTGGAAACTGTTCAGTCGACTCCCGACGCTTCGACTCTCGTAACCAGAGATGATACCTCGTCAACAAATGCAAACCAGTGTGCAGTCATTTTCAGTTTTCCTCTCGACGACTGTTAAATTCCCAATGAGATAGTCAGAGACAACCTATAGCTAATATGAGACTGTTGTGACTCAAAACTGCTAATGTAGCAGCTAACATCTACGTTACTTCTTTTTAACTAAAAATAAACTTTTTTTACACACTTCACACATCGTGCAAAAACAAAAATTCTAATTAATTCAATATATCTTCCAGCTTTAGTGCAAGTTTCCACTCTTAAGAGTCTGAAACTTTAGTTCAGACACAACAAGATCAGGATTCGTCTTAGTTTGAGTAAAAAAAAAAAAGTCTGCTTGTTCTCAAAGAGGTCAGATCCCCTCGGTGCTGTCATGCTGTTAGTCACATGGTGCAGCTTCACTTCACCATCCTTCATATCCACACACACACACATTCGAGCACACACACACACACTCAGCTGACTAGCACATCCTCCGGGCTAGCATCAGTAGCGCCTGGAGCTTCACTTCATGCTTGCCGGACAACTTATTGTTATTTGTGGAGCATAAAAGTGGAGACATTAAAGGTCCAGTCATGCATTTCCTCGAGGCATGTTAAATGTAAAGTGCTTATAGTTGAGGTGTGGCATGTTAACAACAGCCATGCTGTGTTTCTTCAGCACAAAGCATCTATTTATGACAGAAAGAGAGCATAACAAGTCATTATGTGGCTTTAAGAGGCATAATGGTGCTTCAGTATTCACTCTGTTTAAAGTTAACAACTTGTAAAACATCACTGACCTACAATCAGCAGGCCTCCCAATCAATTTATTACTAATGTGGGATGTATTTGTGTTTTGTATTCGGCCTGCTGCACTATACTGTACATGATCGATCAGAAAAACGTCAGCGCAGTCTTTAAAGCTAATCAATATTTTTATATTAACAATGGATCACATGACTGCTTTTATGTGAAATGGGTCACAGATATTTATCACCCAACTCTGTAGTTCCTCTCAACTCTACGGAGCATTTTAGCTTCTTTCAGCTCATTGTTTTGGTTCACTCTCAGCGCTCTCATAGCGTCGTCTCCGGCTGCAGCAGGCAGCTGTTTTCAGAGAAAAAGCTTTAAAAACTCACGTACACTACCTGCTCAGCACCAAACATCAAACAGACACAGTTATCTGTAGACTAGCTGGTGAACATAGTGGAGCATTTAGCAGCTAAAGAGCCAGATATTTCCCTCAGGAGTTTGTGGAGACTAAAAACGGAGCAAAAAGAGGGTGAATATTGGACTTATACTCACCAGGTGGTAAATGTTGCTCTGTAATTGAGCTGCAACGAGTAGTCGATTAATCGATTAGTTGATTGAAAGACAACTTTTTTGATAATTGATTAATCAGTCATTTTTCAAGCAAAAAATCCTAAACTTTGCTCGTTCTAGATTCTGAATTATGATGATTTGTTGCTTGTTTTTATCATATATGATAGCAAATAAAATATCTTTTGTTTTTTGGACTGTTGGTCCAACAAAACAAGCAGTTTAAGGACATCACTTTGAGCTCTGGGTAGTTTTAATGGATGTTTTTCACTTCTTTTTTACTTTTTATAGACTAAACAATGAATTGATTAACCAAGAACATAATCGTCAAATATATAATGAAATGATAATGAAAATAATCGTTATTTGCAACCCTTCACAGATTGTCTCCGCTGCCCCTAAGTGGCCAAAAACTTCAGTTAATGCAGGTTTCAACCAGTTTGAAAACCACATTTGTCAAATCAGTTGTTGACTATGACAGAACGCTCACGCTTACGCTTGTTGCGTAAGTTTGTTGCCAAACAAAACCAACCAACTGTGTTCAGAATATCTGGCTGGAAAAATATCAGATAACGACGCAGACACAGCTCGATGCTACTGTCAGTCAGCGACTAGCTGGTGAGAGCATCGTGGAGCATAAAGCTACATACTTTTCTCTGGAGTTAGCAGAGACTAAAACAGGGTGAATGTTGCACAAACTCGACTCCAAACTGCACCATTCCTGCTGGATGTATAAATAAGCAATCATATTCTATTAAGTTCAACAGATCAACTTAAAACATCAGTGTTTACAGTTTGTTTCTACTTCAGTGTTGATTTTGGTCTTTTTATGGGATTTGATGGTTAAAAAGAAAAGCATAGAATATCACCAGCGTTATCCTTTTAAACCTGAGAGGATTTTTGTTGAGATTTTATGGGATCCAACACTAACAAAGGAGCGGTTCTTGGCAAAAAACGACCTGTAGTCAGACAACTAAAATGTGCCTTTCTAACAAAGATTTAGTTTTTCCACCGTGTTCAGCTCAACACTGACCTCCTGCAGTATGTGGGCTTTTAAAAAAAAAAAAAGTGAGATCAAGGAGCGTTACGGGAAGTTGGAAGGATTTTGGAGAGTCTTTTTAATTGCATGCTGCATAGTTTGTCTAACCAAAAGGAGGAATTGTTTGAGGAAATCCTCAAGCCGTCATACAAGATCTATACACTTCTATAGACACAGTGTTGAGACTCGTACAATAGACTCTACTGTAAAGGCGAGTCCTTTTTCTACTTCTCTTTGTTAAGCCCCCCCCCTCCTCACAGGGCAGATGATGTAATGTTGCAGGCTGGCAGACTCATGACTGCAGACAGCTGATCCGCACTCTGAGCTTCATCAGACCGTCTCCCCTGAGGCCATCAAAGCCCCCCCTCCCCTCCCCACCTCATCAATCATGCTTGTTGTCCACTTTTCTGCTCCTTGGCCTCCTCCTGTTTTCTCTCAACCATCCCTCCCTTCTTCTTCTACACATCATCAAAGGCTACTCTCTACTTTTTTTTTATTAACCCTTTTTACCTCCTATCCCCCCCCACAAACCCTTATCTAAATAACCCCCCCCCCTCTCTGCAGGCTTGGAGAGGCATGCAGTCATGAGGCGCTCTGAAATTAATTGACCCTCACCCCACTGGCCTAGAAATCCCCTCTCCATCCCTCCCTCCCCTCCCTCCCACACAGTCATACAAGCTTCCTCTCTAGAGCCGAGCCCCACCCAGCCTCCCTGTACTCCCACAGTCACCCCCCCCCCGCACCAGCTGCTCCTGCACCACCACCCTCCTGTCCCAAATGACACCACCCCCGTACACCCGCCGCTTCTTTATTCTGACACTGGGGGGGATCATGACACAGGAAAAAAAAAAAACAAATATTAAAAAAAAAAAACTGCACACACCCCTTTAACCTCCCCTCACCCATCTGCTTTCATGCCTCCGCGCTGGCGACAGTCGTGGCCGGAAGCTTTGTGTTTTCAGGTTGTACGTCTCATCTTCATGAACACGATATCTCAGGAACGCCTTGAGGGAATTTCTTCAAATTTGGCACAAACCTCCATTTGGACTCAAGGATGAACTGATTAGATTTTGATGGTCAAAGATTAAGTTCACTGTGACCTCACATAATATGTTTTTTTGGCCATAACTCAAGAATTTAGATGTTAATTTAAAAAAAAAAAAAAACCCACTTAATACCTTTTTTATTAAATTCCTTCAAAGTCTTCACTATAAATGTTATGAGTCTGGACAAATATGGATTTAAACTGCAACTTGACTGGTTGGTGGAGGCGAACAACTGCGAGGTGGTATTTCTAGTTTTTATTTTAACCTTTTTCACCCCCAAAACTCTGTGTTGGTACATTATATGATACAAGCAGATACATTTGTTAACATCAAACAGTACTTAAAGTGGCTATAATCAATATATTTTATAGTAAAAATGTATCAAATGACAGTGTGATGTCAGAGACATGTCTCGTAGTGACTCTTTACGGAGCTTTTATAGCGAGTTTCAGCTCATTGTTTAGCAACTTTACAGTTTTGGTTCACTCTCGGCGCTCTCATAGCATCGTTTTCATGTGTGGACAACAATAAAGTACAAAGGATACAGCTGGTGATTTTCTATATTTTTCTTACTATCAACATATCTCATGTGCAGAGCCAAACCAACAATGAACTGATCTACTTACAAGTATTGTGTGTGTGTGTATCCAAAGTCTGAGACCACTTTCCTCTTCACTTGAATGGGAAAGTGGTTCCCTTTTACGGAGCTTTGCTAGCTTGTTGTGCTACCACAACCTCTTGACTTTATATTACACTGTGAATTACTCAAAGAACTTTTAAGTAGAAAGTCAACATGTTGTGATACGAAGCACAACAAGCTAACAAAGCTCTGTAAACCAAACCGCATTCCCACACATGCACACATCTGCCACATCTGCCTTACACAGAACTACTCTCCAGAGACCGAAAATGTCATCTGTTATTAATCTTTGGAGCCGTTTCTAAACAAACTAATGTGACTATAATCTTCGAGGGGCCAAGGAGCATGTCAGCCAGCGCAACGATGTGACTCATTGACGTGTTTTTAATAGTTTTTTTGGACAAAAACGGAGGTTTACAGCACAGAGAAATAAGATTTATCAGGCTTTGGATACACGTACAATAGTTTTTAAGTAGATCAATTTATTGTTGGTTTGGCTCTGCACATGAGATTTGTTGACGATAAGAAAAATACAGAAAATCCCCGAAGTGCAACGCAGAACATTTATTCACATATGAGAGTATTAAAACAAGCTGTAAGCCTTCTTTTACTCTTGGAAACAAACACATCTGCCTTCATATACAATCCTAAACACTGTTATAAATACATTTTTATTCTTTTTTAATTTTCCACTGCACCAGTTAACACCCCCTCAATGAAAAACCCTAAAAACTGACACATGTGATGCAGAACACTTTACTAACCCACTAATATTATAAATATACTTGTATTAAATATGCCCCCCTCCTCCTCCTCCTTCCTCCCTTAACCATCTGTAGCACTATGGCACACTTTGCCTCCCCTCCTGTCACCATCCCCACCTTCATCCAGCCACACCCCCCTTTGAATCAGCCCCCCGTTGGAACACCTGCTCCCTGTCGCCTCTCCTCCTCCTCCTCCTCCTCCTCCTCCTCCATCTCCAGAGAGACCCTACCCCACGTCTCCCCTGTCGTAAGCCAGATCGGGGCTGCTCTGCTCTGCTCTGCTGTGCTCAGTCTGTGTGTCTCAGTCCTCTGGAGTTCACTGCAGCTGCTGCTGGATTCACTCGTACGACTGAAGTCCATCAGAAATCCAGCTTCACCTCCGTCTCTCTCTGCTGACTCTTCATCCCTCCCTCTCTGTGACTCTTTCTCCGTTCGTCTTCACGAGAGGTAGCTATGGTGTTTTCATTCAGACCCAGACGGCCATATGGTGTGTTTTTTCCTTTGTTTCTGCCTCTGAACAGACCCCGAGGCTTCCACTCTCTCCACTTTTACTTTTTCTGTCTGTTTTCGTCGACTTAGGACGTTTTCTCTGCAGCTGAAGGAGTTATTTTTTGTAGACTTGTAATGAAAGGCCACTTCATGAGCTAACTTTATCAGTGGCTCCTTTCATCTGTGTCTGCTGCCATTTATTAGCATTATTGAGTGTCGTGCTTCGGGTATATTGCTGCGTTTTAAAAGGCTATTGATTCATGCTTTCCTCTTCTGTCTTTGTTTTGGGAAAGCTTAATGTAAGAGGAGGAGGGTATTGTCTTGGGTTAACTGTGTGTGTGTGTGTGTGTGTGTGTGTGTGTGTGTGTGTGTGTGTGTGTGTGTGTGTGTGAGAGGTGGGTGGGGTCATGAGGGGAACTGCAAGTCAGTCTGTACGAGAGCTTTAATAGTGTCAGGATTAGCGGCAGATTCTTTGTCTAGCCCTGCTGATCCAGCCTGGCCTGCTTGTTTACATCCTACTGACCCCCACACATGTTTACACCCCGTCCTCATGTACACACACACACACACAGACACACATAGACACGCAAACCAGCCTCAGACACCCCCCTCCTGCAAAGCCGCACCTCCGGTCTGTGGAAGATAATCCACCCGCGGGGATAGATCCATTATTATGATGATGACTGTTTTCGGAGACTCTTTGTCGGGATTCGTCTGTTCTTTTGATTTCCGCCACACAAGCCAAATGTTCATTTTTGTTGTTCCTGCACTCAGCCGTTATTCAGTGTGAGTCAGCGCCTGTTATCATTACATTTGTATTATTTTATGATTGCATCTTTTGTATCATGTTTAACTCCCTTCTGACTCTCAGATTTGACACAGATTCGCCCTCCGATGACATCATCTGTTAAAGTCGGGCTCACCTGATTAAAAGGATAAAAGTTTGATTTAAAAATGAGCTTTTAGCTGTGACTCACAGGATGTTAATTTGTGGTTAGAAGCTTATTGAAAGGCCATGAAAAGCCACAGAAACAATCATGATACTCATAATAGTTGGCTTTAAACTTGCTGTAGGCTCAGTTTTATACTGAACTGAACACAAGAGCTCGAATCAGCAGCAGACTGAAAGTACTGCTGAACCGAAGCCAGAATCAGCCTGAACGTTGCAGCGTTTACTTTTGTTCAAACTAAAGTGCATTTAAACAGTGATGCAAGCTTAGAAAAAGTGAAAAAATTACCTTGTCAGTGACTTTAAATCTTTTAACTGAGCAAAACAGTTCAAATCAGCAAAGATTCTTCACTTCAAGTTACAACAGGAGATAATCTAGGCAATAAAACTTACCTTTAATCAATTAAATACTCTCTACTAAATCCTGTCAGACCTAGAAATGTTGTTTCAAACACTCAACCAAAGCTTGTTATCTTCAACCCTTCTGCTACGTGTCTGCCAGTCGAGCCGTCCTCTAACGGAGTCTGAAACAGTTCTCCTTTGTAACTTTTTCTTCTTGTTCCTACAGAAATAAAAGTTACAGCAGTGGAACAGCCTGAGTTGTTTACAAGCAGTTTGTGAACATTGTTTCACTGCCACAAAAGACATCATGGTGGTTCTTAATGTGGCCCATCAGGAGTCCGTCTCCATTAACTCATTCAGGATCCAAGAAAAACTTCTTGCACAATTGTGGCAAACATTTTTCAGAACCAGCACTGCATGTTTAGACCGATCAGGTTTAAAAATCGTTTCTTAAAGGAAAGCTTTTTGTTATCTAGTTAAACTGATGGTGGCTAATGTTGGCTAATATTAACACACCTTAGCTTGATATTGCTGCACTACAGAGTCGGTTTGCTGACTTATTGAGTCTTTTCTACTCGTGCTACTGTTAGACTTCAGCATTTATCATCATGCTGTAATCGCCGTTTGGGGTCACAGTGGCTGCTGTTCAGTAGAACTTGCTTTAAAAGTTGATACAGATGTCATATTACACACACAAAAACAGAGCGCTGGGTGTAGTTTAACGGATAAAGCTGGTGATATTTTGTATTGTAGTAACTGTCAACAACTCCCAAGAAAAAAAAACAATTTGTCTCTCTTAATACTTCCCAACTTCCCTACTGTGTCAGTGACACTCAGCCCAAAGCCTGTTGGTTCCTACTAATGACGTAAATCTTTAAAAACGAGTCATGAATTTATACTTTCATTAAAAAAAAAGACTTTCCTAAAACAGCTGGATGCTGTAGTTTTTAGCAAACGTTACTTAAACAGCAGTAAAAATTTGTTAGTGAGTATTTAGGGCATCAGAACTGTGTGTTCATCATAATGGTGAAACATGTCTCCCAGTGCAGCGATTTGGCTCTTTGATGTGTTTTCAATAGTTTCTGGACAACAATAGAGCTCAACAGCACAGAGGAATAAGATATATCAGGCTTCGGTTACACACACACACACACACACAATACTTGTTGCGTCATACACAGTTTCATGGGAAAAAAGCAATATTTTTGGTTGATAACTGATAAGCATTAACTTGTCTGAACGGTACTTGTTATGTTTCCATGACCTGCATCCACCTCTTTCTCCGCTCTGTTGTGAAATCTTTCTCGACTTTACCTGCTGAAGCCTGCAAACGCTCTGAACACTGAACCTGAAGTATAAACAGGACAAAAACTAAACCTTTTGTGCATTTTTTTAGTGGTAAATATATCAGATATATCAGTCTATCTGACCTGAGATGATGATGAAGGCGAGTCGCAGACTGAAGTCTTAACGTGTGGACTGTGGGTCAGTCGCTGTCTGACCTGTTGTGTAATCTGTACCTGAAAGCGACGGCAGGAGGGACGATGGTGTCGGGAGGATGAAGTGGCACCACTGTTAGTGGGAGTGGTTAGACTGCCGCCCGGATAAAGGTGAGGCTTGTCAGCCTGACCTGATTTCACCAGATCAACAAAAATATATCTTTAGGGTGACTGCGGGCGCTCTCTTTGCTTTGCACCCGGAAATAATAAAAAGATAAGTATAACCGGTTCTTTAGAAACTGTTCATGTTTCCCATGTCAGGCCCTGAGATGCTGGTTGAATTATTTTGAAATGGTTTTTATGAGTCAGGCCTGAATTTCAGTTTAAAACCGCAACAGATAAATAATCAGTTGAGTTGTTTTCTGGCCGGCGACTGTGGACAGACGGGGTGTTCGTCTCAGGCTCCGTCTCTCTCTGAGCTCATAAGGGGATTAAAGTGGTTTGAACTGGACGGACACACACACACACACCACTCTTAACCACCTATCATTCTCCCTCCCTCCGTCCCTCCTGTCTCTGCGTTTCCTTCGTCTCTCTCCACTTTGATCCTCCTGATGGACAGCAGCGTTGCTTCCAGCCCGTTCGCTCCGCCGGCCAAAACATGTGAGCATCAAACGGCCGTGTATGCTGGAGCTGTAGTGTGTTTGTGTCGGTCATGCAGGACGCGTTCAATATGTTTTTTTGATACTTTGAGTAATTTGTCACCCCTAATTCTCTGCTTTTCTTTGGGTTTTTGTTTGTTGGTGTTCTTGCAGGTGTCCAGAGAGCAGACAAGTAGAAGAAACAGCGGTGGTACTGTCAGCATGGACCAGCTACTAGGAGGTAAATATCACTTTAAATCTGACTATTTTAACCATTTACTAATGGCATAGTAAGTATTTCACACCAGATTACATGTATGTAGTACTTTGTCTGTTCTCTTTTTCTTTAAAGCTGCTTTAATTAATTTATTTTAGCACTGGATCAAATGAAACAGAGAATTATCACTCGACTCTTCAGCTCCTCTCATCTCTGTGGAGCAATTTAGCTCCGGACACTACCTGCACAACAGCAAACAGTGAACGACTACAGTTGGATCTTGTAGCCAGCAGCTAAAGATCAAGATATTTTCCTCAGGAGTCAGTAGACATCAAACCAGAGCTACAAAGAGAATGGATTTTGGACTTTCAGTCATCAGAGGACACAAACACGACTCCAAATGAATAATAATGTTGCTCCATATCTGCTGAATGTGTGGACTGTTTGCATTTATAAGGTGATGATATGTTGTTTCCAGCTTGGTGCACTGAAAAAGTAATTAATTAATTAATTACAGGTTTAAAATTTTTATATTCGCCTATAGCTTAAAAAACATACACCATTAAGTATATGTTGTATATATCCAGCAGCAACATTATCATTCATCTGGAGTCGTGTTTCTGTCCATTTGGTGAATATAAGTCCAATATTCACTCTCTTTTAGCTTCTGCTTTTGCTTTCTACCGACTCCTGAGGGAAATATCTGGCTCTTTAGCTGCTAAGTGCTCCACTATGTTCACCAGCTAGTCTACAGATAACTGTGTCTGTTTGCTGTTTGGTGCTGAGCAGGTAGTGTACAGTGACTTTTCAGAGCTTTTCCTCTGAAAACAGCTGCCTGCTGCGGCCGATGACGACGCTATTAGAGCGCTGAGAGCGAACCAAAGCAGCAGTCTGATATTTTCTCAGTATGTTCATCTCTATTAGTGACTCCTGTCACACACAAGTAGTCATTCCATCTATTGTTCATATAGAAATGCTGATTATAGCTGATTTAAATCATCAATAATATCTATTTTAAGTAAGGCAAAAACATGCGCTGCACTTATGGTGTCAGATTGACAAAGCCTTTGTTCGAACTTCTTCATCTGCACATCCAGCATTGTTCTCTCTGGTGCTTTTCAATTAGTCACAATATCCTCCAAAACACTCAGCGTCGTCCCGACTTCCTCTGGATGGATTACATCCTTCCCAGAAATGAAACAGTCAGAAGTGAAGCACTCAGAAGTGACGACGCAGGCGGTGGTAGAAGCACTGCGATCAGCAGACTGTTTCAGAGTGCACAGGAAGAGACAAGCCTCTGTTTCCCCCCACTCTGCACACCACTCCTGACCTCATGTTCCCGTCCACAGCCTGCATGACTAACCAGCACATTCTGCACTCCCTCTGAACTGGGATGGGTTGAAAAAATAATAAATCCTGAACAGGAACAGTGGTGTTATAATGTAGAATTTACCAAACTTCCCCAGCAATTAATAACTGTAACAAAAAAAAATGCAAGATGCTGTCAAACTACAGCAAGCGACGAATCTCTAACCAGTTTGAAGAGTGAAATCTCAGCCGTGATGCACTTCAAGCAAGGTTATCTGCCCCCAAAACCTCAAGAAATTAGATTCCTAAACAAATAGAAACTCCTAAGAATGATGATCTGAGGTCAAGGTTTAATTTGAGACGTCTCAATATCGTGTGTTTCAGCAGATGGAAGTCTCGCAGAGTCGACTCCTCTCAGGGACAGGATGGCCCTCTACCAAGCTGCCATCTCCAAACAGGATGTCTCTCCCACCTCAGTCAGTGTGAGTACTCCCGTCAATCATCCTTGAGTTCATTCCAGTAGTGCTGAAAGATATTAAAGGGGCATTTCACCGATTTCACACATAAAGGTCAACAATTTGTGCCTCATGAGAAGCTTTGAACCCCAAAAAATTAAAGGAAATGAGAGGAGACGGGGGTCCACGTGCAAAACAGACCCCATGTACACTTAGTCACTTTGTGCGTCTTGGGCAGATCGGATAGTAGTTGAATGTCCAAAAAAAAGTGTAAATGCATCCAAGAATCATTCAAGACAGATTGAAATCCTGTTTAAACCACCATCTGGAGGTGCCAGATGTTGATAAGTGTATCATCTTCTCTCAAGTGTAGCTATGACTAGTTAATGGCAGCTTGAGTTACAGTAAATTTACTCTATATTTAGCCGTTTTTCTGCCTGTTTCATTAAAGCAACAAGACAAAAAAGCAGTTCCAGTGATTTCAACACGTATAGTTGTACAGAATGAGCACAGAGCTGTTGCAGCGTTTACTTCCCCTCATGAGTTGCAACCACTGAATGACCTGTGGTTGAAAAGAGTGGCGTCAATGAACGCCTGTGATGACTAAAACTTTTGTTTCACTTGTAGTTCATGAAAAAGATTCATTCATGTGTTTGAGTTGGTTTAAGGAAGTTGCTAGCTAGCTAAGCTGTTACTGTTCTAACTTGTTCTTCCTCTGGCATTTCAATCAGCTTCAGGTGCGTTATCACCTGGAAACTAACAGGGCTGACACTGATTTGTTCATGTGGACACTTGAAATGTGTGACAATGTGTGACAATGTGTAACATGGGGCCAAAGCTCCCCAGCCAGACTCAAACCAGGGACGTTACATTTACTTTTTTTTCATTTGGCCGACACTTTTATCCAAATCGATGTACAAATGAGTACAATCCAAGCTTCGGTAGATCAAGGAGAAGCCTTTTGAGAATAATTGCTTCAGCATTCAGTTCCATGTTCCAGCTGACGCAGCTGCCGCTAGCAGGTGTGTGAAGTAGCTTATAACAGTTGCAGTTCATGGTCAGTGTCTTAAACCCAAAGGTCAAAAGGGTTCCCCAAGACTTCAGACTATTAATAGAAAGCCTTCGCTATAAGTGAAGCTATTGAGTTGCATCATGGTGATTGCTGGATTCAGCGTGTATGGATGTTGACCCATAGCAGGGACTAAAAGTCAGGATATCTCGGCCTCTGCTGCTTTGATTTTAACTCTTCTTTTCTAAAAATATTGTCTTCTGAATCCCCCAGTGTTAGGACAATACAATAGTAAACTACTGGAATTCCCCTTTAACTGTCAGTATTTTACTTTGCTCACATACCTGAACTTCCACAGTACTTGAGAGGGTTTTTTTCACTTCTCTGCCTGCAGCTAAAGCTTCCAAGGTGTCTGCTCTGTGCTGTAGTCAAATCCAATCACCCAAACTGACTCTGAACCGCAGGGCGGCCAAGATCACAGTGTCGTAAGCAAATAAACAGGCCACACGCAGCTCAGACAGTCAAATTTTTCTAGGTTGAAAGTCTGTCTCGTGTGAGTGTAAAGCGGCGACGTGGGTTAAGCGTTTTGTTTCTGAACTTCCTGTGTGTCTCTTGTCTCTCAGAACGATCAGCTGGACAGTTACTGCGGGAAGCAGAAGGAAAATGTCCCTCCGTGCTCTCTGGACATGGTGAGGATTATAACGTCAACACAACTGCCTTTAAATGCCACAAACTGTCGCAATCCTTTCAGTTTCTGCTCACTTACGTTATTATAAGTTACATGATATGTCAGATATGGTTGATGTTTCACTTCATGGACTCTTTCTTCTTTTTCTTCATTTGTTACAGAGTCCAGAGTCTGAACCAAACAGCAGGAAGAGTTTTACCGCAGAGAGCAACAGTAATTTACTTTCCATGTCTTCATATGACTCAAGATGATAGGAATTCTTTTCCTGTAATGAGAACTTGGCAAGTCTCATTTAGAGTGGATGTTTGGGTTTAGTTAATGGGAGTCCACACAGTAATTGTGGCAAAACATGAAGCACCTGAAGCTGATTATTCTACTTTCAAAATAGAGTCCAGTCTGTAAGAGTTGAGTTATTCAGAAAGTAATTGATCTTTTTATTAATTTATCTACATTTCTATATGTTCTACTTCATACAGCAGTAATTATTTGTCTACTATGAATCATTTGATAATTAATTTCTAAACTGTATCCACTGCTTCATTTTTGGATCCCTGAACATCTAAAATTCACTTTATGTGGGGGGAAAAAGTCAAGCGCTCTACTTTCATTAAACATGAAATCAGCTCCATCTAGTGGTCAGAACGCGTCACTGCCTTTTCTTATACTTCCCATTTCGTTCTCCCTCAGGTTCTGGTCCCAGCACCCCAGCATCCTCCAATCAAAGAGACTCTTCTCAGCCCAAGACTTCCAGGGTGAGTCCTTCACATCGGACACAAACAGACAAAAAACACATTTCTGTTCTGTTTTGTACCAATAACTGAGTTTACTTTGTGTGTGCAGAGCTTCCGCCTGCCGGTGAGGGAGACCTGTGTGTCGTGTCTGAAGACGGTTTATCCTCTGGAGAGGCTGGTGGCCAATCAGCACGTTTACCACAGCTCCTGTTTCCGCTGCTCGCACTGCAACACCAAACTCAGGTGAGGACTTAACTTAATCATTTCAAAAAGAGCCGGAGACACTGGAGGCATATTTTCTAGAGCTTTAAGGCACTAGACAGTCATTGTTTGTTCTTATTTACTAAACAACTACATCAAAGTTTGCGGAAGTAAAGCGGCACCGCTGAAAATTGCATGTTTGGGCTCATGCAAGATGGAGAGAGACACCCTGACTGCAAAACAAAATGTTGTCTTGGTGTCTCTCTCTGTGACATTTTGCAGCAGCTGAGCTTCAATATTTAGTTCACACTGAGGAGAAGCTGTAACATCTGCACAGATGTTAGTCAAAATATTACAGTATACCACCAAACAAATATTTATATGAAACCATCAAAGGAACCTGAGATGCAGGTTATATTTTCTTAAAGCAGAGCTCTTCTTCTGTCAAACTGATTTTCTGATTTTATTGCATTTTAATGAAATGTTACTGTAGTCTAATTATACTGTGCAGCTGTAATATGAGGGGTAAAAAGAAACAAAAACTAAATTTGGTTTTGTTGGCAGACAAAAAAATATGACCAGGAGAAATTAAACTGGGATCTCTTTTCAAAAAGGAAATGAAAGTCTCTTCAGACAGACAGACAGAGGCTTTGTGGCCCTCTGAGCGCTGGGCCTTAAATTTAACATCTGGAATAATTCCAGACAGCTTACAGTTAATTCAAATTAGTTTAGCACAACACAAGATAAAAATGTGACGGTTTATTTTTCCACATCATTTTATTTTTCTGTTTCCTGCTGTGGCCTCCTGCTTCAATTTCCTGGCTTTTAATAGCTCACATTAAGTCCAGTCCAGTGTCCCATGATTAGTTAAAAACAAATGAGCTATTTGTTGTTTGTTTGTATTTTCTAACTGTGTTTCTTATTTCTTTCCTGACTAGTTTGGCAAACTACGCCTCCCTGCACAACAACGTCTACTGCAAGCCGCACTTCTGCCAGCTCTTCAAGGCGAAGGGCAACTACGACGAGGGCTTCGGCCACCGGCCCCACAAAGAGCTGTGGGAGGGCAAAGGCGAGGCCGGGGAGACCTCGTCACAGTCCAACACTCCGACCAAGCCGAACATCCAGACCCCCACCCCGACCTCGGACCTGGAAAGCCCTAGTGTGGAGGACTCCCCGCTGGCTAAAGTCAACATCCTGACAGCCACTATGGAGGCTCTGGGACAAGGATCATCGGAGAAGGCTGACAGACCCACCGAGACCCGCAGGCTGAAAATCTCCTGGCCGCCACGCACAGAGCCAGAGGACACGACCGGCCGCAGCGAAGCCGCGACAATCACAGACGGGGGCTCCGCCACTAAGCCCATCCGTGCCAAGTGGCCCCCAGAGGACGACTCCCCCTCCTCGCCTCCCGAGCAGGTCAGAGAGACGCCCTGCCTGCGCCGGAGCTCCTCCCTGAAGGAGCGCAGCCTGCCCTTCACGCTGGCCGGCAGCACTCCCGCTCCCGAGGCCAGAAAAGAGAGTCAACCTCCTGCCATGGACGACCGCAACCTCAGCCCTGAACCCTCCAGCATGGAGCTGCAGCACGGCGGCCAGTCGTCAGACAGCCAAACACCCACCGAGGACAGCTGCGTGGACGTACACACCAGCTCAGGAGAGGAGGAGCATGAGGGGGAGATGAAGAGTGAAGACATGCCAGAACATCCTCTCAACCAAGAAGAAGAAGAAGAAGAGCTTGACAGCACTCCACAGGAACAACCCGGGCAAGAAGAAGAAGAGCAGATGGAGGAAGAAGAGGATGGAGGTGTGTTGGAGGAAGAGATGCCTCCTCTGAAACACCAGGAGACGACAGAGCCCATCTCATCTCCCGAGGGAGAGGTGGAGGCCAGCCGATCCTCGCAGGACGTGGGCTTCTGGGACAGCGAGGAGGTGGACGAGAAGGAGCAGGAGGCGCTGACGGTGGAGGAGATGATCAAACGGAACCGATACTACGAGGACGACGAAGAGGATGAGGATGTATAAACTGAATAATCTGCTCTTGATCAAGAAGATGACAGCCATGGACATTTCTCCTTTTTTTTTTTTTAAAGATGTTTTCTTCTTCTCTTCCTAAAAGAAAGTTGCTGCAGTGTCTAGTGTGAACTCTACTGAGCTCTTTATTTGTGCCTCTTTGAACAGTTTGAAACATTTAAAGCCATTCCTGCAAGATAGTTTTTACAAAGACTGTCGGAGAACGTTTCCGCTCTGACATTTTAAATATACAATATTTAAAATTAAACCCCAAGTAATTAATATTTTTAGACAGAAACGTCCAAAGGTTATGACACATAGAATCTGTTTTATTTTAGTGTACATGACTTTTGTAATTTTCTATTTTCATTCGATGCCTCCTAATCAGTCCATTATTCTGAAAAAAGATTTAAACTACTGTTATCTACCAGTTACATGGTTTTTGGGAAAAAAGCTCACTAAATTTGCCTCTTTATAAAGTTTAATATGAGAGCTAAAAAAATGAAATGAAGCCCAGCACTTCCATCTGTTAACATTTCTCTCTCTTTTTTTTTTTTTTAAATGATGGGTTTGGTTAGTTTTTGACACAACATCTGTAGAAAATACATCTGTCACTTTATTTTCAGTTGCCATTCTGTATGTACAAGTTAAACTGGAAAAAAAACAAACATTTATGTTCCTTTTGTTTCCCATTTTGAAGAGTTATGTCTGGATCTGAATAATGTTGTACTGTTTTTAAACCAGGGGACCAAATATCCTAGATTGCTACTGTTTAAATAAATTGTTATATACAAAATGTCTGAGTTGCTAATCTGTGTCCAATATGGCAATAAACTCAACTCCTGCTCAGTCTTGTTTGTTTATAGGCAGAGAACATCCTTAAAGACGCCACAGCCATGAGGCTTTATTTACTGTAAACTGTGGTTTGAGCTGAACGCTGACATGCTGACGTTTAGCAGGTATAATGTTTACCATGTTCACCTCGGCTCAGAATGTCAGCACGCTAACGTTTGCTAATTAACCTTAAACACAGAGTGCAGCTCAGGCTGACGGGAACGTCGTTAGTGTTGCCAGAAATTTGGTCAAAAATCAAAGTACTGGACAAATTAAATTAACCTCATGCTGATGCTAGAAGAGAAGTTCAAGGATCAAAGTGGTTACTGCTCCTCTTAGAGGGGAACATTAATATCCCAGACTTCATGGCAACGCATTAAATAGTTGCTCGGTTAAAAGCCTGTGAAGATATTCAGTCTTCCAGGTCTTCGTATATCCAGAAGGGCTGAGCCGCCTCATCTAAAGGGCTCCTTCCTGGATGTGTTCAGTGAAAACCTCATGGTGGCGTCAGAGGACCATCAAAGTCAGTCAGAAGGGCTGCAACTAACTGACTGTTTTCATTATCAATCAGTCTGCCAATTATCTTCTCTATTACTTGTTTATTTCTAATTATAAGATTTCAGAGATTAGTTTTGTTTTGTGGAGCAAATATTTGTCAGTTGCTTAAGAAATTACTAATAATTATTCAATTATCAAAATAGTTGTCAATTAATTTTCTTTTCTCCATGAACGTCTGTACAAACTTTAACTTCAAATCATCTGATAGTTTTCAGTTCTCAGTGGTTGAAGGCTTGAGTACCACTTTCTAATAAATCACTGTTTAAAGGGGTTAAAAGTTGTTTAATAGATCAGTTATAAACCATTAATAAGAACATTTGTGTTGACAACTTGTAAGAAAATTCCTTTTATCATCCTCCAGCAGGTCGAGTGTCTTTTTAGCTCTTTAATGCAGTCACTTACCTGAATCTTGACCAAAAACAATTTGCAATATTAACAATTTATTAACACATCTAACTACTGACTTTACAGCTTTTTTTTTTTAGAAAGTGTGAACTACCAACAGAAAGGACATCAGTCAGATGAACCTGCCAACCTTTAGTGTTGTTCTTCTGGTCTATGACTAATTTCTACAACATTAGCATGTTATTAACAACTCATGAAGCCCTTTGTTACATCCTATAAACCCTCTTTTTAAAGGGCAATTATCACATTTAAGCACAAAAACATCACAGCTACTCAACTGAAGTGGTTTCATCTTTTAAGCAGCCTGTCTGTCTGTTGGTTTGTCAACACTTTGGTCCAGACTGAAATATCTCAACAACTATTTAATGAAATTTGGTGCAGACATTCATGGTTCCCAGATGGATCCTCCTCTGACTTTTCATCTGGTGCCACCATGAGGTTGACATTTGTGGTTCAGAGTGAAATATCTCGACAAACTTTGAGGAGTTTTCTATGAAATTTAAAGCAGATATTCAAAGTTCTTACAGGATACATCGTCAGGACTGTAGTGATCCTCAGACTGTTCCTCTAGCGCCACCTGCAGGTCAAAGATTTCACAGATTTTAGTACAATATTATGGGACATTCAAGGTTTCCAGACTATATATTCTACTGACTTTAGTGATCATCTGATTTTTCTTCAAGCAGCACCTTGCGAGCGACTTTTTCAGCTCTTTATTGAAATATCTCAGCAATATTGGATGGATCTGTGAAATTTTGATCACATGTTCGGTCCCCAGAGAATGAATTTTAAGAACTTCCTGCCTTTTAATCTAGCGCCATCATCTGGACAAAATTTCATTAACGTTACTCTTGGAGTAGACTACTCCACAAAGTATCGACCTTTCAGAGTAAAAGTGTCACAGCAAGAGTCACAACCATATTAGGGACGTGTGGCGCTGGTTTTGAATACAGGTAGTGCTTCTCAATCTGCCACAGTATTTAAAGACAGAGATGTAGACTTTGTTTAAAAGTGATTAGTTTTATTATTCAGACTTTATTGAACAAAATAACTATAAAGAAAGCAGTAAAACCACTTATAATCTAACACTGTCTCAGATTCAATTCAGCCATACAAGTGCAATACCAATAGTTGATCAGCAGATGTCCTTTTGACTGTATTGAATGTTTCGAAACAGTGAATCATTTTCAATACAATTGCTTCATATTGATTCAGTGCTTAAAAAAGCTTTGTTTTCCCCCCATCACCAACCTCAGCTGTATTTTGTGTTAAAGGACAAGTTCACAGTTTTTTCAAGTCCGTTTTTAAACAACAGTCAGGAGCCCAAATGAACATTGAAACTGATTTTTCTTGCTGTAATCATTCCTTCTCTTCATACTGACCATTAGAAGATCCCTTCATAATGCACTTACAATGTAAGTGATGGAGGACAAAATCCACAGTCCTCCTTCTGTGCAAAAATGTATTTAAAAGTTTATCTGACGCTAATATGAAGCTTCAGCGTCCAAATGAGTCAAATCAAGTAGATATCTTTCAACGTTAGTCTTTTTAGTGCCAAAGTTCCTCTTTTTGTTACTATACTTCCACCTGCAGCTCAACAGGGAAACACTGTCCGAGGAAACACAAAGAGGGAATTTGATGCTAAAAAGACTGTAAATGTGTCAGATATCCACTTGATATGACTAACTCAGACTGATGAAGCCTCATAAGCTTCACATCACCTTTTAAATGCACATTTTGGACACAATGTGGATTTTAGCTTCCATCACTTACATTGAAAGCACATTTGAAGGGGATCTTTTAATAGCCAGTATGAACAGGAGGAATGATTACAGTGAGATTTCAGTGTGTTTATATGGACACTTGACTGTTGTTTTAAGATACACTTGAAAAATTGTAAACCTGTCCTGTAAGTACTACTTACCACGCTACCCCAAACACAGTGAACATTGACAACATCACACTTGCTAAAAGTCAACATGTTAGCATGCTGATGCAAACAATTAGCCTCACAGAGCTGCTAGCATGGCTATAGATACATTAACAATGAGACAATCCACAATTTATTTACATTACTTAAGTCTTTATTGATGATGACACACGTACTGAACAAGGCCATTATAGTGCAAGTCAACAAGGCAAAGAATTATTACAGGAGTCCTTGGTGAGTAAAGTTGGAGACGCTACAAAACCAGATTAGCTCTAATTTGGTTGAACTGTGAAACTTTTTGTAAACTGAGATTCTGAGTAAACTTTTAAATAAGTGACTTTTAATACCCTGAACTTAGATGTGGCTGAAATAGCCGCATCATTGTCTCATTAATATCTTTGCACTGTCTAGCATACGTTTTACAGTCCAGGCTGTAATAACCTGATCTTAATGTCTCTATCCAGCCCTGCAGGAAAAGAATAGACTGTTTACATATTACATTTTTACATGTCCTGTGGACCATCAGTGGCCCTAAAACAAACACAACAGCTAAAACAAAACGTACAATCTCCAGCAGATATGTGATTTATTAGTTCACCCTGTGTAGTAATCTTTACGTCACTTTATATTTTCTAGCATTACTGTCTGCAGCATCCAAGTGTATGAATGATGCAGTTTGTCTACATGCTAAAACACGACAGAAACCTGCTGTATGCAGGTACAGATGAATGCAGGTAACGCTTTATTTTACGTTATTTTAAATTGATTTCCTGGAAATTTTCTGTGTAATTTGCAGGTGTTTAACAGTTAATTTTTAGGATATTTTACAGAGACGGTGGTGCAATTTGTATAAATTACGAGAAAAAATTGAAAAAAATGTTAAGTTTGTTTAGCAGTTTAATACCCACTCATTAAATGTAGTAGTTGTTTGCAAAAAATCTTACTAAATTAGACTCTTAATTCAGAAAATTTACAGTTTTTTTTTTCAGCATGTAGTTTTGTGTGTCAAATGATATATTAGCTTACTAGCTTTATTGAATAATTTTCTAAAACTAGCTTTTTGTTTAACTGTTAATTCTTCTGATATTTCTTTGAAAGGGTTTGGTAGAATACATGAAATGTACAACCTAATATGCTACTATTTACTTTGACACACAAAACTACACACTAAAAACTAAGTATTTTCTGTCAGTTAAAGAAGTGTTAAGAGTCTAATTTGATAAGATTTTTTTTTCCAAATTAACAACTACATACAAGCCCAAATACTGTATAATGATCAGGGACTTACCAACTAAACCAACTCAACACTTTTTCCGTTTTTTCTTATAATTTGTATCAAATTGCACCACCCTCTCTGTAAAATGTTCTAAAAATGAACCATTAACTATTTTTTACCTGCAAATTACTCAGAAAATTTACAGCAAATTAGGATAAAATTACAGGATTTGTAAGATAAATCGTTACCAGAATGTACATTATAGTTGATGTTTCAGTGCTGCTGATGTTGCTGATGGACAAATACTGATGTGTGACGTCTAGAGGCTGAACACACATCCCGGATGACGCAGAGTAAACTGATTTGATTAAGAGGTTGGTTAACCGATTTAGCTGATACAGTATAATCATGTTGATATAATAATTCCCTTTAATCAGACAGAAGGAAAAAAAATAATCAATCAGAATTATTTTCTGTGGAAACCAGCTTCCACAGACAACATATGACAACTTCGACAGTATTTCTCACTCAGCAGCTTCAGGCCTGTATCATGAAGCTCTCTCTGGGTTAGCCGCTTCACTGAGCTCGACACCGGCGATCCTGGATAATCAATATCATGATGCTGGTTATCAATAGGCTCAGTTAACTCTGGGTTTTCTATGCAGCTATGAAGAAGTTCAGTTTTATAGACGCATATCACATACGGCATCACCTCTTCTGACTACAAAAGCAAGAAATCAGTTTGATGATCGATAGACAATTAACTGTCAACTATTCTGATAATTGATTTATCATCATTATCAAGTTCCAGTTTCTCAGTTGTGACATTTTTCAGTTTTTCTTTATAGTAAATAGATAGTTTTTTGGGTTTGAGACTATTAATCAAAGACATCAAATTGGTTTTTTAAGTATTTTTCACAATTTTTTGACGTTTTAGACCAAACAATTGAGAAAATTATCAGCAGATTCATCGACAATGAAGAAGAAATAATCAATGATGATCTATAAAAATGTTTCTGTTTTTCTTTATTTATTTTGACTACTGTAAACTCCTGTAGGAATAACTTCTATATTTTTCCAGTGATCTGATTGGTCAACAGTTGAGCTGTTGACAGGTTTTGATCCTCAAAGCAGCCGAGGTTACCGTGGTGATCTACCTTGGCTAAAGTGAGCCAGCTTTGTAATACTGTCCCAGAAAACCTGAGTTTAAAGGGCAGGTTCACAGCTTTTCAAGTCTGTCTTAAAACAATATTCAGGTGGCCAAATGAACATTGAAACTGATTTTTCTTGCTGTAATCATTCCTTCTCTTCATACTGACCATTATTCCTCCTGTTCGTACTCACCAGTAATAAATTCAATGGAAGTGATGGGGGACAAAATCCATAATCCTCCTGTGCAAAAATGTGTTTAAAAGTTTATCTGAAGCTAATATGAAGCTTCAGCATCCAAATGAGTCAAATCAAGTCAATATCTTTCCAAAGATAAATATCTTTTTTTTGTGCCAAATTCCCTCTAGTGCCAAGAGAGAATCTGGAAAACTGTGGAAGAGATTCACTTTCTTTGACTCACTCAGACTGCTGAAGCCTCAAATTATCTTCAGATGAATTTTTAAATACATTTTTGCACAAAACGAAGACTGTGGATTTTGGCCCCCATCACTTACATTGGAAGCACATTTGAAGGGGATCTTTTAATGACAGGAGGAATGATTACAGCAAGGAAAAATGTCTTTCAATGTTCATTTAGACACCCGACTGTTGTTTTAAGACTCAGATTCAAAAATCGTCAACCTGTCCTTTAAGCCTAAAGCTAGCCGGCTAACCCGCTGATCTCGCTTCGTGATACAGACTCCTGGTTTTGCTGTCATACGCTGCGCAGACACACCACACGCATCACTAAAGTGCCGTTGGCAACACACACAAAAAGTAAAACCAGCAACCAAACATTATTGTCTTTATCTTAACAAAAAAAAAAACATCCAGCAGTTAATTCTACATCACATATGGCATCACAGAGAGGAAATTACCTTCTGACTACAAAAGCAAGTAATTAATTCATTCACTTAGCTCTTCAGCATCTTTTAAACTACTTGCTTTAAAAAAAGGTCATTCTAATTTTAGGCTTCAAAAAGGTGGGAAAAGAAAATGCAGATAGGAAATAATCCTTCATATTGAGGGGAAACACGCACAGTGAGTAAAACCTCGACATACGGAGAACAAAATGTTACAATTACAACACGTTACAGTACGATGCAATCCAATACAATAGCCCTGCAACTTCTTCTTCTTCTGTGTGAGGTTTACAAAGTTACATTTTAATTGATTTAACTCTATGGTTATTTTTTTTTATATATATATATATTTTTATGGCTGGTGTTGCATCGGACTGCATTATATCGGGAGGTGTTTCTGTTATTTTGTCCACCCACTGTAAGCATGTCTTCCCTACACGTCTACCCCCAGCCTCCCTCGTGTTCTCAAAGTGCTGAGTACAAAAACAAAATACATTCCCTGAACTTTTTTTTTTTTTGACGTAGAATAGAAATTTAAACGTGTATTCACCAGATTCGCCTTGTAGAAAATATACCTGACAAGTTTTCATTTGTAATCTGGCTCCGACACGAAAAACTAGAAAACTTGCTGATCTATTCATCCACTTTTCCAGGAAACAACATCTTCTGTTTGGTTGCGATTACCAAACCTGTAACAACCCTCTAACAGTAATCATGGATGCATTTCTGAAAATGTCGAAACAAATCCACTGTTCGCTTCCAGGCAGCTCCAGGAGAGCAGTGTGAGGTGGGGCAACAGCAAGTCCCTGATCGCTCACAGGAGGGCAGCCTCTCCCAGAGAGAGGACAGGGAGAGGGAGGTCGAGAAAGAGAGACAGAGGGAAAGAGAGAAAGAGAAAGAGAGAGAGAGAGAGAGAGAGAGAGAGGGTCAGTTCCCTGAAACATAAACTGCCAACGAGCTCTGACTCGGCACAACTGTTGGCCTCGCTCTGCTTTGCTTGGGGTCGTGACAAATGAAATAAACTAAGTGTGCCAGACCTCATGAGAGGGATTTAACAGCTCAGTGTTTCAGAGACACACTGCATGCGTTACACAGCTGAGAAAAAAAAAAAAAAAGAGGTTGGATGATAGCAGTACAGATTGCATAGAATTAACAGTTAAATATCTCCGAGGAGTTTTTTTTTAGCTTCTAGGTTCAGCCATCTACGCCCGCACCTTGCACGCTGTAACCTCCTCTCTGCTACCGTGCAACCAGGAGGACGATCCCGGTCGTGTTGCTGTGATGACGGTGAAATGTACGAGTCTTATAAATAAAAGCCGGGGCAGTGTCGAGGAAGATGACGAGGCGACGTGCATTACAGAACCGCAGCTGCTGTGTTTTCTGGCAAGTGGGGCTGTTAGCAGCATGCTAGGCTACCATGGGTGAGCTCTACAGTGCAGCCAGCTGTTCGCAGGGGGCGTAACGAGTCCGGGGTCCGGGGTACTCTCGGCTCATCCGCTGAGGGGATGCAAATCCACTTTGACCTTCTCCCCGCTGCTCAGCATCCCCACGGTGGGGTAGAGACCCCCGGGAGGTACCGCCATCTCCCTGCGGCCCATTAGCTTCCCGTTCCTCGTGAAGAACACCTGCAACACCACAGGGGGGCGATAGTGAGTTAAAGCAAACACACACACACAGAAAAAAAACCTTTCAGTGATGGTAAATCTGCTGATGGATCCAAGGAATAATTAGCTGTTAAAGAAAAGACTTTTCATAACCGCTGATACTAAAACAAACTTCATTTGAGAGCTTTCAGTGCGCCAGTTGTAAACAGGAATTATGTGCTGTTAGGAAATATCATTAAACAAATAAGTGACAGTGTAATGTCTGTCTTCTTTGGGGGGGGGGGGGGAGCCAATGTTTATAGTACATGTCTCTACTAAATCAGCGAGTGATCAAACATTATCTAGCTGTTCTCAAAAGAACACCAACAAGCTTTTCAATGCTAATACCGAGGGCTTCTTTCCAAGTCGGAGAGCAAATACCAACATACTAAAACAACAAGTGAAGTACTGTGGAGTGTATGTCTTCGATAAATCAGGCTGAGTCACATATCAAACATTTACTGTACCACCCACTCTAAAAAGAAAGGCTTAACCGCTATTGAATTACAGATGAAGGGTGAGTGAAACTGCAACAGGCTTCGTTAGTTTGAACAACACCGGCAGCGCGGCGATTCAGTGTGTGTGTGCTGTGGCTTTTCTATTGTACAGCCTTATTGCACACGCACACACACACACACACACGCACGAGCGCCTCGCCCTCCACACCCGCACACACGTGCAGCCGTGCCCACAGAGACCTCTGTAATGTCAAGGAGCAGTGCATTGAGGGTAATGTGTCCTGCTGAACAAATATTGACAAATCCCTGGATTACGACTCGGCCGATTCCATTCTCACCCACTCGGGTTTCAGTACCACATACACACACACACACACACATCCACCCGCCCCCCCTCCCCAAACTGAAAACCACAGTAATTAAAACAATAACAAACAAACAACAGTTGGAGCACGAAGCGGTTGGATGATTCCAGTGTGAAGGCGTGGTGGTGGTGGTGGTGGTGGTGAGACGGGGGGGGGGGAGATGGTGTGCGGATCGCGACATAAAGGTCACGGAGCGATGGTGACCTCCCACAGGAGCCGAGTTACACCAGAGTAGGAGAGTAATCGCTGATGGTGCAAGGTCGCTGAGGTTTGCCAAAAGAAATAATAATAATACAATAACATACAAGGAACTGACCACCAATCTTGTACTTTGGCTATTTAGACTGTTGACAGTAATAATTGAGATACAAGGACGGCTGAGAGCTTGATGCTGCACTGTGTTTATGTACTAGAGATGATTTTAAAAGGATCTGTATTTGACAAAACACAACCGATCCTTACATTACTGCCTGCTAGTGTTGCAGCGCTGCTCTCCTTCACAACATCCTCCAGTCAAAGCATCTCTCTTCTATACGAGAGTGAAAAAAAAAACTCATTTGGATCGTTTAACTCAGACTCTGATGTACTGACTCTCTCTTCATTATTGGCAAAGAGCATCAGTGTATGAAACAATCAGCTAGCAGCTTCTCATTTGTAGTCGGGGCTGACGGTCGCAACGACATCGGTGGCGGCGGCGGCGGTGGCGGCAGGTCGTATCAGCTGTTGCAACTTAATTCTGTGAGTGATTTGATGACAGGCCAAAATTTAAAACTTGGCTGTCGCCTGGTTTTGTTTGTCTGCGCTCAGCCAAAGATCATCTGTGAGGGAAGTTGTAGTTTCCCCACAACGATGACTGATGACTGATCTGTTTGCTTTATAGTGGGAGTCGCATCAATTTCAGGAGTTTCGATCTCCAGTTTAATTTTTCATCATTTCAGCTGATTCATTTGATATTTTGAAACCACGTCCTGGAGCGCTGGCCCCAGTCAGAAGGCTGTACTTGTTGTTTCAATGTGACAGATGCTTTTTAAAATCATCGTGGCATCAGTTCAGCTTCAGTATTGGCAGATAATCAATATTAAAAAGGACTCAGATCAGTATTTGGGGCTGGAAAAACTTGATCGAGACATCCCTAGTATAAACAGTATCTCTATTCTCCACCTTTGTATTTGGAGCAGTTTGTTAAAGGCTGGTAATTCCATTTTTTATTGTCAACAAAAAACAATTGATCCTAATAAGAAACAGATATTGTTGCACATCCAGCAGTTACGGAGCAACATTATCATTCATTTGGAGTCGTGCGTCTGTCCACCTGGTGAATTTAAGTCCAATATTCACTCTCTTTTAACTCTTGTTTTTGCTCTCTACCAACTCCTGAGGGAAATATCTGGCTCTTTAACTGCTGAATGCTCCACTATGTTCACCAGCTAGTCTACAGCTAACTGTGTTTATCTGTCATTTGGTGCGGAGTAGGTAGTGTACAGTGGGGTTTTTAGAGCTTTCCGTCTGAGAACAGCTGCCTGTTACGGCCAAAAACAACATTATGAGAGAGCTGAGAGTGAACCAAAACAGTCGAGTTAAGCTAAACATGAGCTGAAACTCACTGTGAAGCTCTGTAAAGCCGAGAGGAGCTGCTGATAATCCTCTGTAGGTTCATCATTAAGAGCCACGCCTTTCATTTATTACAGTTATTATGGAAAATATCAATTATAGCTTGTATGAATATTCATGAGGGGTGTAATGTCATATTTTGGAGGGAAGTAGAGTTGCTTATGTCTTTCATTTTTTTTTCCAATTATTACCTTCATTGAATAAAAGCAGCTATTGAAAAAGGCCTGATGACGCCTTCATCTGTCTGTCACGCAACGGAACAAATTTCCTGTTTGAAATGCAAATCAGTCAGTGACGTGTTCAGTTTACATGTATGTTCTAAACAGCTGCGTCATGTCTGGGGAGTGTTCCTCACCGTGACCTTCCTGCCTTCCTCTCCCCGCTCTACCTCTTCCCCATCTTCCTCTTCCTCCTCTTCGTCGTTGAGGTAAAATAAGTTCTGGACGCCTGCCTGACCCGGACGGACCTCCAGCCGCCGATCCCAGTCGTCCATATCACCTGAGGACATGTGTGTGTGTTTGTTTGAAGAAAAGGCATTAATGACCAGGTAACACAGAGCAGTGAAGTAGTTAGACAACAAAACATGTACCTGCAGAGTTATGACGCAACCTGAGATTTCATTTGTGCCGTCTTGTGCGTTGTGTGAATTTGAATAATTAGGATGATTTCCATTACAAAGTACAGAAGTACGGAATTGTTATCAAAGGTTTCGTAATGTGATGCAAATGCTCTGAAAGCACCTGAGGGATGGAAATCCTAAATTTGTCTCTCATGGAAAGGGGTTTTCCATGTGGGGGACTTTGCTTCACATCCATTTTTTTTTTCTCCCCCCCCCCCCACATGCAACACAATGAACTCTATTAAGACCAAATGTTGCCAAAACCGTCTTATGCTAAAACCACGATAAGTAGATATAAGAGCGAAACCTCCCACGGACACGCGAACCACTTTAGAATGAATGACTAGTGTAATTGTCCCACCCGAACCCTCCGCCCTCACCTTCTCCGTCCAGGATGTAGTCTCGTGGAAACATGATGCCGCATCCCATGATGTCACCTTTGAAGCAACGAGGACCGAAAGCGTCCCCGACCCCGCTGCCGTGGAAGATCTTCCCGTCATCTGTCAGGAGAAAAGGAAACTTTTTTTTAATTGAGCCGTTTATCATGTAGTCTGTTTACCTGTGAGGTTATTTTTATACTTCCGTTGCTCAACTTGACCCACAAGACTACTTGTTTAATGTGTTTACAGCCTGTTTATATGTGCATATATACAATATAGAGCTGGATGTTCTGTAAAGGGCAAAGCAGCACTAGTAAAAACACCTATCTTGCAAAAAAAAAGACATCAACAACATCCAAAAGGAAATCATCAAAACAACACATACTACAGTTGCGAGAGACAACAATGGAAAAAAAAAAAAAAAAAAAAAAGAGCAAAAGAAAAACATTGCAGAGGTAGCCTGCAGACGAGCTCTCCTCAAGCGAAGCGGCGTGGCTGCTGCTGGTAAATATTTATGGAGTTGTCATGGGACCCGTCCCCGGCTCAGGATACTGTTTAAACAATCTCTATCTGAGCACCGGGAGGGAGACGGAGACACTGTATCATTACGGCTCCCATGCGGGCCCTTGTCACAACACCACACACTAGGCAAACAGTGAAGCCACGCCGGCACAGGCGCAGCGTTGCTAAAAATAGCAGAGCAAGGGCTTTGGAGAGTCACAAGGGCTGGCACTGGAGGTGAGCTGGGATGTGGAAGTCTAGGTTTTTGGGCCCAAGGATAGAGCCAGTTGACTGGGACGGGAACGGTGGGAGAACTCTCTGGCGGAGCGTCAAGGGGCTGGAAGGATGTTCGCTACAGCAGCTGGAGGGATTTTTTCATATTCTTGCAAGTTCGAGTTCGTTGGCTCGTTTTTTTTATTCAGATTATATTTATATATATTAAAAAAAAAAAAAAAATCGCCGACTCCAACTACCTAAACAAATTTAAAGACTTAAATTAATGGCGTAAGACTTTAATTATCCTTTAAACACACTGTTGTTGCTCTCGCTTTTACTGGAGAGGAGCTTGTAAACACACACACACTGTTATGGTTGAACGGTCTTTCAGAGTTTTGTTTTTATTATTGTTTGATTCCTGAGTGTTCTGTATATTTAATAATGAGATCGGGGCTGTAACGATCAGTCGATCGACAGAAAATAAATGAATCATCAGCAATTGGAATCTATTGTTTGTTTAAGTCATTCATTGACGGAAAATACACCGTACTGTCTGTTTCCAGCTTCTGAAACTGTATTTATTGTTGTTATCTGTTTGACTTGTGATGGGTGTGTTCCAATATTTCTTGATATTTTGTAGAAAATCAATTATTCAGATGAAATTAAAAAAAAAAAAGCTTACTAGATAGTGACAATTAGTTGCAGCTGTAAATGAAATCTTCTGGATAAACATTTGAATAATCATGACTTTGTTTGGTTTTATTCCATCATATCACAACCTAACAACCTTTTCCACATATTCACCAAGAAACCTAACAAACCGACATGAAACATGAAGATGTAGACGAACAAAACAAACTTGTGAGCCGTACATAAAACAAGTGTTATGCATAAAATTCAAGCACGACACAGCACTTATTTCCATCGTGGTCCTGAAATAGCCTTTAAGTTCCAGTAGGATTCATGTACCTGGCAGCTAGAAAGCTACTTTTGAGCAAAACAATCAGTTCTTACTCGAGTTACTTTTCTCGGGCGTGCTTTGGTACTGAAAAAGGTTGGAAATCAATATTCAGGAAGCAAGCTCATTTCGGGGGCTAGGGTTGTGGCGGAAAATGTTAAAATTTATGTTGGAGACTAGAGAGTCTAAAATTAGCATAGAGGTGCTGACCAGAGTTTGGCTCCGAGGCTGCTGCTGCTGCTGCTGCTGCTGCTGCTGCTGCTGCGAGCGCAGGGAGCAAAAAACACACTGGTGATGGTGTTAATGCAAAAAGTCAAGATCACAGACTGAGGCGGTCTCCGGTAAGGCTGAAGGTGTTAGCTAATGTGACCGCCGCCAGGTGTTAGGGGGTCTAAGGTTGATTATAGGAGTAACAACAAGGTGAAAACTGGAGCCGTGTTCGGTGGTGGGGGGGTGGTGGGGGGGGTTGGAGAGGAGCCCACAGGAGGAGAGGGCAGGCTCTGTGGCTCCTGAGCAGCTCTGGGAACCTGGCGGAGGACTGAGACCAGCTGGGAACAGGAAAACAGGATTTCTCGTAACATGAGAGTTTGTCTGGAAAAGACTGGGCTTCCCTGCCCGGAGAATAATGACTTCACAGACTCTTAAACATGAAAAAAATTAAAATATATTTATATTTATATTATTCCGTGAGCCCAAACACTCAAGCGTGAGTTTGCACATGTTCCTAAGGATTTACGATAGATTCAATCTGCAGCTGCTGTGAGACTTTATCACAAACAAAGTGTTGAACTGCTGATATATAATATAAAATATACAGTATATTCCCCTTTAGAGCTGTACTAGTCAATTAATTAATTAGTTGATTGACAGAAAATTAATAGATAACAACACAATTTTCATACAAAATTGGCAAAAATCTATGGTTCCAGCTTCTTCAATGTGCTTTTCTTTGTTTTGTATGACAGTAAACGGAACATCTTTGGGTTTTGGACTGTTAGTTAGACAACATCAACTTGTATTTTGGCAGATTGTAAGCACTTTTATTTTGATATTTCATAAGCCAAATGATTCATCACTTTGTGGATTAATCAGTCATGAAAATAATCACTAGTTACGACCTTCATCCTCTTAGTCATTTGGTTTGGTGACGTCTATAATACGGACACACACATGGTTTGGGTACATGATTGGTTCAGATAGTGTTTAATGTGTTTACCAGACTCTCTCTCTCTGTGCCTGTTAAGGCCATTCAGGTCATGGTTGCTGCATCCTTGCGGCTGCGAAGCTCCGTGTGATGTAAATTTCATTATCTCCTACTGTCCATGAGGGTTTGCATTGACCTTTGTGGACGTCCGTGTGCATCCCAAATTTGGCTCTATTCCCCATCCTTGATCCAATTCTAGTTAAGAGGTTGAACACACTATTTTTTTTTTTCTTGTTGTTTAGCAAGAGGCAACAGAGAAAGAAGCTCTTCTTCTTCTGTCGTCAGGTCGCCATCTTGTTCTGAATTCATCTGCATACGTAGATCAATGATTGAAGTATGCGTGGAAGCCCGAGCACTAACAAGTATGAACAAAGCTTTATACTTAGTGTTAAACTGTCATCCGAATCCATTTTTGTCCCATTAGGTAAGACGGTGATATTATCTCCCTGCAAGACATGTTTCTAGTGAATAAATGTTTTTGCTGAACCTGAGCTGGAATCAGATTAGGGCCCACCACAGAAGTTAGACTGAGCCCTATTATCTCAGGTTAGCTTGGTGGTGAAGGATGGATGGAGGCGGTGGCGGTAGGGCACAACATTCGGCTGCGGGTGTTGAGTCATAGCACGTGTGAGTCACTGATGGGGGGTTTTGGAGGGGGTGACAGGGTTAATGAGGCTTGCTGAGGAGCACTCACTGGTTGGATGGCTGGTTGCCTCTGATAGGGCCCACAGGGGCCCACGGACCATTAACTTGCGGAGCCAACCCAAGCCAACGCACAGGATGGAGGTCCACGCTGGGCCGGTTCCCAACACAAACACTCATGGTAACACCAGCGCAGGCCAAGGAACTCTCAAAACTATACAAGCTATACAAAGGAGCTGGGGTATAGTTGGCAGGCATTTGTGTATATAACTGGAATATATCTGGAATAAAATAACAACCTTAAAAGTCAATAATACACATCACGTGTGAGCCAGGTCAACACTGGTCGCGTGCCCAATACAACACACCATAAATCAGGATGACACGAATAGAAATCGACTGTACGTGTTAAAGTGTAAATAAGAAAATGAGAAATGTTGCACTGGTTCATTTTGTAATTTATGCACTTGCCTCATTTGCTGCGTAATATAAAACTATGCACAGTTTTCTTTTAATGCTAAATATAAGATAAAAACATTACAAAACACTCACAGTGCACTAAAGAACAGCATGGGGTGCGATAAAAATATAACAATGAGTTTCAACAGTCTATACGAAGCTAAAGCCTGCCAAGAATATTCTGGCAGACGTTTAGCCTTTTAGATACTGAGGTCAAATACAAAAACTAACCATAAAAGTTAATAACAGAGGTACCACGTGTCACAGAAACAGCTCTTCACAGCATTCTTGGCTCGCACTGAACAGGAAAACCAGTGTAACACAGCTAAAGTCATTCCTTCTTTAAGTAATTTCTGCTGTGGTTATATGACCTAGTGTATATAATACTGTGTATACATTAACTTTTTGTCACCCTGCCAAAGAGCATCTGCATGCAATTCTTGAGGTTCCTGAGCGAGTCCTGTGTGAATCTCGGATGCGTCGGGGAGCGGAGGGGAGATATGAAGAAGAGGCCCTGGCTGTTGATTTTAAGTAGCTGGATCGGAGCCTGCACCTTAACCCAAGCATGGGAAGGCAAACCTCATACGCACAGCGTGGAAAACCACATACATCATTTTAGTCTCTAACAAATAAGATGAATGGGAGCTGTGCTGGGGCGTGCACATTTCTGTGGTGTCCAGCGCACAGCAGCCAAACCCGAGGCAGACCACAGCGCTAGACCTCTGGGACTGGCATGATGAGTCTTCTGAACGACTGGCCTCTTCTGTCACTCAGCAATGAGGTATCATCCGCAGACCCCGGGGGCAGGACGCGCAGCATCAACTGTTATTATTATTAATGTATCCTTAAGTTTAAATGGAATCTGCGAAGGGGATACGGAGGATTTAGGACTATAAACATCAACCCGAAACATGAATGGAATGTGCGGAGTGAACGAGAAAATGTGTTTTGATAGCTGATTTGGAGGTCAACTGGAAGAAAGTATATAAACCTTTGTCTAAAAATAAAATCATACACGTTTCCTGTTGGGAAAGCATAAACAGAATGTGACATTTATGGCGTGTGAATCATTCAGTAAGAGCAGCTGAAATTCCCTGTGAGAAAAGATTAACAATAGGATGCTTCAGACCAAAAATAATGCTGATAAGCCAGCTAGCTCCTAACTGCTTTGGTCAGATAAGGACTAACAAGATCTTGACTGTGACAGTGGATTGTCAGATAAAGAGCTGGCGACCTACTGTAGCTGTAATAACAACCACCTACCTATTCTCATATCATGGGAGCAGGGGTTTGATAGCTAATCTCTTAGCACTGATAGCGCAGCGCTGCTGAGGCCTGGAATGGGAGCTGTGGGGGTTTTTTTGTGCGGATGCCTGTGCAGATAATGTTCACAGGCCTGTGGTCGTGAATAACCAAGACTTAACGTGTGTGTGTGTGTGTGTGGAAGCAAAGGAAGAGATAAGTTTGAGAGAAAAAAAAATAGTTTCTTCTGTCTTGTTTTTTGTGGTCCATCACTTGAGAGGCATTTAGATGATGAAACTCCCACAGAGAGAGAGAGAGAGAGAGAGAGAGCGAGCAGGAGATGGAGATATGATCCTTCTCCTCTTTCTGATGCTGTCACCATCTGTTTTATCTGCCTGCTGCCCTTTTATCTTCCTGCAATCCTCCTTGATCTCTGTTTGTGCTAGGCACCTTAACATCCAGCTGAGACGCTGCGCCCTGTGATGTTTGTGTCTTAAAAAGGTAGCTGATAGATGCTTCAGAGGAAGAATCTCCAATTTATTTCATTCATTCAAAAAAAAAAGGGGGGAATTCCTGAGAAATACTGCAGACTGATGCCGACCCAAACAGCCGACGGCTCATTTAAGTCCGAGCCGTGTTACTTCTTCATATTCAGTTTTCATTCGGGTAAAAAATATTTTTGATTGACAAGTTGCGATTCGCTATGCGTGTAGGTTTACGACCGCTAGCCTCCGCTTCCAAACAATGCGAGCATGATGATAGATAAACGTTCCTATCTGTCTCTTTCAGTCCCGCCCTGACATGCTCTATATAAATGTGTGTGTGTGCGTGATCAGCTGAGAGGTTGTGTCCTGCCGAGTAGAGAGCGGAGAGTTCAGCGTTTGACAAAATATTAGAAAAAAATAATTGATGACAAAACACATGAAGAAGAAGAATCGCATCGATCGCACAGACAGAGGACGTCCTCATCAGACAGGCTACTTCGGAAAAAACACCGTCGGAAGCGACTTGCACAGTAAGTATTTAAAAGTCCACTGAAAGTGCTGCAATTATCTTTATTTACATTGTGCTTTTTACAGCTAAGACGCAGAGCAAACACACACTGAAACAGGCAGTGTTGTCAAAGTAACAGGCCTGTGTGTCATATGAGGAAAATGTAATTTCAATTTTACAGTTTAAAATGTTCTTTTACTTTTTTTTGCCATTGACCGATTATACAAACTAATGTCAGATGCTTCTGAATCATGTTTTAAAAATAAAATATGATGTAATGGAACTTCCTGCAGTAATATATATGTTTTTCCACATCATACATTTTTATCTATGGTTTACATTCTTGGTTATTCTGTCATTTTCTCCTGCTTTGTGTGTAACAATGTTCATCCTTAAATCATACCTGCTTACTGCTTGTAGGTGTGGAGGATATCAATAGAGAAGAAAAGCCAGCAAACTTATTAAAATATGCAAAAAAGTTATGTATATGATGGAATAGTGGCTTTTGAACCTGCCAAATTTGGGCTTTTACGGCCAAAATTTTTCTCCAGGAGCGCCATGACCTCGGACCCTCCAGGCTGGCGACTCCATATCCTTTTGGGAAGCACTGAGAGAAAAAAAGGAGGGAACGAAGTGAAAACCTCACCTGCGTGGTAGGCCACTGAACCTCGGCTCCATCCCGGGTGTCTGTTCCTGGGGTAGTCCTGCACAAACACAAAGTCACACAGGTCATAAATACACATTTTCACAAGTCATTGATGAGATAAACGTTTAATCTTTGTATTACAGAAGAACACGCCAAGAGCCTGCAGGCTTTCGTTCAACCAAAATTACACATAATTTCACTAATATCGAGAATAAGCGAAATCAAATCAAGGTTTTAATCTTTTATTGCAAAGATATGATTTTTAGTTTTCCTGGCAGAGACCGATGGAGGGAGTTCAACTTCTGGAAGCGGGCGGCGGAGTAACAAGCGAGGATGCAGAGATCAGCGTTTTGTTGTATGCAGACTGAACGAGCGTCGAATGTTTATATGGACCACCTATTGAGAGGAAAAGTCATGGATACATTTTATAAAATGATTTTCGTGCCAGCTTGAAATACAGCGAGGCTCCGTTTCTCAGCGAGAAAGCCAATAAGCGTATTTCCCCAAAACGTCAAACTAGTCCTTTAACCCAACAACACAACACACACAAAATGCTTAGTAGTACTCCAGAGTAGTACTCCCTCTTGGTATATTTTTAATTATAAAACCACTCTAGACAAACTTCCCTCATATCTACTATCTGTCCCTGGCGTACAGACGGAGGCGAGAGAGAAAGCTTTAATGTTTTCACTTGCAGAAGGAAGTTCAATTAAAGAACTCGGTATCCCAGACTGAATTCAAAGATATTATAAACTCTATGATGAATGATTACTAATAAATACTAATTGTCTCTGTTTTACGCTTTAAGTTTTCTTAATACTGACAACTGTTTTCTAACTTAATCTGTTTTATGAGCCTTCATACGTCCTCATCTGCTTTTAGCATCGTTTTAATTTATATGCCTGATGTTGTATTTTCCTGTCTGACACTTGACGTCGGGTCCAGCTCTCCCATGAAAAAGAGGTCGTTTGAATAAATAATAAAATAAAATTTAAAAAAAAAAACAGTCGCTTCTGGACGGGCGTTCAACTTGAAATTAGCCAGTTGTTGTGTAGCTTCAGGTAGCGACCAGAATGAAATGCGATCCAGGAAGCTCAGTTTGAATAACATCTATAAATTTTAAGGCTCATCAGACACCTAAACGCAGCACAGTAGTTTATACTGTAATACTCACAGACAAGATTTTACAACTCTGGAAAAGTTTTTGTCTTGATTTCAAAATGCTACTGTTGGTTTATAAAAGCAGTGAATGGTTTACGACCAGAATACATTTCTGATCTGCTGCTTCGATATGAACCGTCCAGACCTCTCGGGTCCGTCTGGGAGCGGGGGTCTGCTTTCTGTCCCCGGAGTCGAAACTAAACATGGAGAAGCGGCGTTGGGTTTTTAATGCTCCACATATCTGGAACAAACTCCCAGAAACCTGCAGGTCTGCTGTAACTCTCAGTTCCTTTAAATCACAGCTGAAGACTTTTTCTGTATCGCCGCTTCCTTTTAGTAAATCAAATTTGAGGCTTTTGATTCATTTCTTGCACTGGGCTGTAACTTTTATCCTCATATTTTATCTGTCTCATTCTATTTCAGCTTATTTTTATCTTCTATTCTCCTCTCTTTACTCGAGGAGAACTCTTTAATAACTGTGTTTAACTGTATTTAAATGTCCTATTATGATGTGTTTCTTTTGCACTTTGTCTTAATGCTTTTAATGTTTTATGTAAAGCGCTCTGAATTGCCTTGTTGACGAGATGTGCTATCTAAATAAACTTGCCTTGCCTTGCCTCGCCTTGCATCACGGCAGTTGCGAGGTAAACAGTAGGAATACTTAGTTTACATTACAAAGTGATCTACCAGGAATGTGCGCTTGCATGTAAGTGGCCAAAACAAGCGCTTTGCCGGATGATGTCATGGGTTGTGGAAAAAGTTGAGTCAGGACAACTTTTTTTTTTTTTTTTTTTTTGTGCCGGAGACCTCTGCGTCGACACCCCCACCACACCAACGGACTGAACCCATTCAAATGAATTAAATGCTGCGTTTTTGTTTTTTTTTCCAATATAGAGCTAATGTCAGTAGAATGAGTAGAAAGCCAGGAGACCTTTTGAGGTTTTTAGTAAAAATCGGGTTGCTGTATTCCTTTTTACCCATGTTAACATATTAATGAGTGTGGATTCCTTTACGTCTGCCCCTCTGTTTTGGAAATCTGTCAGTGTCTGCTACTTCTCTCAGTGCTGAGGATGTGTTTGTCTCTCTCTCTCTCTCTCTCTCCATCTGTCTGCATATATAGTATGTATGTCTTTCTCCAGGTTTCACCATGCCAACAGAAATAACTAGTGGGCCAACTTTTTCGGATAAGATCAGAGTATGACTCAGAGGTAATTACCAGAGATTTTTATCCGTCTTCTAGGCTGCACCTCCATTACTGTAGAAACACACTACTGAACAAGAGAGGAAGGAGGAGGAGGAGGAGGAGGAGGAGGAGGGCAATGAAATAGTGCTCCTCTTTCATCTCTCTGTAGGCTACATCTTCTAAATGCTTTCTTGTTCACATATTCTCTCTCTCTCTCTCTCTCTCTCTCTCTCTCAGGTAAACTCTCCCAACTGCGTTTCATTTCCGTAAGTATTAACAGGCAAAAAAAAAAGGCAACAACAAAAAAAAAAAAAAACCCTTTCATTGTGTCTCAAGTTGAAAGAAATACAACATTTTAACCAGGATGACGTCCAAAAACAGCGAAAGGTCAGCCGTTAGCGAGTCACTGTAAAAGGAAATGTGCTTTTATCCCGAACGAAAGAAAAAGCCACAGATGACGGATGCAGGGGACTAGAGAGGCACTATATTACTCAAAAAACAAAATAAGGCTGATTAAATTATTACTATTAGCACCTGTGTGGGCAAGAGAAATGAGTAATAGGGACACTGCAGACAGACAGAGTGCAGCGTTTGAGGCCAGGACATCAGGGAAACATCAACGATCCTGTCTGACAACCCCATTGGGGCTTGAGGAACAGGAAATGGAGATGGATGGGGGGGCGGAGGGGGGAGGTGGGGAGTGAGAGAGGGGAGACGGACAGAGTGAGACACCAGCAGAGGAAGACAGAGAGACATGGAGGAATGCAGCTACTGCTCCAAGCCTGAAACCCCTTGATCCGCCAAGTCTGCTCCTCTTCCCCCTCGTCTCAACCACAAGCCCGAGGATTCCTCTGGCTGACTGGCATGTGGGCTGCATCTCCGCGAGGAGAGGAACGTCTGGGCGTTTGCTCCCTGATTGATGACCCACAGTCACTAATCTGATCAGTGATTTGGAGGAACACTCTGAAATAAGACAACATTAGGAATGGCTAAACAAATAACGGGTGGATTTATAGTGCTTTAATGTAAACCGCAGACTTGTGTCTGATAAATGGATCAAAGTCTTAAATGTCTGTTTTCATAGCCGTCTTCTCGGTAATTGTTGTGTCCATCATCTCCAATTGAAAAACATCTACTCAGCGAGCTCTATCTATTAAATAAATATGGTGTGATGGTGAGAAAAACTGAGGCAGCACTCCGTTCTCTATACTGACGATACAACTTTACAATATCTTAGTAATTACAGTAATAAACAGCTGGATATCGCTGGATTTTTAGCCGTGCTAGCTGCCTGACTCAAGGGATGGCAAGGTCGGTCGGTCGGTCGGTCGGCCAAGCGACTGAAATAGTTCTTCCACTTCCTCGGTACACCTGCACACAGTTTTTCAAAAAAAAAAAAAGGTACTTGGCAGATCGGTTGTTCCAAGCATCTTGGAGAAGTTGCCACAGCTCTTCTGTGGATTTAGGCGTCTCAGTCTGGGATTACATGAAAAGACAGAAGCAACTGACTCCATGATGTTGAGATCAGGGCTCTGTGGGGGCCGTACCATCTGTTGCAGGACACCTTGTTCTCATTGTCGCTGAAGATAGTTCTTTATGACTTTGGCTGTATTTTTGGGATCGTTGTCATGCTGCAGAATTAATTTGGGACCGATCAGAGGCCTCTGTGATGGTACTTGTATAATGGATAAGGATCTAAACGTCTAAAATACCTAAAACGTTTATACAGAACTGTATATTCATACTCCTTGTAAACTCTGGTTAGCCCCTTTTTAGAGACTTTTCATATAGCACCATTAACTTTCAAAATTTGGGGAATTTTACACTTTAGCAACCCCCGTTAATGTTACCCAAGATAGCGTTATGTTTGCCAAACCCATCTGTTAGTTCTCATCCTAGAAGCATTTTCTTTTGTAACATTAAACTGTAGGAACAAGTATGTGAGCGAGGCAGCCAAAAAGAGGTTATGTTCGGACGAAACAACAAGTCTGATCTTACATTTTTCATGATCACACTTAATACGAGCTCTACACTGCAATACAAGAGCAATACTTCTTTACTTCTATGTCTTCTACATGGATCGTTGCACCGTGATGCCGAATCGAGTCTTTTAGTATCCGTGTCCCTAACCCTAACCCATATCATGTACACTGTGTAGCCATCAAGCGCATACTAAATACCCCTTTTTAACAGATTTTCATTTAGATTCAAGCCGAGGAGAGCATTTCCAACCAACTCATGGAGCTAAGTTTGCTAGTTAGCATCAGTTGATAAAATCTGCTACGCTGGTTGTAATTTCAGTCTGCAAATCTGTCACTAGATAAACATGATAAGACCGCTTTCGCTTATCTCTGTGTGAAATCAATGACCCATTTATTTAAAAATTACAGAATTAGGGGTGGTTAATTTGTCACCATTACCATTGTTAATTGTGTATTAAATCTCAACAGCCGTAGCGACGGTAATTAAGGGAGTCATGGTTTAGTGACTTCAGTTGGTAACAAACAGCGCACTTTTGTCTTCAAATGAGTTCGACATACTCAAGCTGCTACAGTATAAATGATACCTGAAAATTAGGTAGTGTACTTGTAAAACAGTGGAACAGTGATACACCACCCAACATATCATTATGATTTTTTTTTTTTTTTTTTTTTTTGCCAAGTGGTTTATAATAATTGTGGTACACAGATGCGGAACATTTTTATAGGAGTGCAAAAATAAGATTTTAAACTTCAGGCTCTCTCGGTGTGAATATGATGTTTTTTCAGTCAGTAATAACCTGTTTTTAGCCATCAATTATTTAAAGCACAGATCATATTGTTTAAAAAGACTTGGAGCAGCCTTCCCTCTGATAGAAGAAACATTCCACCCTAATGTGGTTTGGAAATTACAACAGTTAATGCTGTGACTTTTTGTTTTTCGAATCAGTGGTGGCGCCACTAAATCACACTTACACTCCTTCTCTATCAACATATGATGGAATACATTTTACAGCAAGAAGACCATGTTAAGCAGCTGCCTCTGATATACTGTAAATTTTCAAAACATTGTCACTACCCCAACCGGCCTGCAGAAGCCATCAGCGAAATGCAAGCTGCTTCTAAGAACAACAAACACTGTCGTCGTGTCCAGAGCATGGTGGAGCAAAAAGCCTTCAATATCAGATCTGCAGCTGCTACACCGGTGTCATCAGAGCTGCCTGCATTTCCACACTGTGGCAGAGTAAACAAGTATGAAAGAGAAAGAGCGGAAAGGTGCGGGCAAAGAAGGGGAACCTTGTGGAAGCAGATACCCATCATCTACTGCGGCTATCACACTGGCATATCACAGAGCTGCCTAAAAATATAACTAAAGCCATGAATTACCATGAATGTGTGTAATGTGTGTGTGTGTGTGTGTGTTTTGCAGGTAGAGTTTGTAAGAGGCTAAGAGGGGAGGGAAAGTTGTGAGTTTCTGTTTGTACGTGCCCACACAACCTCACTTATAGGGGTTGGGCAGAGGGAAGTAATGCAGGTCTGTTTGTTTAACCTTGTGTCATCGAGCTAAAACCTCTAGCTCCCCACGCGATAACGGCAACCGCCTGACATTAGCGGATGATCTGGCTGCAGCAAGGAGAACAACAACCTTTTTCAGTGTCAATATGTTAAGGCACGTTCATCGCTTTCTATGGATGCAAGTGATTCTTGAAATAAACGGATAAATCGATGAATGATTAATGAATAAATGGCAGAAAAGATGGTAGGAGTCAGTGCACACATGGTGTTCAGCTTAGCAGTGTATTAAACATTATTTTATACAAACTTTTACCCAAATGTGTCCCAAACAACTCATTTTTCCATTTGGGTTCTGCAAATTTTCATTCTATAAACCTTTCAGGTAACCATTTAAGGTGTCAGTCAGGTATCAAAAATAGATTTTTTGTGTGTGGAAAGAAAAAAACAAACAATTTGCAATATATCATTGATAACAGCCTCAAAAATCCAATATTGACTGGACTATTTTTAGCATGATAACAAGCACAAAATGACATTGTTAAAATGCTAATCTATAGCAGGCAATGTTTTCCATGGTCACAAGCTTAGGTTAGCATGTTAGCATTAACATTTAAGTATAGCTGCGGATGATGGAGACGCCATTAGTTTTGCAGGTATTTGGTTGTAAACCAAAGAACTGAGCAAATACACCTTTTAACTAACTAGATTATAAATCAGGGGATCATCAAAGTTATGACAATTCATCCTATGGGGAACATGAATGTCTGCACCAAAGGTCATGGCAATCCATCCAATAGTTGTTGAGATATTTTAGTCTGTACCAGAGCGATCGAATGACCGACCTGCCTTACCATCTTCATCACCCTTTCTGCACATCTCAAACAATCAGTGCAGTCACACACCAATAAATTACAAGGATCGTGATGACTTTGGTGTTGTCTTGTGTGCAAAAATGACATCAAACCATATGTTTTTTAACGTGTTGTCAGTCTTAATATCAATCTCTCTAATTGCACCAAGGAGCACCTCCTAAATTATGTGAGTGGTGCCGTGTGTTCTGTAACTTCAACGTCATAGGTCTTGGCAGAGTGACTGGTCCTTTGTTTGATCCTAAATTGACCCTGTTATTATAAACAGGTTCACAGGAGCAACATTGAAAAAGGTTAGTAGGACTGCTTCATCACGGGAGGAAGAGGAAGGGAGCTGTTCCCAGGACCCGGTCCCGGGGCATACCAGGACAGAGGAAACGCTGCCATTCCAGCCTCTTGAGTAGTTTTATTTCTTGTGTGTGGCTTTATGACTGTGTTTATGTACATGAACAGAACAGAGAGTGAGTCAAGACAATCATCAGAGACACAGGGTCAAGGGTGAACCGCAAAAACCATCTGTTTCAGTCACACACTGATGACATGAACCACATATCTGTTCCTTCACCCCTCCATTACAACTATCACACATATTCCGCCCCACTCCCTAACCCACCTTTACATTTTCCATCCTCCCACTGTTTCTCAGGGTTATGATCTTTCTCTTTTTTTTTGAAGGATTTTAGGGGTTTGTTTGTTTTTCAGGACATGAGGGTTTTCCTGCTTTTTTTCCTGTGTTTTTCATATTCTGAATAGCTTCCCTCGAATTTTCTACCTCCTGACTTTCAGGCTTCCCCATCTACCTTGCTACCCCACCTCCTTAAAACCCTGCACTCCCCATCTCCCCCCTACACTCTTCCACCGCTAACTAAGCCTAGATCTCTTTGTCCCACACCCTAGCAACCGCTGTGTGTACCGGATGAAAAACAACCTTGCTACCAAGCTTATGCATGCTGTACATTCATGTAGACCCTTATCTTCAGAAAGTGAGAGGTCATGACAGGTCTAGGAATTGTAGTAGGGTCAAAACAGATCTTAGATTACACACACACACACACACACACACACAACACAAACTTATCACATAGCACAAATTCCTCCAACTTCCCTGTTGGACAGGAAACTGGCAACAGTGGCTTTGGGGATTCAAAAATTTACTTCCACCTTTTTTTTTTTTGACAAGTTGATTCGATTTTAACGTCTTGAACTGTTTTGGAAAGGAAAAGTGAAGTGAAATGGGACAATTTTTGGTCATGCAACATGCAAACAAGACTAAGAGTCTACAGCCACAGTAGCTGTTCTGTGAGGTTGTACTTAGGCACAATGCTGACAAGCTGATGGTTAGTAGGTATAATGATCACCATGTTCACCATCTAGTATTGGACAAATTAAAATTCTGGCGTCATGGTTGCACTAGGTAAAAAAAGTCAGGGGTTATAACAATTTATCCTGAGAGGGACATGAATGTGTCAACCAGATTTCTTGGCAATCCATCCAATAGTTGTTAAGATATTTTACTCAGAACCAACAATGCCAACCTGCTGGTGGCGCTAGAGGAAACATCATTGGATTACCAAAGTCATTAGGATTCATTATCTTGGGACCATGTATGTTTGTACCAAATTTCTTGGCAATCCATCCAATAGTTGTTGGAATATTTTACTCAGAACCAAAAACACCAGCCTGCTGGTGGCGCTAAAGGAAACACTGGATTACCAAAGTCATTAGGATTCATTATCTTGGGACCATGTATGTTTGTACCAAATTTCTTGGCAATCCATCCAATAGTTGTTAAGATATTTTACTCAGAACCAAAAATGCCAACCTGCTGGTGGCGCTAGAGGAAACATTGGATTACCAAAGTCATTAGGATTCATTATCTTGGGACCATGTATGTTTGTACCAAATTTCTTGGCAATCCATCCAATAGTTGTTGAGATATTTCAGTCTGAACCAAAGTGGTGGAATGACCGACCAACATCACCATCCCACCAACGTGGCTAAAACAAAGACCCAAATAAAAAACTATCACTTCTCATGAAACATGACCGGCGGGCTACTGCTTAAGTTAAGATGGGAATAGAGACGTAGAGCTGGTATAGGGGGATAAAGAGATTTGTAAAGTGCAGAAAATACAGTACAGTACAAAGACGAGCATGCAGTCAGCAACCACAACAAAGACAGAGACAGAGAGACAGACAGGCAGAATCCAGCAGTTTGTGGGGCATTAATGAGCGGATTTGTGTTTATATTCAGGCCTGTCGTCTTACCACGGGATGCTACGGGAATGAGACCAACAAGCATGCAAACTTGCGACTGCTGTTGAGTAAACAGTCATTACCCAAGCCCTTCAATTTTCTGCTTTATCACCTCTCCTGGACTTAAACTTAATGTCTTTATAATGAAACCCAGATGCAGAGAGAAAAGTGGTGGAGCAAAAGTAAGGAGAAGGGAACTCTGAGGAGGTTATAGGACTGGAGTTATCACCACTCAACGTCTTCCTCACCCATGGGAGCACGTCTGTGTGTTTAATTGAGAGCATGTGTATGAACATGTACCCTTTTATAGCTCCATCAGAGGATATTCTACTGATTTTGTCTCCATATTCACAGAACATAATTCAGTAAATATAATCGATGTAGATTTGAAGTATAGTATGATTTAAAGACTTTAAACTGTAATTAAATCATCTTATCTGTGATTTGAGCACTCCTTACGTTACTCTGCGACTCAGTACATTAGTAACTCATAAATAATTCAAATCACAGGATAACATACGGCGTGCTGACATGCACAACTAGACGATAATGCGAGTTTTAGTCTTATCATTTGCCACGACAACCCTTAACTCATGTAAGAGAGACAGCTAACGCTACCTACAGTAAACCCCATCCTTTGTATAGCGTGCAACGAACACAACATCAGTGTGTGGGAACTGCCAAACACTCAGCAGGTGTTGAAATAACCATCATAATACTATAGTGGGAATAAGCGCTACAATTAGCAAGCTAGCTTAACTGCATAAACTTTCCCAGCGAATACATTAAGTACATAACAGCTTGACGCTTCTCCCAAATGTCAACTATTGTAAGGGGACAGACGTCTTAAATCGCTGAAGCTACGCTATGTGAGCTTGTTGGGGGGAAAAAAAGGGAGAAACAAACATATTTTATCAACGTTCGTAGCATCTAAATTAGGACATTCTCTTGTCAGAAGGTTGCAGCTTAGACGATGTTTCCACAAATATGTCCAAAAACTTGTTCTATTCTGTTCTGATTTAATGTTGTGTCTTATTCTTTCACTGTCAGGTAGAAGACATTTATGAATTTTTTTAAAAGCAGAACAGCCATTTTTCCACAAAGAGGATGATCAGATCTTAAAATAATGAATATATTACTAATAAATTACAGGGCATGGATGGAAACCTGCAAGCAGAACACACGTATACTGTGCAAGTTATAAATATTTTTGACCAAATACCTCGATATCAATATTGCAACAATATTGTAGGGATGACTATCATCAGTAATGTGGATATAATGACTAAGTAGGTAAAAGCAAATAATAGAACAGCTAGAACAGTCTGGTAGGTTCAGAAAATTACATCTCTTTACTGTAATGCAGCCATTAAAACCAGGAAAAGACAACACTTGTCATATCATAATATTGATATAATATCAATACATAACCCAGCCTTAGTGCAAGTGTATTTCTCCTCCTCTCTGTGTTCATCTATAGCTCTCTTTGTCTTACTGTCATCTACTGACCCGTGCTTCTCTCTCTCTGTTCCCGTTTTATAAATCGCCTCTGAGACCTTGAAAGATGTTGTACAAGTTTCATCTTTTATTTTTGTTATTAAAAGGAGCAGGAGTTTTGACCCTGGTAGAGAGACAGTGCTGGCAGCTCTCCACGGACCTTGGCTTTGGCAGTCGCTAATATTTCACAATCATAACATTTTCAAGGCTAAACTTACAGTGTGTGAAAAAAAAATATATCAAATCATGAATCCATACTGTCAAAATAGCGTCTGAGTCAGAAGAATAATATTAGGTAAACATGTAATACAAATAGGTTTTCTAAAAGAGTCCATTTATTAAGAAAATAGACGTTTATACCAGTTTAATCCCGTACTTTATAAGCTTACTAGAGAGGATAAAAAACAGTCCTAATTAAGGGTGTAACAGTACACAACCCGATGACAGCTGTTTTATGTTGATTGATGGTTTAATTGTATATAAAGTAGTTGAAACTAGCTCCACATCCAGTAACTACAACAGTAACATGCTGCTCTAACACTGATGCTTCACTATTAATAATCTAATTATAGTCATATATGATAATATATCAGTCAGAGGAACCAAACCAAGTGAAAAGCCGACCATAAAAGAGAGGGGAGGGGGAGTGAGGAGACACGGTATTGCTTCACTACGGAGATAACAGAGCATATTTTAATCATAGTGTTGCACTCAGTCAGTGTTATAGGTCTCTCGTTTGTCATTCTGACAGCGGCGATGTTACAGGGTAACCACGGTAACCAGGCTAAGCCTTGGCTAAGCCGGCTAGCATACATCCATGAGCATGCTAAAATGTTCCAGGTGGAAGTCGCGCTCTAGAATGATTGTTCCACACGTCAGAGTTAAGTGGATTATTAAACTATTTCGACAGCAACCGTTTGAGTCATGAAGCGTACCGAACCGAGGGAACGGTTCGGGATGAATACACGTACCGTTAAACCTCTAGTCTTAACGTAACTGACGTCAAGATCCTAAACAATGACGCTCATACTGAATCAGTCTCAGCGTCAGCGCCCAAACATCTACAGGTTTGTCTGTTTTATTCTTCAAAGCAGGTCAACACGGTAATAGTCACTTGCAGAGCTGCAGCGCTAATGCTGAAATGGGAACCGCATGTGCATTCTTTGGAAAAAGAAATGAGGGCTCAAATGAGAGGTGTTAAAATTTCTCTAATTGTATTTTCCTCTTGGACGTGTTTCATCTCCACAAAGTAGGCCATTAGATCCAAAGAGAATGGCTAAGCTGCTGGATAATGGGAAAGAAAATTAAGCTGATGACAACTACCACTATGTTTACTACTATTAGACTCTATTTCACACAGTTCAAGCCTCCTAAAAAAAGAGTACATCCACACTAACCCGGTTCAATTTGTAAACACATCTTTTTTTTTTTCCCTCCTTTTTTCAGCCCTCTGTCGGGACTAAAACTGCGTTCCCCCCCCCCCCCTCCAAAAAAACGGATCTTTTCCAAAACAGCCTCCAGAGTGTGTAAATCTTAAAACTCCAGCTTGTTGTTCCAGTGTGTACAGGGGAAAACTGAGCTTTTGCAAAACAGTGATGTAAGCTTCTCAGTGAAGGTCAGGTCTGTGTGGCAGTAAAAAAAAAAAAAAAATTAAAGAAGACGACCTTTATTCACCCTCTAACTTTCTCTGTGATTGTTTGAATGTCAATACGGCCCAAAAAAACAAGAGTGGAAATTTCTCCATTAACCTGGATTTATGCTGATTTTGTCAGACGACGGTGCGATTATAAAATAATAATTTTATCACCGCGGCGCAGCGGCTTGCTGTTGGTGTTAATGGGCCGTGATTAAATAATTATTTCATACTCACACACACACACACACACGGTATAGAGTGATCACATAGAGCAGGGGGAGATGAGGTTTAATGGGCTGGCACTCGACACAGTAACAGACTGTCTGTAGCTGTCCGGTCGCAGTCGACTGTGTGGCAGCAAAGTTAAGGAGACAACTCTCTACTTTTTCTGTGATTAAATGTCAATGATATAGCTGATTACACAGCACAGCTGCTGTCATTATCCTGTATTTATGTTGATTTTATCACACAACTTTGCAACCATTAAATAATTATTTGGTCAGCCGGGCTGTCTGTCTCACTCCCTACTCCTTACCAGATGTTGGCTGCGATACAGTTTTGTTGTTTGCCAACTGAAATGCAGGCGAAGAAGAGATTTAGCCGTTTTAATGCGTTTCACTGTAGGCAGAGGTCGACCTCAGAACGCTAGCGCGGATGCCAATCGTCCGGTCTTAGTCACTCATCATCATCTTTTCTCTATTCGCTGTGATAAAGATTTATGTGGAGGATCCTACCTTTAAAAAAAAAAAAAAAAAAAAAGACACTATCACCGCTGCTCTTCCAAGATTACAACATTCCCAAGGCAGGATCTGAGGAACGTTTTGCAGATGCTAATGACCTGCGTAATTCCCAATCCAGGTTTTTGTCAAAGTTTTCCGTCATTATAGTTGTTAGCTCAACCACTTGTTGAACGGGGACCAGCGGGGGGAAGAGTATAAGTCAGCCATTTGGAGGCTTATTCATGCAGTCCACGTCCCTTGAGTGCATTAAGCTGGACAGTAATATATGACAGTGAGGGGAAAAAAAAAGGGCAAAAAAGTGAGTGTAGATGTGTGTGTGTGTGTGAAGCTGTTCTTTTCTTAGAGAGCTCACCCTTCTTGCCAGGCCCAGAGCGATATAGCACTTCTCTCCAGCATCTACGATCTCCACTTCATAGTAGTGGCAGCGGGTGGTGAGTGGCTGGCGGGCCTGGGCCAAACCCACGTCCATGATGCTCTTTCCTTCGCCAACATACTCCAAGAGCTGAGGGAAGGGGATAAACAGAAGGATATGGGGGAGGAGGGGGGGGGGGGGGGGGTTAATATGTTGAGATACAGTATAAACAATATATTGATTATAATGATATAAACATGAGCATAATAAGATGCAGGCTCACACTACCGACTGAGTTATTGCCTAATTAACTCCGAACCGCGAGGCTCATTCAGCTGAGTAATGATGATCACAATCAAAGATGTTGCTCGAGCTTTCGCAATACTATGATGTTGACGCTGAAGGAGTCAGTATGCTTCAGATGAAGTGCTTGTAAGATGGTTTAAAAAGAGTCTGAAACCTCCTATCTCTAACATTTCTGACATCTGAGTGAGGTTGTAACTTCCCAGAAAACCGATCCAGTAATCCGACATTTAATCCCACTTCACTCAACCATTGGCCAGGTGTGTAGAGGTAAGAAAGTGGGAAAAATTTGCACAATTATCATGTCTCCCTCTTCTCTATGGCGGCTGTTTGGAACAGCTATGAATACTTTTCTCCATCAGACGTGGTCAGTTTGTTCCAAGCATACCTCAGCCTTAAAGGTGCAGGAGAATAGTTCATTTGTAGTGTAATAAGAGTTAATTATTTATGTCGTTTTGCCATCAGCTCTTAGAAATGTCATCAGTTGTTGTTTCTTCACCTAAACTGTATCCTCTTTATTTCCAAGTTTCCTAGAGAGAGATCCAAATAGTGAAAACCGCTCCGACCTGGGCGCCTCCTTTAAATGATTGACAGGCATTAATCTAATTAGTGTTGGCAGGAGTCGACTTCTTCTTGACTTCTGTGTGAAGTGTTTATCAGTGCAAACATGTACGTTTTGGCAGATTTCTTTTGTCGTCAAAAACTGGCACGGAGCTTGTTCCAAATAATAAAGAAAAAAAAAAAAAGATAATTGAATTTCAACCAGAACTGATTACAAAACAAAGTGAGCTGGTGAAAATGAGGCGGAACGGCAGCTCTGTGGTTGGAGTTTTGTGAAGCTCAGCAATGTTTTTTTTTTACCAATTAATTGTGAAATGGCAGCGATATATATTTGTTACATAGACATATTTTACTGTTACAGCTGTTGGAGCGTGAAGTTTAATAGCTTGTCTCAACTCTCTGAGCTTTGTTTTGTTATTTTAAGAGGGTTGCTGAGCAGATCTGTGTATTGATACTCAGATTATTGATTGTCCTTTTCATTTGTTGCTTGTTAGGTTGAACTTGGTGAAGCTACTCCGTTGTTACAGCTCATCTCAGTCACGCATACAGTTTATGATTGTGGTGTTACTTTACACTATGTGTCATACTGTCCTGGCGAGAGAAAATCTGAACAACCAACCTGAACAATCTGGTTTTTTTTAGTTGTTACTTGATGTATTCTGTAACATCACATGTATTTCTACACGCAGCTAATAACGAAACAGTAACTATTAATCAACTTTCCTTTAACTTAAGAGTTTGTCAGTAAAAACCTGTTTCTACCGTGGTTGGATTTTCCTGACTTTCTTTGTTTCAGTTTTTATTTGACTGGTTAAAGAGCTGGCAGTAATGAGTCTTTTTTCAGTGGGAAAGTTGAGATGGAGACAGCAGATCAAGCTTGGGCAGGATCCTAGTCTTATTTTGTTCCAGAGGCGAAAGACTTAACCACGCAACTGGCTTTTGCAAGTGTGTGTCCTACAGTAAAGTGAGTGGGCATCATGATAGACTGACACTTTCCAAAGCCACTCAAACTCTCAATGAACCGCCCATGGCTGACTATCCTACAAGTATGAACAACCGCATGAGTGATTGCATGTAGAGTACACGGTGATAATGTGATTATTTTTAGGTCTATTTTAGGTCTTAAGCATCCAAACAGGTGGGGATGGGTGGGTACAGGTGAGTAGGTGGGCCGCTAGGCAACCGCAAAGCCTTTAGGCTGAGCGTTGTTTCCATGCCATGTGAGCGCATGTGTGTGTGTAATGACGAATATACGCCCCCAGTTTGAAAGTCTAGGATGACAGACAAGGTGGGGGTGGACGAAATTACTTCTGTATTAAGCCTTTGTGTGCACGTGTTTTTGCATGTGTGTGTGTGAGTGTGTGTGTGTGTGTGTGTAAGTAACACCGCCTGGGTGTGCTGGGTTTCACTAGCCAGCCACTTGAAGGACACACCTGGTGGGAACAGCTATTCAACATCCATGTCAAAAAAAAAAAAAAAGTCAAGTGTCTCAATTAAGTTATTACAATTTTCCCTTTTTTTGTTATTGCCTGTTGCCTAGCGATCCCTCAAACTGGAAAAAAAATGAAAATGAGGCAGTCGAAAACTTTCATTTAAGTCTGTGAGCTTGACGATAGATTAAATGGTTGGTGAGAGCAGTACTTACATAGATGTGTAGCTGTATATTATACGAAATTATGTTTAATGCCAACTTTGGTTCATTTCAAATGATCAAAACCGAAAAAACAGGTTGTTCGTAAACGCGTGCAGTGTTCAAAGTGTGCCCACATTAAAAGGAAAATACAACCGACACCAGAGATTTTTGGAATTCTTACAGTGAAAAACTTAAATTATCAATGCAGCAGTGCATCAATGCCACAGGATTTAATCTTCAAAAATATCCATGAATGCAGAGCAAACTTAATTGAAAGGTTGTTTAAAGATCCACACATGTATTAAGATGTATAAAGATATTCTGCTTGGAACAATAATGTGTTTCTGATGTGATTTTTCCACCCAAAAAAAAGTATAATTACCACTTTAAAATCCTTAAAATGACATCTACTCCTTCTCCCTCATTAAAAATTCCAGAGTCTATGAAGATGCAAATGTATTCATGGCAGCACAAAGCAGTGCAGCGGCTTCTCAGGCTCCTGGTTACGGCATAAAGAGTCTCTTAACGTGAGTAAGCATGCACATAACACGACCAGTGCAACTAGGCCGAGAAGGTACGGCCCAACAGAACTTGTGAACTTCTCAACAACTCGCCCGCCTCACTTCCACTGTGGACTGATCTGGCAGACCATAACGGCTCAGAGGCGAGAGGAAGCGGTGTGCACGAAAGCAGAAGAGGGGTTAGCTGGCCGGTCTGTTAGCCAAACTAAAAGCTAACGCGACCTAGCCAACCATTCCGACGCTCTGTCCGTCTGTTTTCCCTATCTGAGGAAATCAGATTTCTCTAAACCCTCTATCCTGATTACGGTGGCCAGTTTTCCGATTTACATGACAGTTCAGAAGAAATCAGTTTAATGGAGAACGTTCACAGTAACCCTTAAGTGCACGTCAACACGCTGATTGATGATGAAAGTTAGCGCATGGCCGACCTCTCGCTAGTTTCCTGTTGCAAAGAGCTTTCTGAGATGCACTTTTTACACTTATAAAGTGGAAAGAGGATCTCTTAACATTCCTGAAACCCAAACCGGATTTCTTTACAGTTTCCTTTATAGTACTCTAGCTGATTAATTGTTCACATGGATAACAGTTACACCTCCTGCATTAGCCTCCACCTTTTTTTTTTTTTTTTTTTTTTTTGTTACAGACTGCCCTTTCATGTGCACTCTTGTGTCTCCTTAACCTACTCCACTTTCATGCCTGGACAACTGCTGTTCCTTCGGGAGAGCAGGAAAGAGTTTCGGTGTTTTTTTTTCTCTCTTGCTTCTTGCTGCTGAGTAATGGAAGGAGGAGAGAGACAGGAGGGAAGAAAAAAAAAAGAGAGACATAGCCTTGAGCGAAGCATGCCTCACTGAGATAGCTGACAATCTCTCTCTCTCTCTCTCTCTATCCCTCTTTCTCTCTCTCTCTCTCTCACTCCTATAATTCTGAGTAGGTAAGAACGGTGATGATGGTGTGCAAGATGTGTTTTGTTGAGCCGCTGCCTGGGAAACAGATGTAACGCCCAGAGAGTGGTCCTGCCAATTTCCTGTCACACCTAATGGAGGGAACTTAAAGAAAGGTGAAATTAAGAGACCTCCTCTGTATTATGCGGTTCACACTTCCACCAAACTCTGACCTGATTAGAAGAGTTGAAATGACAAAGAGTGCATTTTTTTTTTTTTTTACGTTAAATTGTTTTCCATTATCTGTTCAACTTGTGGTCCTTGAAAAACTGATATATTAACATAAAAATCTGAATGATCTGATCCAAATGTGCCACTTTAATATGGAAAATATATCCACTGGCCTTGTCGTTTTGGAACAGATGCTGTGATTCCCTGCTCTAATTCATCTCTCACTTGGCTTGGGTGCCTTCCAGTAGCCAAATCTGATTTGTCCATCAGTCACTCTTTTTTGTGCACATAGCAAACTGATGGACTGAAAAACCCCGACGCCATAACGCCACAGCCGATTACAGCCGCTCCGTCTTAATGCTGCTTTTTTTTTTTTTTAAACGGGCTAACAGGTGATGTTTGTGCTGAATGCATCCACTAGTGCTGAACGGTGTGAAAATTACTCTTCCTTAAACCGTGTCATGACTTTGTTTACATTACCATGAAACGCGCTACATTGGCTCTGTCTTTTTTTTTTTTTTTTTTTTTTTTTTTTTTTAAAGTGATAAATTACCTGAACAAAACCGCTACAAATCACAACCGCCTATTCATTAGAAGCGGAGATATTTCAAAACATCATAATCACGCACATGTTCAAACTCAACTCATAACGGTAGGTCCTCTGCTAAAACCTCAAACATCATACTCGGCAGTAAATTATTGTATCTTCAATTTAGTGTGATTTTTAGATTAGCACATCCAAAACAAATCAATTACTTATTACGAAGCCTTAACAACTTTCTTGTTTAAGCGTGTGATGTGTCGCGTGACATCACAAGTGCTGTTAAATTACTGTTAATCCGCTTTGCACGCCTCCATACTGTGACCTTTTGCACATTTGCACATTTTTCCATTTACTTGCTGTGTATTTATTGTTACTACTATGTCATTTTATAGTATCTCTCCTACCTTCTTACTTCCTCTTTCCTAACTGTGTGTTGAGCAACTGTAACAAAAGCAATTTTCCCTGCAGGGATCAATACAGTTTTTTTCTGATTGTGATTCTGACAAGCGCTTGCTGAGGGACTAACGTTATTTAACTGGATTAGGAAGTTCAAAGAAGCACTTAGCAGCAAAACAAAATGCAAAAATCAAAACATAACCTGTAATTACCATAGCACTGACAGAGTAAGTGATGTGCAGTTAGGTGAACAAGTATTTACTGTTAGAAGACAAGATGATATTTGCCTTGATGCATGCAGTATGCCTCGCGGCAACATTCCCACCTGCAGCAACACTGTTTTAAAAATTCTGCAAGACAACAAGAGACGTTGATGTTGAGATCTTTATGTTCTCACAGCCGTCACATGCGGTATGACACTAGCAATAACATTTGAATACTACGCAACCGCCACAAGTTATTTCACGAAACAACGCCTGAAAACATTTGACTGTATGCGGTCGCTCCGCAGGTTTAATCAATCAATCGTCCCTTCCAGATTTCCTTTGAAACCTGTGAGAGGCGAGGACCCACATTGTTGCCCTTCGCTGACACCTCATCACGCACACCGGCCATGTGGAGCTTTTCATCACCTTTTAATTCGCTCCATTCATTATCACCATCACCACTGCTGGGAAGATGTTGCCCAAATTAACTTGCAGGCTCCCGGTGCCAGCAACCTACTGCCACCACCAGTGATTTATTTGGACAAAGATGTAAAAAAAAAAAAGTACAGTTTTGCAGGAAGGTTGCCAATGTTGGAAAAACACAAGCTGAATATGAGCGGAGAGAAAAAGAGAGAGAGGACGCCATGAAAAGATGGCAAGACGTATATACTGTAGGTATAGAATAATAAATTCACAGTTGTCGTACTAGTGCGCTGCTCAGAGGGATGAGGAAGGTGATTTATGACCATTCTTCAAGGATCCAAGTCAGTACTGCTGTCCAGAGACTACACATTGAAAGAAGCTTCCACTTCCAACTGGATTCACCAAGAAATACACAGGGCCTGATTTACTAACATGAAGGCACAGGTCAGATTTCCTCAAAATATCTGAGTATTTACCACAAGGTTCACTAAAGCAGCAGCTTATGATGTAGTCAGGTCCTGGATCTGCCCTCTAGCATATTCAACCAGTGAGGAAGAGCAAGTAGAGTAAGCACAGCTTAGTGGTGGGATTTGTCAAACATCACCAAGTTCAGAAAATAAATGATAATGTAGGTTAGTGAAGCTGAAATAGAAATACTAACTACTTAACTGAAGAGATTAAAGGGTGTGTTCACAATTTTTCAAGTTTATCTTAAAACAACAGTCAGATATCCGAATGAACACTGAAATAGTTTTTTTTGTGCTGTAATCATTCCTCCTGTTTATACTGGCCATTAGAAGATCCTTTTTCCCTCAGAAAGCTTTATCTGAAAATGAAGTTTCAGCCGTCCAAACGAGTCAAATCAAGTTCAACGTTACAGTCTTTTTTTAGTTCCTCTTTTTGTTACTACTAGTGCAGTGCCCATTTAAAACGTGCCTGTTCAGAACAGGCTGATTACTCAATAGCTAGAGAGAACAGTGCCCGTCCCCTAAACGCCTCTCATGCAGACTATCGGTAGACGCTGCAATTTACCGATGCTACTTAAACGCCTCACACGCAGAATATCTGGAGGCTACAATTCTGAGTTGAGCTGAAGTTGATCAGATGAACTTTAGCGCTCATTTAAAACGTGCCTGAGACATCCTGCACTGTGTCTTGAACATACATACAAAGTTCCCAGGCATGAGGAACATTTCGTTCTCTGTGGTAGTTCTTATCACTGCGGATGTAATCCCGTCTCTGACCACAATGTGGTTTGCAATGGCAGAGTGGCGCTGTCCGTATGTCCGCTCGTTGAATCCATGTGCAGAAGAAGAAGCAGAGGCAACGTTTGTTTATGAGGTATTTTTATATATTTGTGAACGTGCCTGAGACATCCAGCACTAAGTCTTGAACATACATGCCAAGTTACGTTCACAGCACACAGTTCAATAGTAGATCTTAAGTCTCTTAAACTTTTTCAAGTCATTAACACTACGGATGTAATCCCACCTCCGACCACAATGTGGGTTGCAATGACAAAGTGGCGCTGTCAGTATTTCTGCTCGTTGACACCACAGGCAGAAGAAGCAGAAAATCAACATTGTTTATGAGGTATTCTTATATATTTCTCAAGAACCGCCCATCCAAACAACTTTACACATTGACACTGCACTTCCTCCTTTCTCCAGCAATCCACCTGCCAGGTATGAAGTAGATCAGATGAACGGTTCTCCAGATATACGAAGGACAAACATACAGACAGATTCCTTGCTTTATATAGAGAGATACTTCTACTGCAGGGAAACACTGTCCGAGGAAACACAAAGAGGGAATTTGATGCTAAAAAGTATGTAAATGTGTCAGATATCCACTTGATGTGACTAACTCAGACTGCTGAAGCCTCATATAAGCTTCACATCAACTTTTAAATGCATTTTTGCACTAAATGACTGTGTGGACACACTGTGGATTTTGGCCTCCATCACTTCCATTGAAAGATTGAAGGGAATCTTTAATGAACAGGAGGAATGATTACAGCGAGGAAAACCTGTTCATACGGGCACCTGACTGTTGTTTTAAGACAGACTTGAAAAATTGTGAACATATCCTTTAATTTATATTTAAAGTTCAGCTCAACTTAAGAAAAATCTGTTTAATAAATGTAATATTTTCTCAGGTTTGATGATTAACATGCACGACTCCAGGCACAGAATTATACTTTTGTTTGCATAGCTGTGAGAACATAATGTAAATTTTGTCATTTTCTCATTTCCGTGAGGTTTCCCTGCATAAACTTAATGACTGTACATGTCTGAACACTACACAGACACCGAATGTAGTATAAACAGAGCTGGACCTTAAATATATAATTGATTAATCCATTAGTCAATCTAACTATTTTGATAAATGATTGTCATTTTTCACGCCAAAATGCCAAACATTAATTGGGTCCAGCTTTTCTTAGTCTTATGTGATATTGTGTATATGTGTTATAGGTATTTCTCACAATATTCTGTCATCCTATAAACCAAAAGAATAATTTCTTAATTGAGAAATAGATTAACTGATTAATCGATGATGAAAGTAATCATTAGTCTTAATAATCAGGGATCAGTTTTAAAGTACATTCAGCCCTTCAGAAACAAGCCACAAAACAGACTTAAATCTGAAAGTGAATAAAATTATCAACACGATATTTCAACCCGTTGTTAAAAACAGAGAAACAAGGAGAGAAAAGTTGAGAACATGTAAACATCCACGCAGCAGGTTTAAATTCAGTGCCTTCTTGCTGTGAGGCGACAGGCGACTGAAGACCACAGTTGAGCCACAGTTGGAAATAAATTCTGCTGAAAAATTTCCTTCAGACATAAAAGCAGATGTTACATAACAATGTCAGCGTGACACCGTATTACACACTATTTAAAAAATGTTTTTAAAGAAATAAATCAGCAGCGAACTAAAGAACCAATCAAAGACTAAATATATTAAACCTCTATGGGTGACCTGGCCACGGGTGACCTGGATATCATTCCTCTGGTCTCTTGTCAATACAATAATAATAATAATAATAACATCATAACAGCTTACAGCAAAAGCTTAACGTCCCCCTCTACCACTAAAAAACACCTCCGGGGAAACACAGCTTACGATCAGTTATGTAAGGATAGCTAAAAAACAAATGAGCTGCATGGTACAGTGGGTTTGGAAAGGAAAACCTGTCAAGTGAGAGTGTTTTAATACCTCTATAAGAATATCAGGGAACCTTAAGAACAGAGAGACTGTGAAACTGAGCAAAACAAAGACTAAAGAGTGTTTAGACAGAACATGAGTGCGAGGCTGTCAACATGGAAAGGGAATCTCAAAAAAAAAAAAAGGTGAAACAGAGCCAGTGAGGAAAGAATGAAGAGAAAAATATTTTAAAGGATAATGGGTGAGTAGGGTCATCTTCTGGTGACAACAGCCAACAACTGGGGTCCAGATGCGGACAAAGCAGAGCTTTTACTCTTGTCATCTTGTGTGGAGCAGGTCCAATAGGCCGCGACGAGCCAGCCTCCGCTCGGTCCGTCGACTTTCCTCGGATTTACTTATTCCTGGTTTCCTCTTTTCTCACGCTGCTCGATCAGAGATCGGGAGGCAACGGCAATGGTGCCGCTGCTAGGGCTGGGAAGTTGCAAACACATCAAACTTGATGGGAAAGTTGTGAACTTTCATCCAAGAGCAGTGTCATGTTGGGATTCACGACTATTGTTCCCAGAGGAAGGAAGGAAGGAAGCAGGCAACCTTAGAAGGGGCGTTGGTACTGAGCTGGCTCTGGCAATTGGAAAAGGTACAACGAGGAACGGAGCAATGATGATTATTACAATCTTGACAATGACTGGTGTGGCTCACGCTCACATAAACTTTAAAGCCGGGGCAGAAGAGGAGATACCCCGGAGAAGATACTGCAATGTGTAGCAGAGTTTTTTAATAAAAAAAAAAACGGCTCCAACTTTTGTGCAGCACAAAAAAACTGTGTCAGAGGGTAAGATACATACATCTTGAAGAGTTTTAATCTCCACATGAAGGGGAGTGGTGGTGGTGGTGGTGGAGAGAGAGAGAGAGAGAGAGAGAGGGGGGGAGGCAGTGAACGTGAGATATGGGCTGTGAGGGAGCGCCGGTACTCTTGGGGGAAAAACTGATAACTGCAGACTCAGGTGCTGTCCACTTACTTGTCGGCCCGCTCATCCGCAGCTGAGGGGATTAAGTTGGTGGGCACAGCGACTGCTGTGACAACAGGAGGCAGAGGATTGGAGGCTCGTGTTCGCACTGAGCCGCACGTACGCAGTGGAGAGCCAGCCAAATGTCTCCTCTAAAGAAAAACAGCAGAGCAGGAGCGTGGTGGCAAGCCATAAAAAAAAAAAAAAAAAAAAAAACTTCATTCATGTGGATTATTATCGAACATGTTTGCCTAAGACACCTTCCGCTGACAGTCATGACAAAGAAAGGTGAAGAAGAAGAAAAAAAAATCCCTCCATGTATGTGAGATGAAGAAGTCAGATCACTTGTAAAGGAACATTATGTTTATTAGTGTGAAACTTAAAGCCAACAGATCAATCAAATCTTTATGAACAATGTTAGCGGATTGATTTTAGAATCCAAGAAGCTGATGAAAATGATTTTCATTCCAACATTTAAAAGCAACTTAAATCAGAGCTTTTTTAGTTAGAGTTGTCTTTAATTAGAGAAAATAAATAGATAAGAAAAGCACTGCTGCACTGCCCTCTATTGGTAGAAAGATGCAGTCTGTTGGGTGTGGTCACGTGAGGTCTGTTGTACTTGTGGCCACACCCAGACTGCTTTACACTGTTTCAAGCTGCTGGAAACCACTTTGTAACATCTTTTCATTTCTGTAGATCAGGGTACAAAAATTTTTTGTCCACCAGTCAAACAGCTAGTGAATGTTTTTACCAGCCACTAAATAAATAGTTTTTTTTGGTTGGTGTCTGGTGCTAATTTTGTGCTTTGCTGTAAGTGTAAAAGCAGATATGAAACACAGTTTTGGCTAACCCGATGGATAGGAAGCCATTAATACCGACACAGTCTTAAATGAAAAAAAAAACACTGAAAAGAGCTGAAAGTCATGAAAGCGTAGTATTTTTCCCCTCGTAGATCTCTTGTCACGACTTTATCGACTCGACGTTTCACGACGGAATTTGTTATTAATGTTTCCGCGACAGATGTGGTCAAACCGCGACTGCAGATGGCTCTATTTAGATGGAAAACACTGAACGGAGATTTTTTTTAAAAAATTCTTTAGAAGTGGCTTGATTGCATGAATTAAATGGAAAGACATGAGCGTAGGTGAATATATCCTGTGGAACAAAATGAGGCCAAGAAACAAGTTTTGAATGTTGCAAAAAACACGTATGCTCAGACTTATAACTCTGCTTTATAAATGTACAGGGACGAGAGGAAAAAAAGGAGAGTAAGTGAAGGAAAAACTGAAGTTTCTGGGTGAGTGCATGAGATTTGTCAGAGGCTGAGCTGTCACACACACACACACACACACACACACACACACACACACACACACACACACACACACACACACACACACACACACACACACACACACACACACACACAGTCAGTCAGTCAGTGCGTATGTTTCCAGCTAGCCACAGCAAACACTCTGCATATTAACTGCAAAAAACAGTCCGGCGGTCGATTTGGCGATAAACCACAACAGTCATGTAAACAAGTTCATTATATGCTACATGCAGTTTATGCAGTTTTTGCAGCATTGAATAAATGCAGCCATGTCTAATTCTAATGCAACACTAATAATAAGCACTGTGGGAAAGTTAGAGACAACCTGCTGCGCTACAGTATAATATGTGGACGCCTTTGTTTTAAAAAGAAATACTCTTTTCTCTTCTGGACTGGACTGCGTGCATCACAGCACTACTTTTAAAATAAAAAAATAAAAAAAAAGGGAGGGAGAGGAGGTGATGTGACTGGTCATGACTCATTCCAGCCCTTAACGCACCCGTTGATAATGATAATAGCTTCCATTAATCCCCCCCCCCCCCCACTTCATTTCCAAGTGCACTGCGCGCCCCATCACAAAAACACAGAAAGTGCACTGTCACATCGTCACTGAGCTCTGTGCCTTCGCTCTGGACTCGTTCAAACAAAGGCCGTCTGACGGTGTGACACATCAGCAAACACTGATAAGTGTTTATCAATGCCATTATGATATGTTTCCAAGTTTCACTTTCCTTTCGCCATGGGGAGGATCTGTCAAATTAGGGGAATTACCAGGAGTCACATCCATAAATTCTAAGCAGATTAACAGCCATGAAATGAAAACATGCCTCTGCAACGCTGTCTCGTACCTAATTAATTTATCAAATCCATGAATCACCGCAAAGTTTACCTTGAAGGTCCTCTCAGGACATGTCGAAGACAACTAAAATAAATAATAAAGTTTTTCCACGAAAAAAAGGCTTCAAATGACAAACAACTCCTCCTACGAATATACAAATATCATTTCAAACGTTTCACTGCTGGACTAAAAGAAGTTTCCTACTTCATTGAAAAGTCTATGCGCGCTGTAAATTTCCATATCACACTTATCATTTTCATACTGGATAGTGTGATGATGTCACTGTCGGTCGTGCTCGTAGGTTCACCCCGTCTACTACTCAGATTAAAAAGGTGAACGCAGGGAAACTTTCCCACTATCAGCAGATGAATGTGAAAACAGTCTTCTCATGTCAAAGAGTACAAACACTGTAATGTTCATGTACAATAAAAGATGAACTGGACTGAGACAGGAGTGTTCAGGTGTTTTTTTTTCATCTTTTTGAGGCTCTGTCAGATATAAACTTGACAATTCTGATAATATGATAAAAAAAATTTTTGAAAAACCTGATGGATGAAATAAAGAAAAGAAATGTTTCGTATTGTTAAAACTAGTGGTTTCTCCTTCTGCTCTTCATTACCATCAATTTATTGTTAATTAAAGTTAAGGTTGGCTGTAGATGAAGTGGCTGGTTAACAGAGATGCAACGATTAGTCGATCAGTTAGTCGATCAACAGAACTATTTTGATAATCTCATCATTTCAGTCGTTTTTTAAGGAGAGATGGTTAATATTTGCTGGTCTCATACTTGAGGATTTGAAGCTTTTCTTTGTCAAACATGACAGTAAACTGAATATCTGGTGGTTTTAACTGTTGATCAGACATGTGAAGATGTCACCGTGTGCTCTAAGAAACTATTTCACTATTTTCTGACATTTTATAGCCAGACAAACTGATTCATCAAGACAATAATCAGCAGGTTGATAAAAAAACCTGCTTTCATCGCGTATCAAGACGCTGGTACGAAGATTTATAGACAAAACGGAGCCGACGAGGGCACGGCCTTTTCAATTAAAACTTTTCACACTCAAACAGAACTTGGAGGGCAGAGTATTCATTACCCTGAACGAATGGCCTTGAGATTGAGTGATTAAAAAGTTGAAAGGGACCTCGGAGCGTAGCAAAATAAAGAACGTTCAAAAATAAAAAAACCCAGGAGGTCGGAGTTAAAAAAAACAGTATCCGCCCTGAAAGATATCTCCGGAGTTTCCTTTTTAAAGTAACTTTATCAGAGCTCCTTTCAAGGATAATTATGAAAATGTCAGATTTTGATGACGATGCACCGAGCGGAGAGGGAGAAAGAAATAAAGAGTTGGAGGGTTATAAAACAGACAAAACGCACAAGTAGATAGAACAGAGCGGGAGGTGGTGGGAGGGGGGCGGGGGGGGGCAGGGAGGAGGAATATTTGGCAAGGTAGGTATGATGATAGTGGGCAGAAATCTAGGATCAGATACCCACCTATCTAAACAGGAGTGGCCATCCCCCCCGACTGTAATGTAAACAGTTCACAAAGGCAAAGACTTAGCTGCAGACAAGTCACTACCGTCGCCATTGTACTCTACATTCTGCGGCTTTGCACTTCTCAGTACCGCTTCATCAAAAGCATACCAGTCAGTAAAGTAATTTATCACTCAGTCCCCCCCCCCCCCCCCCCCCCGCCCCCCCCCAACCTCCTAACAATCAGTAAGGACAGCCATCATCCGGAGCAGCAGTGATTATCCACACTTATCAAATAGCAACGTGTAAAAAAAAAAAAAAAAAAATTTTTAAAAACTACGTTGGCGTTGAGTTGCTGCTGTTGGGTGAAAGCGACCGCCGAGCAGCCGGAGAGAGAGAGAGAGAGAGAGAGAGAGAGAGAGAGAGAGAGAGAGAGAGAGAGGTGGTGTTAATTCATCTGTGGCAACCCAACGATAGATCCGTAAGTCATCGGAAACCACCAGCATGGAAATATCTGTTGCGTAGCCACACAAATGAGAGAAGGAGGAAGAGGAAAGGAGGGAGAGATAGAGGAGTGGAGAGGACAGGAAAGGAGGGAAAGATAGAGGAGTGGAGAGGACAGGAAAGGAGGGAAAGATAGAGGAGTGGAGAGGACAGGAAAGGAGGGAAAGATAGAGGAGAGGAGAGGACAGGAAAGGAGAGAAAGATAGAGGAGAGGAGAGGACAGGAAAGGAGGGAAAGATAGAGAGAGGAGAGGACAGGAAAGGAGGGAAAGATAGAGGAGTGGAGAGGGGGGGGGGGGGGGAGGAGAGCAGAGACCGATAGAAGAGAGGAGGGAAAGATGGAGGAGTGGGGGGGGGGGGGGGGGGGGGGGGGGGGGGGGAGAGAAAGATAGAGGAGAGGAGGGAAAGATGGAGGAGATGAGAAGAGAGGAGAGGGGGGAAGAGGAGGAGAGAGAGAGGAGAGACAGATAGAAGAGAGGAGGGGAAAGATGGAGGAGTGGAGAAGAGAAGAGAGGAGAGGAGGGGAGGAGGAGAGAGGAGAAAAAGATAGAGGAGAGGAGAGGAGAGGAGAGGAGAGAAAGATAGAGGAGAGGAGAGAAAGATAGAGAGAGGAGACAGATGAGAGGGGAAGAGAGGAGAAACAACAAAGGTAAAGGAGAAAAGACTGAGGAGAGGAGAGGAGAAGAGGAGAGAAAAAGATAAAGGGGAGGTGAGGAGAGGAGAGGAAAGGAGAGGAGAGAAGAGAAAGATAGAGGAGAAGAGAGGAGAGGAATCGAGACAAAGATAAAGGAGAGGAGAGGAGAGGAGAGGGAGAAAGATAAAGGAGAGGGAGGAGAGGAGAGAAGAGAAAGATGAGGAGAAGAGAAGAGACAGATGAGAGGAGAAGAGAGGAGTCCTGCGTTCAAAGGAAGATTTAAAGTAGACACCTGGAAAAGTTGAGACAGTTTCAGTGCTGCTTAAAACCACATTGAAATTAATTAGAAGTCAAAACCAACAGAGATTAAGTGAGACCACCTTGTGGCTGATTCTGCCGTTAAAGCATAATCTTACCTCAAACTAATCCTTCTACTTAAAGATTTCTACCCTTCAAAAACAAACCTCTTCTTTCCCTTCACCTCTCCCATCCTATCTTTTAATTTCCTCTGCAACACTTTCCTTTTTCTTTCTCTCATTTTGTTTTTTTTTTTTTTTTTTTTGTTCAAACCGAACTTTCTCCGTCATTCCAGGAAACAGCTACTGTTACCACCTAGTCCCACACCCTTCCCTGTCTTCAGTGTGTTTACTAAATCCTTGTACTAGTCAAAACCTGACAGCCTTATCAGTTTGAGTATAATCACCCGCTTAAACCCTCACAATGGTGACCACATCATGGATGTGAACGCTAATGGTAGCTTACTCATGAGAGCAAAGGAAGGGAGAGAAAAGAAGAAGAGGAGAAGGATAAAAAAAACTGCTGGACTGCCCGAGCAGCCGGGCACCCCAGCTGTGAAAACCTCCAACCACATGAGAAAGAGTAAAAGATTCCTTAGAGTCCCGTTACTCCACTTATTGAATTTTTACTACCTGGTGGACTGCCAGGCACTTGGCTCCATCAACACGTTTCATGCCATTGCCGACTCCTGGGTCCAGAAAAACAGAAGAGAGACACAGACGCAAAGACAAGAGAGAGCAAAGACTGCTGGTTGAATCATCCTTCTGACCCACAGCAGGCACCCCCCTTTTTGCTTTTTATCACCTCTTGTCTGCTTCCAGAGAAGAAGAAGAAGATGATGATAGCCTGCGTATGTGTATTTCAGATGTTTGTGTATCGCTGCGGACGGACGTGTTTATCACATAACCACATACGGGACCCACACACACACACACACGGCCGTCGATGAGAAAGCTGCCTTGTAGTCTTTGTGGTTGTGCTGTTTTGAAGTTGGGAGTAGAGCTGACACCTTGACATAGAACAAAGGTGGTATAGTTCACTATAGAAAAAAGTGGTGGGGGGGGAATACGGCATTGTGGTTCCTCTGATGAAACACTTGTTGCCAAGTCCATTCAAGTGGCTAATATCGACTATCTGAATCAGAGTTTAGTCTGAGAAAACAGATCTAAATCTTTACCCTACAACCGACCAGATGGGTGAAACCAGATGTGATGTCATCCACTGGTTTGCATCGGAGTTGGCTTCACACCAACTCCGATGCAAACCAGTAGGTGAGTGCCGGGTGTTGCCTTTCACGCTCTGGCAACACGCCCCGCTACCTCTCTAACTGAAGCGAACATCGGTGCATACATCAGCTACTACAGGTGTCATAATCAAGAGACATTGATAGCATGTTATGAGTGAGTAAGAACAGTAGAGCTGCATGTTTGGAGCAAAAAAAAAAAAAGGTTTATTCTTTGAGCAGAAGCTCTAAAAGTCCAACTCATTGCCGGAGAGTCCCAGCAGGTGAGCCAGCTGTCAATCACAGCTGTCAATCAACACCAGCACACTTATTAGAGGGCCCAAATTTAGCAAATGAGACCATAATGACTCATTGAAAACAATTATGGTGACACATATTTTCATCAACAGTATATTTCTCTATATTCTTATAGGCATGCATATTAAACATTACTTATCTAATTTGTTTCTTTCTGCAATAAAGCCTCCTATGAGAAATATTACTCATGTCTCCACCCGGTTATATCACAGTTACAGTTAAATCAAGCGCACCTGCATAGCAGCCTCCCCGCACTACATTGATGAGTCTCCTGTTTAACCTGTAAGACTTGTGTTTTAATGCTGTTTGTCACGTGTAAACGTCAGAGAAAATCAGCACAGCAGTGCGCGTCCTTGTATTAGATCAGTTGTAAAATGCCAGCGCAGCACGGAGCGTCTCTCTCTCTCTCCTGCCCGGCTGCTGACAGCGCTGTCAGCCAAAGAGTCGATTACACCGGACGGCAGAGGAGGAGACGGTAGAGACGCTGGTATGTGTCTGTTTAAACAGCAGTTTAGCCGACTTCCCTGCATTTAACGGCGGAGCTGAGAGCTCCGAGCGGGAAACGGTGGCTCTGCATCACGCCGTTCCTCCGTTTTCCATCAACCCCTCTTTGTTTCCATCACAATTATGTGTTTAGGTCATTTAAAGACAAAGAACGCGTAAAAGTTAACAGCCTCTCACGCTGTCACGCTGCGTTACTCTGTGTGTAATGATGTGGCTAAAAATAAAAAAGGCAGCAACTCGACTGACAAAGTGTGAGTCAACTTGGGGGGGTTTAATCGATTGATGCATCGACTCAGCGTCTTTTAGGTGACGGCCCTACATTTAACTTGCTAAAAAAGGTGAAGAAGAAGAGAGAGAAGGAAACAGAAAGTGAGCATCCATGGGTGATGGACATAGATGGACAGAGAGTTGAAACAGAAACTTTTATCTGGTAATTATTTGATGTAATTCAGAGTAATTCTCAGTGAATTTGATGAAACTACTCAGCAGACTGCAGCCTCTGCTAACAGTGAGAAGCAGGGTGACAGCTGTCTAATGAACGGGTCCAACGAGCAGAACACGTGTCGGGTAGACCTGCGTCACACCTGCGTCATACCCGCGTCATACCTGCGTCGTTCCGGTGTCATATCCACGGTTTGAAAGCGGTATTAGTGATATGCCAAAAGCATGTCAACGAAGGAAACCAGGCCAGGTGGGAGGGTACGACTGAGAATTCGCCTAGGGCACCAAATCATCCAGGACTGATAATGTGTATGGTGTAGGAATGGTACTGATTTATAGTTTGGCATCAGATTTCACCATCACTAACACTGGCGGGATGTCATACATTATCTAATGCAGCTGTTTGAGTGACAGAAAACATGAAAAAAACAAAAGAAATGTGTTAGAATGTGTGCATCTTAATTTATTATGTTTAATTCAGGTAATAACACACTATTATGAGAGCAATTAAAGCAATTACAGTGTGGCAACCATTCTCAACATCTGGCAACTGAAAGCTGTTGGAGGTGCCATTCATTGAACAAGTCTGAAGATGGAATTCCCATCCCCTATCATTGAGGCCTGTAAATTAAAAAAAAAAAAAAAAAAAAAAGTTGCAACGTTACCCAGCTTGTGTCTAAACTTTGCAGGTTAATTTGCCAAAGTGTTGCGTAATCCCGGACTCTACAGACTCAATGTCTTCGCCGCGAGTCTGCTGTTTATCTTGTTAGTGAACCTGATTTCTGCAGAACTCTGAAAAAGGAAAATCCCTAAGATGATGTCATGAAGTAATCTGCAAAAACACTCTAAATATGACCCCAATCCAGTCCCAGCAAGATCATACAACGACTCAGACAAAATCATTCTAATTCGGGTGACTGTGTCTAGAGCTTTCTTCGAAATTAAGATAGCATTAAGTACAGTTGTCAACAAAGAGGGATTTTCTAAAGAACATAAAGCTGAAGGATCTCATAAGAGTACAAAACAAACACGGGGAACTGGCAACCACTATGCACAAGCTGCAGGAAAGCTACTTTAATCTAGCTCTCTCAAAAGACATATGCTAGAGAAACAAACAAAATGTAATGTGTAATCCGTATGTTTTCACATACGTTGTGTCTCTGTGTTCGCAACAAAAGGAAGGCAAATATCGTGCCGAAGTGATTAATAGACTAATCGTTAACCGAGAAACACATATCACATTTATAAACAGTATTAATCTTAAAGTGGTACAGCATCAAAAAATAAGCAAGATCAGTTTAATTTTCACAAGAATCTCTTCTAGCTTGTTTGGCTTCTGGTCAGAATTAAATAAGCAATTCACTTTGGGTTTTTAAAAGGTATTCTGCAAATGGTTAATTAAAAAAAAAAACTACAGATTAATTGCTACAGAAAGTCCTGCTTGGAACTACATTCAGCAAAAAGTGGTACAGTAATGCAGCTGCTTTGTGGAGACAGCAACACTATCATTTAAAGAAGCAAGGAACATTCATTTTGTGTTGATTTTAGCGCCCTCTGTGGACAAAAGCTGTAATGTTTTCCCAGAAATGAAGACCGCATTTCCCATGAGCACCACCGACTTGTGTCGTAAAGATCCTAGCTAGCGCGTTCATTTGTTTTTGGAAGCGAGTGAAAGAAAAGACTTATTTTTAATACTTGTCTTTTTTTTTTTTTTTTTTTTTTTTTTTTAAACACAGCTGTTTGCAGGATGCATGGCGATGAAGGTGATGTATCTATTTGTGGCTACGAAAAGATTAATAATTGTAATATGATGATGGTGCCGACAACAAGCCTGACTTTACTTTAAACACTATCAAACAAAGAGAATCCTGCGTCCTGGTAACGTCTTTATAATCCCTCATGCTACAACGCTACATGTAATGTAAACAGGTTTTTCCAGTCTGGGTGCCGTAAATCATTCCGTCTGATTTCAGCAGTCATTTAAAATAACTATATAGAGGTGTTGTTTGCTTGTGTAGGTCATATAGAGGCATCATGAGACTGTTTCATAACCACTTAAAAGTTCCTTGTAGTAAAAAAAACAAACCCTTAAAATTCCAAGAAATACGACAGCATGCTTGCAATGTTTGTGTTAGACTAAACAAAAGAGTTATCTCTGTTCTGAACGCAGAACGATGAACCTGATCTCCTCGAATTACGGAAATCTCCCCCAAACGTTCGCCCAAACATCCTCTAACAGTGAGGCAATCGATAAGACTCATTCTTCTTACCGTGCCGCACACCCTGACGTCATAAAGCCGTCCCCAGTCATCTTCATGGCTGTCCACCATCATCATACTATCATCCTCTTCCAGGAACCACTCAGCCTGCAGGTCAACCTTCACTTCCTCCCCCATGGAGTGCATTCCTACGGCGGGGAACAGCCCCTCCGCAGACACAGGAACCTCCACTGAACCTACCTGGATGGGAGATTATAAGGAAACAGTAGATGAGGAAACAGAGACAGTTCTGCTGGTTTCATTTGCCTTTCTGTGTCCATGAAATAAAGCCTTACAGAGTGTCATAAAAAGATCAAAAACACCTACCTCTTTGCCATTTTTGGTGAAAAAGACTGTTGTAAAACCTGCTTCGATATTTTCTGAGTGTATTCCACAGCCAATGCGGTCACCGCGAGCACATTTTGGCCCAAATTGTTGCCCCACAGGGTTACCATTATATAACCTTGGGAAGAAAGGAGACAAAATAAGTAATCTAGTTACTGCTAAAAATAATAATTCAATCATGACTCTTTTTATAACTGAAGTGACTTGGATTAAGCTGAATTTATACTTGTGTGTGTGAGGTTATGAGGTCACATTAATGAAGCCTATGCATGTACAGTACGAGTCAAAAGTTTGGACGCACCTACTCATTCAAGGTTTATATTGTATTTTTGCTATTTTCTACACTGTAGAACAATACTGAAGACATCAAAACTATAAAAATAAGGCTTATAAAATTATGTAGATCAAGATCAAGATATCGCCAAAAGTGAGCAAAGCTGTCATCAAGCAAGACAGCGGCTACTTTCAGGAATCTAAAATATGAAATGGTTTGTTTAAACCCGCAGTGTGAAACTTTTACATATAAATCAACGTCCATTATATTCAAGCCTTTGCCAAACAAGTTCACACAATGCTGATTAAGCCTATCACAGCCAGATAAATCTCTCTGTATTTCAAGGTATGCAGAGTTTTTAAATCTCTAAATGTGGGGAGAGACATTCCTACTCTGGCTGTTTGAACGCACACCCAGAGACTAACTTCCGGTTAGCCCTCTGCTAACTTGAATCAGGATAAAATCATTTAATCGTACGGCTCTTCTAGACTTTCCAAATGTTATCGGACCGAATGGATCAAATTCTGATAGTTAAACGAGTCATTTCACAGGGGTTGTGTGACACTCGTGGTAATTTACCAACCGCAACAGCGGCGACAGAGTAGGCTGACGTAAGCACGTGTCCACAGTGTTTTTGTAATTACTCTCACAGCCAGAAGGGGGAGACACTCCAGCTTTAACTCTTTTTGTTTACTACATAATTCCATATGTGTTATTTCATAGTTTTGATGTCTTCATTGTTGTTCTACAATATAGAAAACAGTAAAGAAACCCTTGAATGAGTAGGTGTGTCCAAACTTTTGACTGTAGAACATCAATGCTACTCTCACATGAAGTTGGAGCAATTAGCATAAAGACTGGAAGCTGTCTGGCACCACAACTTGCCATTTTATTTTTATTATTTTTTACAGATTAAACAAACAACATAGAACATGTTACCTACTAAGCTTTGGAGGTGTTGATAAGCATTTTTTTTTTTTTACCTTGGACAGAGCTGAGCTAGCCATTTCCCTCTGTTTCCAGTCTTTATGCTAAGCTAAGCTAACCGTCTGAAGGCTCTAGCTAACGCCACAGACACGAGTGGTTTTGAACTTCTCATCTAACTCTCTGTAAGAAGGGAATAATAAGCAAATTTCCCAAAATGTCAAACAATTCATCTCATTTTATCAGAGTTAATCAAAGAATGTAAACACACAGTTACTTTTGAGTATATAAAGACAGCACAATACAGACCGATAATGTACAACACGTCTATACATCATTGCGGCGGGGCTACCAACAGGTGAAATCAGATACTGAAATATAAAATTATTTACTACGCTGGAGCCATCTATGGTGGGAACACCATACATCGAGACGCACAAATATACACTCACCAAGCACTTTATTAGGAACACCTGTGCAATCTAATGCAATCCAATACAACAGCTCTGCCATAAATTCTACTTTTACGAAGCTTCTACATTTTCAGTTTTTGTTGACATTGTCAGAAAGGTGATAATTCAATTTTATGTTTATTATTGAGGTTGTAGTGGGCGGTGGTGGTGGTATACTTAAATGCATGATACTGAAATGTTTTCCTAATATTTTATCCATCTCATTAACGTACATGACTTTACAATATAACGTACTCCAGTACACCAGCGTTTACTATGTATGAAAACGTATAAGCTTCGTAAAAGTAGAATTTATGGCAGAGCTGTTGTATGGGATTGCATTAGATTGCACCGGTGTTCCTAATAAAGTGCTAGATGAGTGTAAATCTAGCTTTAAAACAGGACGTCAAACCCCCCCCAGTACACTTTTTACACATTTTAATTTAGTTTCAGTACTTTATGTGGATGTCTTTATTCAGAATTACTTACAATTTCTACTTCTTCTTCTCTAAAATACAGATTCTGATACCTCAGCTTAAGTAACACGACGCCAGGAATTGCTGCGGCGCTATAAACTGAGTCGACAGCCCGACTTAATTACTGTAACTGATAGCAAAAAACTTTACGACATTGGCAAAGCAGCTGTATTTAATGTGTATCTGTCACGTCTGGCCTATACTCAATCCACACAATAAGAGTTGGATTGGTACATCCCCTATCAACAACATTTTTGATAATTAATCATTTGAATCCTTTAACAAGCAAAAATGCAAAACACTCACTGGTTCTACCTCAATTATGAGGATTAGCAGCTTTTATCTGTTTTATGTCATTGTAAATTCCCTTCTGGTTTGAACAAACTTTTGTGGGACTCGAGCTGTCATTTGCAGTTGAAATACTGATACTCCCTCTTTGATTTTGTTGACACAAGTGATCATCAAAAAAAAAACAATTTGACGATCACTTTGGGTTTTTGTACTCCTTGTACAGACAAAAAATAATCAACAGATTCATTGATAAGTAAAATAACTGTTAGTTGGATCCTTGCAACCAAAGGTTTTGGGGTGCAAGGTTCAGCGTCATTACGCCAAAACTACTCCTGTGACCAGAGAGTTTTATGCTGCTTAAAAATGCTCAGAAAAGTAAGAGCTAAGAAGAATGATATAGGGAATTACTGTTGTAGTTATGTGTGGATGCAGCAGCAACAGGCCACAATCCATTTTCCCCAAACCATCCAAGAAACCAATGCTGTACTGTAGTGCAAAGATGATTGTGGTTTCACTTACTTGCCGTTGTCAGCGTGGTAAGCTACAGAGTATGGCAGCCAGCCAGGCTGGTGGTCCAGCCTGTAGAATTTAGGCACCAGGCCCACAGCAATGGTCCCCCTCACCCCTGTGTCCACTATTGTCACCTACACACACACACACACAAACAAAAACAATGTAACTACAACTTGTGGCACCAGAAACAGCTAGTTTAACCTACTGCTACACTTAGAGCAGGCTTTTTATATGTTTTTACTCACTTGTGTGGGCAAAATGAAGAGGTACTTTTTTTAAAAACAGCATGGATTTATAGCAGAAAACCAAAATCAAAACACGAGTCTTATATTTTACTGTGAGAACCTTCGCCGAGTCACACCTTGAATGGAAAACCCGACTCAAGAAATTAAGCCTGTTGTAAATCTCGCCCTTTCCTAGCCCTCAGTCTGTCTGTGTGGCGCTCACCCAAATGCCCAGAGTCTGACTCCTTGCACGGGTACACAGCTGTGCCACTGGCAGCACATGGGAAAACCTCCACAATCACCACCAACCCCCCCCCCACCCCTCCCCCCACCCCTCCCTCGCCTCCCCCTCAGACGTCACGCCAGCCCGCCAACTAAGCCGACTCAATCGGAGCGAAATGACACACACCGTCGAGCAGAATGAGGTGAAAGGAGACAATGCAGACAAACACAAGAGAACGTGTTTGGTCTCTTCTTTTCTCGATGACTTCTCTGAGTCATTTTGCACTCATCTAAAAAGGTCACTAGAAGATATAAAGGACTAGATAGAAACCAGAAGATCTGCAACCTTTTAATGACAAATGTCTAGAAGACGAGTATCTGATTTAGTTCGAATGTAAGACTGTAAGCATGACCAGTTGTCGGGAAAGGTACTTTCCAAGGTATTATTTAAGCTGCCCATCTTTTGTTTAAATTAATTTTGTTGATACAATCAGATAATCCAAAAGGTTATTTGTAAATGTGGTGCCTTTTTGAATAATGACCTTCCTTTGTTTAAATAACATGTTGTACTGTGTCCATGCTGTGCGCCATTGTTTTGTTATTACAATATTGCATGCACTGTTTGTGCTTCATACCATATGATCATAGTCTTGAGTCAAAATAAATCTACCTGCCTCCCCCGTTCTTTACCTCTCTACCGCAAATCACCGCTCCTCCATTACAACTATCAGCACATGAGAAACTAAACTTCTCGGGTTTCTCTGACTCAAACTCCAGGCTTGATTCCTTTGATGTCCAGTCTGGCACTTTATACCTCTGCTTTGTTAAAAGAAACTAAATTCTTGGCCTCTGCAGGCTACCACTTCCACACATTAACAATCCATTAATGTATGTGTGAATGTCCCAATAAAACTTACAAAAACATGTGAGATGACTTAGATCAGGAAAGAGTAGGAATGTTAGTCACTGATACTGACGCAGAGGCGAGTGGGAAAGATCATGGCCGACCCCTCCCACCCCACCCAGGACATAAACTTTTTCTTTTTTTTTCCGAGCGCTCCCCTCCGGCAAGACGCCGCAGTCTATCATGACCAAAAAACCTCACACCGCAGGAACAGTTTCTTCCTGACTGCAGCTGGCCTCATTAACAAGGCCCGGGACCCCCGCTGACACGGAACTCTACCGCACACATAGACACTACATGTTCTATTAATGTGAGATCTATAATCTTATACTACACATCTGTAAGCTCATCACATCTCACATGTTACATTTGTAGTCTTTCTATTATTTACATTAGCACGTTAGAAACGCCACTTATACTATGAACATCTGCACATTCCCAGTAAATATCCTGCACAATATTTTATTAAACTTAACAGCTCTCTTCACATAGAATATATTTCTTGTACTTATTCTTTATTGTAATACTTTATTTATATATTTATACCACCTGTCTTTCTCTCTTACTTGGCAATAAATCTGATTCTGATGAGCCGTTAAGTTTTGTTGATATAATAATTTCTTAAATAAATCTATTAAAACAAGTGGAATGCTGCAGATGTTTCGCTGGCCTTGAAGACAGACGACGAAAAAAAAAAAAACTGGAGGAAGTGCAGCAGCGCTGACAAAGGTGAAATGGGTTCCTTGTGAAAGCACAAAGCGTGGAGAAACACGAGGATAGCAGTGACGCATACTTTGACAGTAGCCTGACCTTTATCAGAATAAAAGCTCCCAAATTTTTGAGATATCTGGGGAAACTGACAGCATGTGCGTCACAGAGTGGAGAATAATGTAGTATTAAACTGTGGTTAATGACCACATTAAAATCCACTTGTTTAAATGTCAGAGGGATCTATCAGCCTCCAAATGTGATTCTCATTTAAATATAAATGTTGTTATCTTGAGGATTTTCATGCTAGGGAGCAGAGAGAGAGAGAGAGATCTGGAGGTCAGATGAGAGTTTGACATCACATTTAAAGGAAATGTCACATCTGGCACACATCAGGGACACGTTAGAGCCATGATAAATAAAGTCAAAGCACACACAGTCAGCCTGTATCTTAGTGAAGCAGATCTGAAATGCTTAAATGTATATTCAAAATGGTGCTTCTCCTTTCAAAAACAAAAAAAAAAAAAACAAGAAAAAAAATCTGGGAAAGAATAGTGGAAGAAATAGATCATTTGCAGGAAAGCCTGGTATAGCTATGGGACACTGATGCAGCGTGGTCCTGTCTGTCTGGCTCTATTCGTAGCTCAGCACAATGACGTAGGTTCACTGGATAATGTACAGCTTAATTTTTCCTCCTGAAGCCTAAAAAAAAAAAAACCCCCCCCAGACAAGGAAGTATGCCTGCCTCACCTGCAGTCACTTGACCACACGTCACGAGGCCTGCTCTGACGTGCACCGTACACAAACAGGCTGGCTCATAAATAACAAACTGCAGCCCTCAGCATCTAATTTATGACTGAACTCTTGCAACTTTCCTGTGCTACATCACCAAGATACTTTTTTCCCCCCTCATACTCTGCTGTACTGTATGTATGAGTAACTACTAAAAAAAAAGGGCTGATACATAGGGGCACATCAGCTTTGCTAAATGAATGTCCTGCTGCCAGTCCGCCTGCCTGCCTGCCTGTCTGCATAAAAACACTCTATGTTAGACTAATCTTTGTGCTCAGAGATACCACCTAACCCACACCCTATCCCTCATTCCAATGCAGCTACGACATTTTTGAGGTAGTGGTTTTGCACTGGTGAACTGGGACTGTGGGGGGGCACTCAGAATTTAATATGAAGTTGAGAAAATTGTCAGCAACAGGATTCCAGGGGATAAAATTGCTGGCTGGATGGAAAAGCAATCTTGGGCACAACTAGGGACGATGGTATGTGGTAAGCCTATCATATTGTGAGTAATTCTGCCCCCCCCCCCCCACCCACCCATCCACCCACCCACCCAACATTTCAAAATGAATGATTGTGCAAAGGACCACTTATTTTCTAATGATTATCTACTTTTCTTTTACGGTAAACAGAGAATGGAGAACAGAGATAGCAGCTTGTAGCGATCACGACGACTAATCATGCACACAAAAAAAAAGACAGCAGAGATGACGATCGGGTTTTGCAACTCAATCAGAGCTCGGTTACAATCCAACAATGTCACAATAGGCATCTATCAATGTGCCTTACCTCAAAGTAGCAGTTTCCCTTTGATAAAGGATGGCCAGCCACATAGCAACCCACTTCTTCAGAGTTCCCTTGGTAACTACAGGGAATAAATTACAGGTTAACAGTAGGACTCACAATCAGAAACACACCTCAAAACAACCTCTTCAATCTTTGGATCGAAGGATTGTCGAAACACTATCAACATAATATGTGCAGATGCAAATGAGACATAATGTGCATCCCAGACAATGAAACCTGATTACAACTGCTCCTCAGCCACGTGATTAGACGATGATATATCAAATGACAGGCATGTGATTATTGGCTGTTACTGTTAAACATACAGTATGAGCATGTGTGTTTTGTTATGGAAGGGAAACCTGGAGACACACGAGGACAAACACATTTTCACAATGACATTTTGGCATGTCACGGCAGGAAAAGGAATGATGACTGAATTCCACTTAGTTGCTTCGATTTCAGGGTTCTGGTATTATGCTTGTTGGTCCAGTGTCATGCTGTCATGACTTACTGGGACACTTGAGTAATGTCTGTTACTTTCAAACCCTTGCCAAAAAAGTTCTCACAATGCTAAATTAAGCCTATCACCGCCAGGTAAATATCTCTATTTCACAGTTATATGGAGTTTTTAAAATCTGGTGTCTGGTGTGACATTCCCGCTCTGCTCTACAGGCAGAGCGAGCACATGCTAAAATAATTTAATCGTGTGGCTCTTCTAGACTTTCCAAATGTTATCGGACTGAAAGGATCAAATTCTAATAGTGAAACAAGTCATTTTGTGGGGATTGTGTGACGCTCAAAACACCGCTTTACAGCCACAACAGTAGCGACGGAGTACACTATGGCGGAGCCTATGACGTAAGTACATGTTGACTGTGTTTTTGTAATTACTGTCCCTGCCAGAAGGGGGACACAAAAGTCCTGCACGCCAGCTTTAACATTATTCACCTGTGCTTGTCCTACTATGACGAGGTCTGCTGTGAAAAAGGTCGACTGGAGCTTCTGAACCATTGGATCAGTATTGTTGTATATTGTTGTAAGTAGCCAAATCAAATCGCTAGAATAAAGAATCCATTGCTTTTGTTACTTAACGTAGTCACTATATAACAGAAATTCATGGTAAGTATATGCCTCTGAGGTTCATAGTCAAACACAAGATTTTATTTACACTAAACTAATTGCAAAGGATCTACTGTAAACTTCCAGTATGGCTAGCATAGATTTTAAGGGGGAAATATAGTGTTTTTAAGGGTTTACCAGTCATTATCAGTGAATATCTTTCCAAGCACTGCTTCAGATACCTAAACTTGGGATATCTGCCAATACCAGTGCTCTCTTTTTCCTCAAATCTCAATTCTGTACACTTCTCTGCCTGGAACTCGTTGGGATCATTTTTATGAACGTTAATATGAGGCCAGGGATTGCTGTGGCGCTAAAAACCAAGTGGACGACCTGCCATGACTGAATGATTACCTGAAACACAGACTTATATAATAAAATAGTTGAAGATACTGTACTTAATGTGGATCAATCACATCATGGCCAATACCCAAACCCATCAAGTCAGTATCGTCACCAATATCGTGCATCCCTAATTACAGCTACACACCAACGTGTAGGCAGAGAAACCAACACAATATCAACGGAAGCATCTTTTGAGATCAACTCTGATTCCCACAAAGCCACATAATCACTTCAGCTCAATCCCCACCAAGGTGAGTTTAAATCAGGCTGACCTGAGCGTGTCTCCGTCCTTCAGCAACCTCATGTATCGTTCCTGCGCCGGGCGTCCATCCCTAATGTCTTGGATTCGACGCCTCAAATTCAGGAGGCATCTGTGGTGTAGTACATTGATGTCATCCATCTGAATGAAGAAACCATTAAGTTAGTAGTTAGTAGTAGGCAGGTTATGTCCATTGCTTTTATGTCCTTTCAACTTTTTGCCTGAACCTCAGAGAGATATGGTCAAATTTAAATAATTTATTTAAATTGTAACAATAACTTATTTCACCAGTCAATAGGAAAACTGTTAAACACAAAAACAAAAAGAGGAGCCACTAGATGGCAGAAGGGTACTTTACAACAACAGCTTGAGTTTCCTCACAGGATTAATCCTGGTGGCTTTTTGGTGAGGAAACCAAGTTTAGGTGTTGCACTTTGTAAACGGTCCTTGCACACTCGTCCCACAGCCGGCTGTACATAGAGACCAGCAGTGTTATTAGTCCAGCTCGGAGGACGGTGAAAAATTAGGTTGTAGCTCGTTGTCTACCTCACTACGATAGGAAAGAGACGTTGTTTGTGTTGTAACAGCGTTTCGCTTATGAGTTACTGATCTGAGAAGTTCGAATCTTTCAATATATCTCCAACTTTACCGAAGTGTGTAGCATAGCCTAAAACTGTAGTTTTTCTGTTGTTTACAAAACTCACGAGGAAGACAAAATGTTGCCACACCGGTGACTTCAGGGAAGCAGGACGATTTTCTGTTCTGTTGCTTTTCCACCATCTCCAACTCCAGTAATGTCCATGGTGTCTTGAAAAGTAATGCAGCTGCAGGCTGCCGGTAAGCTACGCTGTCATTTGTAAGCTGTTGAATTCAGTGTTTGAATACTGCAGTAACAAAAGAAACATTGAAAGTCCTTTCATACGACACCACAGAGTCACTAAAACAAATACAGGTCGATGCTATCAATGTCTCGGCGGAGGCAGGAAGATTTTCTGTTCTGTTGCTTTTCCACCATGTCCGATTGAGGTAATGTCCATGTTGTCTTGAAAAGTAATCAGCTGCAGGCTGCCGGTAAGCTACGCTGTGTCGTCTCTGAAAGGCTTTTGTTGGGTTTTTTTTGTTCCGACACATGAAAGTAGGTGTGGGTGGAGAGAAAAAAAAAGTTGAAGAATTGCCGATCCTACTTTTGATTTCAAAGGTCCAAATCAAACACTCATTTCAATAGATTTTCAATTTAGAATCAAAATCATGACAGCCCTAACCAATACTATGTACCAACTACCCAGCTCCTCTCACACATGTGCTCCTCATTATTTTATACAATAGTAGCTTGAAAGTTTCTGATAAGTGAAACCTCTCATACATTTTCTGCTTAAGATGTGGCCATAACGAGAGAACTGAGGCAGGTTCACAATAACAACACTTGCAAGCATTATAATTCTATTGTTTTTAGATTGATACTGATTAAGACATTCTTGACTTCTTTGTTTTTTTCTCAGCAATTAAATTCACTGTTTATCCTGGGCACTGCTGTTGTAGTTAAATCTCTATGTCTCTTCATGGTTTGAAGGTTTGGAGGTGCTGGCTCCATCATACCAGGGGCTTGTTTCACCAAATTCGCAACATGAGCGTTAATTTTGAAGCATTTACCATATCCAAGGGAACACCATACTTGTGACTAATGCATGAGCATGTGAGAGGACCGTATGACTCAAATGACAATCATTTATGAAACAAGACGCTGGCACCATTCGCAACATACATGGAAGCAGTGCACGCTAATTGCTTTCAGGAAACATGCCCCGGTGCCATAAAACCGAGCCTTAAGGACTGTATTGTTAGATGTGTCAGCATATTTTAGATTACTAGGGCAGGGAAGAACTCAATAAGAGGCATTTATGTCATTTGTAAGCTGATGAATTCAGTGTTTGAATACTGCAGTAACAAAAGAAACATTGAAAGTCATTTCATAAGATACCACAGAGTCACTAAATCAAATACAGGTCGATGCTATCAATGTCTCGGCGGAGGCAGGAGGATTTTCTGTTCTGTTGCTTTCCCACCATGTCCGATTGAGGTAATTTCCATGTTTCTTGAAAAGTAATCAGCTGCAGGCTGCCGGTAAGCTACGCTGTGTCGTCTCTGAAAGGCTTTTGTTGGGTTTTTTTTGTTCCGACACATGAAAGTAGGTGTGGGTGGAGAGAAAATAAAAGTTGAAGAATTGCCGATCCTACTTTTGATTTCAAAGGTCCAAATCAAACACTCATTTCCATCGATTTTCAATTTAGAATCAAAATCCTGACAGCCCTAACCAATACTATGTACCAACTACCCAGCTCCTCTCACACATGTGCTCCTCATTATTTTATACAATAGTAGCTTGAAAGTTTCTGATAAGTGAAACCTCTCATACATTTTCTGCTTAAGATGTGGCCATAACGAGAGAACTGAGGCAGGTTCACAATAACAACACTTGCAAGCATTATAATTCTATTGTTTTTAGATTGATACTGATTAAGACATTCTTGACTTCTTTGTTTTTTTCTCAGCAATTAAATTCACTGTTTATCCTGGGCACTGCTGTTGTAGTTAAATCTCTATGTCTCTTCATGGTTTGAAGGTTTGGAGGTGCTGGCTCCATCATACCAGGGGCTTGTTTCACCAAATTCGCAACATGAGCGTTAATTTTGAAGCATTTACCATATCCAAGGGAACACCATACTTGTGACTAATGCATGAGCATGTGAGAGGACCGTATGACTCAAATGACAATCATTTATGAAACAAGACGCTGGCACCATTCGCAACATACATGGAAGCAGTGCACGCTAATTGCTTTCAGGAAACATGCCCCGGTGCCATAAAACCGAGCCTTAAGGACTGTATTGTTAGATGTGTCAGCATATTTTAGATTACTAGGGCAGGGAAGAACTCAATAAGAGGCATTTATGTCATTTGTAAGCTGATGAATTCAGTGTTTGAATACTGCAGTAACAAAAGAAACATTGAAAGTCATTTCATAAGATACCACAGAGTCACTAAATCAAATACAGGTCGATGCTATCAATGTCTCGGCGGAGGCAGGAGGATTTTCTGTTCTGTTGCTTTCCCACCATGTCCGATTGAGGTAATTTCCATGTTTCTTGAAAAGTAATCAGCTGCAGGCTGCCGGTAAGCTACGCTGTGTCGTCTCTGAAAGGCTTTTGTTGGGTTTTTTTTGTTCCGACACATGAAAGTAGGTGTGGGTGGAGAGAAAATAAAAGTTGAAGAATTGCCGATCCTACTTTTGATTTCAAAGGTCCAAATCAAACACTCATTTCCATCGATTTTCAATTTAGAATCAAAATCCTGACAGCCCTAACCAATACTATGTACCAACTACCCAGCTCCTCTCACACATGTGCTCCTCATTATTTTATACAATAGTAGCTTGAAAGTTTCTGATAAGTGAAACCTCTCATACATTTTCTGCTTAAGATGTGGCCATAACGAGAGAACTGAGGCAGGTTCACAATAACAACACTTGCAAGCATTATAATTCTATTGTTTTTAGATTGATACTGATTAAGACATTCTTGACTTCTTTGTTTTTTTCTCAGCAATTAAATTCACTGTTTATCCTGGGCACTGCTGTTGTAGTTAAATCTCTATGTCTCTTCATGGTTTGAAGGTTTGGAGGTGCTGGCTCCATCATACCAGGGGCTTGTTTCACCAAATTCGCAACATGCAAGCTGTGACTTGCAACATGAGCGTTAATTTTGAAGCATTTACCATATCCAAGGGAACACCATACTTGTGACTAATGCATGAGCATGTGAGAGGACCGTATGACTCAAATGACAATCATTTATGAAACAAGACGCTGGCACCATTCGCAACATACATGGAAGCAGTGCACGCTAATTGCTTTCAGGAAACATGCCCCGGTGCCATAAAACCAAGCCTTAAGGACTGTATTGTTAGATGTGTCAGCATATTTTAGATTACTAGGGCAGGGAAGAATTCAATAAGAGGCATTTATGTCATTTGTAAGCTGTTGAATTCAGTGTTTGAATACTGCAGTAACAAAACAAACATTGAAAGTCATTTCATAAGACACCACAGAGTAACTAAAACAAATACGGGTCGATGCTATCAATGTCTCTGTGCACCCAGAAAAATGAATCTACTGGAACTTCTAAGATGATTATATTTGTTTACTGAATTTACTAAATAAGTAAAGTTACTTCTGTAAACTTCATAAGTTGATAAAATAACTCATTTTCATAATGTATGTTCCTCTGCTAGTTTCTATTAAGTAGATATAGAATGAACACACAGCACAGCCAATATCAATATATAATTGAAGCTAAATACTGATACAAATTCCTTGTGTTTTATTATACTGTATTAATGTCACACAACCTGAAATAAGTACAGTATAATATCATATGTCATATTTTTAGCTCTCCTTACAGGTTCACCATTCATTTTTCATCCATACATGGTTTGATAGTCAACATGTAATGTAATTAAAAGTTGACATTGTTCTTTGCTGTATCCCCTTGCAGCGACGTGTGACAATGAAACATTATCTTTGTAAGAAGACACAGGTGGCCAACCCAAGAACACCAGCGGTGGAAGACGTATTCAGATTCTTTACTTAAGTAAAAGTACCAAAACAACAATGTAAAAAAACTCATTACAAGTAAAAGTCCTGCATGAAATATCCTACTTAAGTAAAAGTACATAAGTATTATGAGCTTGATGTAGTTAAAGTATTACAGTAAAAGTAGTGGTTTGGTTCCTCTGACTAATATATAATTACATATGACATCATTAGATGATTAATACTGAATCATCAGTGTTAGAGCAGCATGTTGCTGTTGTAGCTGCTGGAAGTGGAGCTAGTTTCAACTACTTTATATACAGTTAGCTAGTTTAGTCCAGTGGTTCCCAACCTAGGGGTCAGGCCCCTCCAAAAGGTCACCAGATAAATCTGAGGGGTCGTGAGATGATTAATGGGAGAGGAAAGATGAAGTTCTGATACAAACATCTGTTTTCAGTTTTTGGACTTTTTCTCTAAACTTTGATTTGTGGTGAAATATTGGATCATTTGAACATTTATTGAAACGAAAGCATGTGAGAAGTTTAGAGGGAAAAATCACTATTTGGTGGAGCTGTTAACAACTCATAGACATGTGAAATGTGACCCCGACTAAACACTGCTTTTTGTAAGACGTCAAAAGCCAAAAAGGTTGGAAACCACTGGTTTCATCTTTAACAATGTGTTGTAAGCTTATTATATTATCCATTGTGCCAAATCTTCATCTGAAAAGTAACTAAAGCTTTTAAATAAATGTAGTGGAGTGGAAGTATAAAGTAGCATGAAATGGACATACTCAGCTATAGTACAAGTACCTCAAAATTGTATTGAAGTACAGTATCTGAATAAATGTACTTAGTTACTTCCACCCCTGAAGAACACACACACATGACGCTGCAGGTATCAGTAATCATTCTTTGCACTGATTTGATTGACAGTACTTTGACGTTGAGTGATGTCTTGATTGGGTGGACAAACACGTAAAATTTTTGAAACCTCATTCAGATATTTTGTTTCCGATGGCTTCAGGGAATAAAACATTCACTTATTGACGTTAAAACATAAGCTGTCAAACTGCCGTAACGACTGGGGGAAGTGGGCGTGCCGATGTTTACAGTTAACGCTATCCAGCTTTGCTTGCTAGCCACCTTGCTAACGGCAAAGCTAATTTGACAAGTTAAATCTAGCATTAAAGTTCAGACAGTTAACTGCTGCAACTGTAGTTTATCATAATGTACCACCTATTCTCAATTAAATGCCGTTATTAAGTCTTAGTTGTCCATTCGTCAGTTGGTGGAGACGCGGAGATGGACGTTAGCATCATAAGCGGCTAACAGCTAGTTTGTTGAAGCTGCGGTTAAGGCGTTGATCAAGAGGATGCATTACGACTGTTCCTGCGAGTAGAGAGCAGGAAACTGGTTTCTTACAGGTATTGTTATCGATTAGCCAATCTCTTACCTGTTATCTACGCGGCTAATTACACAGACACTCGCTTTTGTCCATCAGCTCTCCATAGCTCCACATAAAAACTTTGGAAACTAGAGTTCGGCGCTCCCCAGTGACATCACACCCACGTTACTGCACCAGCCAATCGCGTCGAGTTTTGAGAAATGGTGACAAGCATTCAGCCAATCATGCCTCTTGGATTCTCTGTTTGTGTGTGTGTGTGTGTGTGTGTGTGTGTGTGTGTGTGTGTGTGTGTGTGTGTGTGTGTGTGTGCGTGCGCGCTTGCGCGCTTGCGCGTATGCGTGCGTGTTTGTTACCTCAGTGGGACCTTTTCCGGTGTAAACACCGACCTTGTCGGGACCAGTAGTTTTCATGGGGACCAAATCCCGGTCCTAATGAGGCAAAACCTCATTTCTGTGATCCTGGTCAAGGTTGGAGGTGAGGTGTTAAGGTTTAGGGGTTAGGGTTTGGGTTGGGCTGTCCACAGTGAATGTAAGCCAATGCAATGCCCTAACATGGATAGCTGTGCAAAGTGTGTGTGTGCGTGTGTCTGTGTGTGTGGGTCTGTCATAGGCTACTTTTGGGGACAAATTTCAGACTAAAGACCAGTTAATTGGGGACAGCTTGTCCAATTGGGAACAAAAGCTGTGTCCCCAATTGGAAAATGCTGATTTTTGGGTCAGTGGTTAAGGTTAGGGTTAGGCAAGTAGTGGTTATGGTTAAGGCAAGTCTTCAGGAAATGAATGTAGGTCTATGCAATGTCCCCAAAAGTGACCAAGGACAAAATATGTGTGTTTGTGTGTTTGTGTGTGTGTGTGTGTGTGTGGGTGTGTGTATGTGTGTGTGTGTGTGTGTGTGTGTGTGATGAGAATATCAGCTGCGTCTCTTAATGATCAATCATCCTAAAGGAAACCCATTTAAAGGAAACCAGCTTGTTTCCTGTGTCCGGTGAGTATCACAGTAGAACAGTGGTGAAAGAAGCATTCAGATCCTTTACTTCAATAAAAGTACCAATACAGCAATATAAAAATACCCCATTACAAGTAAAAGTCCTGCATGAAAAATCCTACTGAAGTAAAAGTATGTAAGTATCAGCAGCAAAATACAGTTAAAGTATTAAAGTATTAACGTACTGGTATTGTCCATCTGACCTGATATTTTATATATCAGATAGTTATACATCATGAGATTATGTTATATATATATATATATATATATATATATATATATATATATATATATATATATATATATATATATATACAACAAGGTCCAACAGTCTGATTCCACTTTCATGTATATGTGTGTGTGTGTGTGTGTGTGTGTGTGTGTGTGTGTGTGTGTGTGTGTGTGTGTATGTATTTATATTTATATTTATATTTATATTTATATTTATATATGGACCAGTGTGTAGGATTTAGTGGCATCTAGTGGTGATATTACAGATTGCAACCAATTGAATACCCTCCCCCTCCCCTTATTAGCATGTAGGAGAACCTGCGGTTGCCACAAAACTTGCAAAAAACATTAAAGGCCCTCTCTAGAGCCAGTGTTCGGTTTGTCCATTCTGGGCTACCATAGAAACATGGTGGTGCAACATGGCAGGCTCCGTGGAAGAGGACCCACTCCCTATGTAGATGTAAATAGCTCATTTTAAGGTAACGAAAACACAACAATTGTTATTTGCAGGTGATTATACACTAATTAAAACAAAAATTATGAATATCATATTCCATTTCTGTCAAGTCCGTTCTGCTGGATGCCACTAAATTCTGCACACTGCACCTTTAAATAAAAGTAGTGGTTTGGTCCCTCTGACTGATATATTATTATATATGACATCATTAGATTATTAATACTGAAGCATCAGTGTTAGAGCAGCATGTTGCTGTTGTAGCTGCTGGAGGTGGAGCTAGTTTCAACTACTTTATATACAGTTAGCTAGTTTAGTCCAGTGGTTCCCAACCTAGGGGTCGGTCCCCTCTGAAGGGTCAGCAGATAAATCTGAGGGGTCATGAGATGATTAATGGGAGAGAAAAGAAGAAAAAACAAAGTTCTGATACACAAATCTGTTTCCAGTTTTTGGACTTTTTCTCTAAACTTTGATTTGTGGTGAAATATTGGATCATTTGAACATTTATTGAAATGAAACCATGTGAGAAGTTTAGAGGGAAAAGTCACTATTTGGTGGAGCTGTTAACAACTCATAGACATGTGAAATGTGACCCCGACTACACACTGCTTTTTGTAAGACGTCAAAAGTGTATTTTAAAAGCTTGTTATATTATCCATTGTGTCAAATCTTCATCTGATAAGTGACTAAAGCTGTCAAATAAACGTAGTGGAGTAGAAAGTACAATATTTCCCTCTGAAATGAAGAGGACTGGAAGTATAAAGTAGCAAAAAATGGACAAGTAAAGTACAAGTATTTCAAAATTGTACAGTGTGTTTAATGATCCTAAACTGAAATAACACCAAGTCTTAAAGCTGCTTAAAAATGTGCACCAAAGTAGGCAGGTGGTCAGCCTAACAAGAGGGTCAGAGGATACCATTCCAGCACCGTGTGGACTCTGGTTGCTATGTTGAAAGAAGAAGTGACTCTCTGAGCCAGCTGGGATAGACCTGAGCCGGGGAGGCAGAGAGGAGGAAGAAACAGAGGAAGAAATGTGTGTGGCTGGATGAGGAAAAAGACGAATAATCCAAGGGAATGTGGAAAAGAGAGCCCTCATTGGTCTGGCGTGTGTGTTGGAACATTCTCCTGATATGTGGAACAGACTAGTGCTGTAGCTTGCAAGCTGATGGGAACACGAGACGGCAGGTGATTTCTGCTCTCCTTGCCAAGATTCATCAGAACAACAGGCTGCTGATGGCAAGGCAGATTTTGGCCTCATGTAGCCCTGAATTCCAGCAAGTACAAGCCAGTGGGTATGTCTGTGTGCCCTGTCATGTCTGTACTACTACTGCGGGACACACACAGTACATTGTGCACATGTTTATAAATGTCTCAAGGCCATGTCCTGGACACAAACTTACTCTAAAGGTGGAGTAATGCCAAGGCAGCAGTGTTAAAGGATAGGTTCACACTTTTTTTTAAGTCTGTCTTAAAACAAATCAGGTGCCCAAACGAACTCTGAAAGAGGTTTTCCTCGCTGTAATCATTCCTCCTGTTCATACTGGCTATTAAAAGATTCCCTTCAAATGTGCTTTCAATATAAGTGATGGAGGCCAAAATCCACAGTGTGTCCACACAGTCATTTTCTGTGCAAAAATGCATTTAAAAGTTTATTTGAAGCTTATATGAGGCTTCAGCAGTCTGAGTTAGTCACATCAAGTGGATATCTGCCACATTTACAGTCTTTTTAGCATCAAATTCCCTCTTTGTGTTTCCTCGGACAGTGTTGAGCTGCGGTGGAAGTATAGTAACAAAAAGAGGGACTTTGGCACTAAAAAGACTGTAACGTTGAAAGATATCTACTAGATTTGACTAATTTGGACGGATGAAGCTTCATATTAGCTTCAGATAAACTTTTAAATACATTTTTGCACAGAAGGAGGACTGTGTTGTCCCCCATCACTTACATTGAAAGTGCATTATAAAGGGATCTTCTAATAGTCAGTATGAACAGGAGGAATGATTACAGCAAGAAAAAACCTACTTCAGTGTTCATTTGGGCTCCTCACTGTTGTTTTAAGACAGACTTCAAAAAAAAATTGTGAACCTGCCCTTTAATTCAATATCCTCATTCTGTTTATGCTCTTTGTGTGTCATGTTCATGTTGCATCTGTTTACAGAGCACCCATGGCAGCAAGGCAATGTCAGATAACACAGGATACAATGGGACTCTAGATAAGACAGGAATTCCTCAACACCCGATGATCTTCATGTGCAGACTATTTACTTTGCTTTCACTTTCTCTGTTTACACATACAGTATTTACAGTCTGTGCATCAACCTTGATATTTATTCTCTGCATGTTGTTAATCAGCGGCAAAAAAATAGAACATTAAATAAAATATTTTGCCTTAAATAGATTTGCTGTTACTGCAGATTTTACTGTAGTTTTGAATATAAAACACTCCTATAAATTATTCAAGTAATCGCTAATTTCTTTTCACTAAATCACTAAAACAGGTACCGGAGTAGCTGCAAAGTTACCTTCTGCATCTGTCTTGAAGAGTAAAAGAATGATGCCTTGTACATTTTAATTGAACAACATCATCTCTATACACCAACAACTTGTATTTATCACAAAAGTAACACAAGCATGACAGTTTAATTATGTCAGAAGCTAGCGTTGTGCGTCGAGTAGAAAAACGTGAAGTGCTCAGTAGTGATCTTTTGAAGATTGCACTCGTGTAGAAAATCCTAACTGGCTGAGTGGAGCGATGGATTGCATTATTAGCAGTTTGGCTCGGGCTGGTCGATGTGCATTCCTGCAAAAGCGAGTCCTCCTCCTAATTATCCAGATGATTACTCTTCCAATTCAAACAACTGGCGAGCAATAACCTCCTCTGCCCTCACACTTCAACATGTGACACGATGCATGAAGTCAGTTAATATCTCAAATGTAATCTAGAAGTTCACTGGTTTATTAAAGACCGGATTGGCACTCGGCACTGATTTGATTAAAGTGAGGCACAGATTGAGTCGGGTGCGTGGCACATAAAGTCATCTTCAGTATGTTACACATCTGTTTTGTAATATACAAACATTACTACAGTGCCTTCAGGAGGTCACTAACTTAATTTTATGACTGATGTCTGTAATTTGACAAAAAGACAGAGTATCTCAGCTGTGGAATTCAGCTTGAGGATTACATGTTTGTACAGGAAATATTCTCGGTCATAACCTCGTACAGGATTCGAGCAGGAGGAATCACACAGCTGTGCATTTGTTGTAGCGAATGGCATTGCAGTGGCGACGCTGATGGAGACACATATATATACGTTTGTATTTGTTACCATGGCAAATATTATCCCCGAAAAGGTCTCTGACATTGGAAAGAAAGTGCAAATAGCTGACTACTTCTGTGTATGCATGTGTAATGTATAAGATAAGTGTAAGATGAAGGACTAGATGTATGTGTTAGTATATAACAGGAAAGGGTGGGGAGATTTTGATAATTTCTGAAAGGAACATAATCCACCCCCCACTTGCTCTCTCCCTCCCTGCCACCTCCCTCTCTCTCTCTCTCTCTCTCTCTCTCTCTCTCTCTCTCTCTCCCTCTCTCTCTCTCTCTCTCCCTCTCTCTCTCTCTCCCTCTCTCTGAGTCCCAGCCCCTGAAGGTGTCATAACTGTGCTCTCTCTCTCTCTTCCTGTCTCTCTCTCACTCACTCACTCTCTATCACCGCCTTTCAGATCTTTAAAAGCTGGTGCTTTGCTGTGTCTCTCTCGATCTCCATTTGTCTCCTCTGGCACTGCAGGGGACTCAACCGGCAAAGCACCAAGGAAAGCTACTGTATAGAAACGGGAAGAAGACTGAGGAAAGGGGAGAGAAAGGGAGGGAGAGTGAGAGAGAAATATACATCCAGAAATAGCATCAGCCACATTTAACTGACAGAGAGTGACAGTGTGGAGAACCTGAGACCTGGACAGAAAATGCCTATCCTTTCTAACTTAACAACCGTTGTTTTGTTGCTGATTGCTCACTGCGGATCATGGACCGGGGCAAACCGCTTGGGCACCTTCAAGGTCTGTCCCTCCTGCAGGGATCCACTGGGGGCAGGTCGGCCCCCCAGGGACCATAATGTTGCCGGCAGCACGTCAGTGTTGGCCCAGGGAGAGCCCTGTGGTGTGTACACCCTGAGCTGTGCCAAGGGGCTCCGCTGTGTTCCCCCACCAAGGGAGCACAGCCCCCTCCAGGCTCTGTTGCAGGGAAGGGGCATTTGCGCCAAGCACAGCAGGACTAGTCCCACTGAGAGGCCCCACCCCACAGGTAAGATACTGTATACACACACACACACGTGCATGAAATCACATATGCACACGTACATGCATGCACCTACAAATGCACACAGACACATGCATGGACACTGCAGGTAGGCTTGACATGTACAGTGGTATATTGAAGATATTGTGACAGCCACCAAAGATAATTGTGCATACAGTGTGCCTCCTGTATTGCTGTGAATTGCATGTGATGCTGTGTCACTCACCAACAAAAAGGAAAGGCCAATTAGTGTGTGACATTTAAGCCTGGATGCATTTTGTGCACCACAGATGAATTTGCAAACCTCTAGCATTCAGTACTGCTCTGCAGTGCCTCTGGAGTCACTGTGATAAAAATGTCATTTGTCATTACAGTCCTGTTGTAAAGGACTGTAATTTGTTAATCAGAAATGATGGCGAATCACCAAAAGCACAGGGGTTATTTATGAAATGCATTCAGTGAGCTTTTTATTTAGTCTTGGGGGTGTTGCGACAGTCTAGAAGTAAAGATGCATATACCTGCTTCTATATGATTTGTACAGTGTGAAATATTCGTCCATTTCAATGACAGAGTGCATGACAATGATCTGTCCTACAAGTCAGTCTTTCTGTAGAGAATTTAGAATGAATGTGAAACTGTCACAGTGTCACCTACATCCTGATCGAGCTGCTTTTTATTGCAGTGATCTCCATCTACTGTTCAAACTGAGATACTGCGATTACCAATCTGAAAAGGAAATATACTGATGGAAATTAGGTCTCTCATTGAATGACCACCCTCAGATAGATCTCAGTCTGGGAGACTGTTTTGTAATGTTTTATGCAGAAAGATGCAAATATATACATATATATATACCAAAGCCTTAATATTATGCGGTATATGGAGTGTATATTGTACAATTTGACATTGGATGTGGTTCGATGTTAATGGCCACATTGCTTTAATATCACAATCTCATGCCGGTGTGTCATTTCCTCTCAGGTCCCCATCCCTCACACAGTGGTGACATTGAAAAAGTAAGTTCATGTTCTTATTTTACAGTCTTTAATGAGAGAAGAGAACAAATCCTCACCTAAATGACATGAAATTCTGAGATGTTTAAAGCCTTTTATGTAATAAGATTGCATTAATACACGTCATATGTGATGGAGAGGGTTGTATATCGAGCTGCATTGCATTATAGAGGGTTATTACCATCCTCTGCTGTTTTGGGTGTTGCAGTGGCATGTACACACACGGCTCTGAAGCCATGCATTATGGTGCATGATGTGTGTGCTGCTATGCGGCAGAACTAATTGACCATGATGAGAATCAGGAAAGTTTCAAGTCGGCCGCTGCCGCCACAGATTTTTCACTTTGCGAGCCGGTTGATCCGCAGCATTTGAACAAATATGTGTGTGTGTGATCACAATAGTCACATCATTGATCAAGATCACATAGTTTAATTTCACAAAGTGACACACACACAAAAAAAAAACGCACAGTCACTTCAAACCATTCAGTGACCTGAAAAGCAAAAGCAATTGTGTAACAATATGGTTATATAATGTTATACAATATGTGACATCTGATATATATAAATATACATATTCCCTGCTTCTGGCTGTAATGCTGCATCACTGTAGCTAATCCTGTGTGATTTCCATCGACATGTGTTGTGATCAAAGAGACTTTCTTGCCAACATAATCACCTGAGGGGAGATAGCAGCCACTCTCTCCTCAGATGAAGACAGGTTCTCTTGGCTTTGCCTCTGGTGATGTTTGAAGTCACACTCTGCGTTGCTGTTTTCAGGCACCCTGCCGCAAACTGCTCAATAGTGTCCTGAGAGGTCTCGAGCTGACGATCTTCCAGTCTGACCGTGACATCTATATACCCAACTGTGACACTCGTGGGTTCTACAGGAAAAAGCAGGTAGAGTATTACAGTCACCTGAATCGTCATAAAACACATAAAACTGTAACTTTGTTGGCTTTTAGATGTTATGTGATGTGAAAATGTCTCACTGTATGTATACCTGAGATTGTGAGAGCTGTACTCTACTGCAGCTTTCTATCGGTGCATCCGGAGATTTGTCTGTGTGACCATAGGGGGCTGAGAATAAACTGACACTTTTCTCTCTGAGCCTCTCAGCTGTGGGCTCAGAGAATCAGTACTGCGCTATGATGACATATCATTTTCTCTCTCTCTTCCTCTCTCACCACCTTTCCCCCACTCTCCCACTCAATCTCCGCCCTCTCTCCCTTTCAAAATCTCCCTCTCTCTCTCTCTCTTGTCTTTTAATCTCTACACACAGTGCCGCTCCTCCAAGGGCATGCAGCGTGGCCATTGCTGGTGCGTGGATGAGCTCGGCACGCCCGTGCCCTCACATGCCAGCGAAGATGGCACTTTACCGTGCGATGGGGAGTGAGAGATGAGTCTGTCCTATTGCTCTGAGCCTGGAGGAAGAGGAGAAGGAGGAGGCGGTGGAGGAGGAGCAGGAGCACAGGGAGAGGGGGTGGCTTTAGCATGTGCTAGACACTGCCTGGACAGGAGGTAGCAGGGATAAACCACTTCCTATGGAAAATACACACCAGTTAATGTCCTCTCTAGAAGCAAGACACACACACTCACAGTCCAGCAGCGACAACAATAACATCTGCCTGAATGTTCAACAGTTGCAGCAACGTCCTCTGCGTCGTCTGGTGACATGCTGCATGCTCACATTAATGCTCCGTGAACTGCCTCAGTGATCCAAGCGGTATTACTCTGAATGATCTCTATATTCCCTGGCTCTTGTCCTGGCTTTCTGGTAGATTTCTGTTTTCCTTTTTACTTTAGGATAGCTGACACTGCCTGTGTTTGTTCTGATCTCAGTGGGCTGAAATACTGTTACGCAGGTGATGTGACACAAATGTTTGAAAAACGTGTCTCCCTCACCGTCCTCTCTCCCTCTCTCCAAAGATACACTGATATCAATATACCTAATTGACAGAAATATTTCTTTTTCTATTAATTTATTTTTGAGTCTGTATTTCCATCAAGTACTGCTTGAATCTTACAGTATCTTATATATATGTCAAGTCAGAAAAAATAGTCATACGAAAAATGATCCTGGATGCTTCTGTTCATTTTATTTGTCAAAATGGCGTTTTGACTGCTTATTAGTTGATTGTTTGTACATATGTTCGAATTTTGTGGTCGACTGTGTGTTCTGAAGTGGCAGACAAAAAGCTTACGGCTGTTACCCTTTTCAAAAAGTTGTAAGGCATATTTTTATACACGTCAATATAATATTTTATATATGAATTGTTGGTTTATTTAATGAACTACAGTACAATGCCATGTATTTTTATATTGTCAGCAGTTTCTTATTTAAAGACAGAGATTATTTTATTTCATGTTAGGGGAAGTGTTGTGCTTTAAAGGCACCTTTATGGCAAAACTCATCACATTCATCAGAGCTCTATTCAACTGCTGTACATCTTATGGTTATATCTCATGTTTTTATTTCCTTCTTATTTATGCTTTGTTTATTTGAGAATTGAGAATGTCCATGTTACTATTATGTTTTATTTTGGCACATCATACTATAAATTCTGATTTCAATAGAGGGAAAAAAAAAAAGATCAAATTTGTTATTGTTATAGTATGTCTTTCCCGAGTCCTTGCAAAAGTCATGAAAATGTGTGCTATTAAAGTGTGATTAGAATTTATCTATTTCTGACCAATCTTGTTGTGCCAATGTGTGTGCCGTGATGATAGGTCCATGCACAAAGGACCTGTAAGATTTGCAAATATGAAAATAAAACATAATGATAATAAAAATGGAGAAGAATAAAACATATATTAATATAAAAAAACAGGTGTTGAGTGTGTTCTTGTCATGAAATGCGGTTGATAATGTAGAGAAAGAAGTATTTAAATCCTTTAGTAAGTAAGTAAACACTGAAAATACTGTAAAAATACTCCATTACAAGTAAAAGTCCTGCATTTGAAATCTTTTTTTTTAAAGGAAAATTACAAAGTATCATCACAATGTACTTAAAGTATCACAAATAGAAGCACTAAATGATTCATTTTATAGCTTATAATATTGTATATATTATCATTGTTGATGCAGAATTTTAATGTTGTAGTTGCTTATTTTATAAACTGTTGGAAAATTTAATTTATAAGATGATCACATGTTTTGTATGTAAAATATTAATCTCTGAAGTACAATATAGTAACTGTTGCTGTTAAATAAATGTAGTAGAGTAGTAATTTCCATCTGTAAAGAAGTACAGTAGAAGTATAAAGTAACACAATTAAAATATTCAAGTAAAATAAAAGTACCTCAAATTTGTCTTTAAGTACAGAACTTAAGTCAGTGTACTTAGTTACTTTCCTCCAACAGGTACAATGAACATAGAGATTAGGGTGTTTGTGAGGAATTTTAATGATGTTGCAGTTGATGGAAGAGGAAGATAAGAATTACTATAATGATGGTGATGTTTTTAACCTTTATTTTAACCTTAAAATACATATTTCTCCAGATTGTCTTGGCCCAGATGTTACTGCAGTGCGTTACAGACAACAAATCCAGAGGTGGAAAGTCACTATACATTTACTAAAGTACAGTTTTGAAGCACTTTATTTGAATTCTTTAATTTTATGCTACTTTATTTTTTACAGATAAATATTGTACATACAAAACATGTAATCATCTTATAAAACATGATACATAGCTAAATATTAAACTGCCCAACAGTTTATAAAATCAACCACAGCAAACTGCAACATTAAAATTCTGCTTACATGTGAAAACACCAGTAATAATAATAATATATTATAAACTATAAAATGAACTATTCTGCATTATGATTGCTTCTACTTTTGATACTTTAAGTCCATTTTCCTTTACTTTTTATAGTTTGGTAATGATACTTTTACTTATATAAAGGATTTAAAAACTTCTTCCATCAATGTACAAATAAGAATTAAACAGAAATGTGATTATAAAGTCATGAGGAAAATTTCTAATACAATCATATAAGACATTCAATCATAGAAACAACCTAACATGGCATTCTAAAAACAACCCAGTAGCCATCTAAAAACCATAATAAATCAGATCTATTGGCAGAGGAAGAGGAGAGAGAGAGCAATGACAGATTTAATTACACAATTATATCATTGACGTCTCCTACTTCACTGTAAAGTCCAGTTTCCACATCACACTTGTACTTGAGTTGCATATTGGACCACAACTGGCTCCAAACTGGTTGTGATGTCACAAATCCTGCTCAAAGCTACATGTCTTAAACTCAGATTTAAGGTGAGAACAGAGAAACTTTCCTTTTTTAGCAGATAAATGTGAAAACATCCTTCTAGTGTCAAACTCTGCACATTTAAGCTCAAACATCCGACTAAAGTAACGACAAGTAAAACACATTTATGAGTGGAGGGGGACTTAAAATATTTCTGAGAAGAAATGTGCTAAATTGTTTTGCCAGAATGGTGACAACTGTTATGAAGATGGTGATTAAGTGTGATACTAAATCAGTTGCAGGAAGACAAGAAAGATGAAAGATAAAGATGAAAATTCTTGATTTCCTACAGGCGTGAGTTTCATTAACAAAAACAAACAAGTACATCTATTTTTTTTTTTTGGACGCTCCTGCACAGTCACTCTGAACACTTGGACGCTGTGTTTCCATTCAGCCAAAAAAAAAAAATACAGTATATGAGGGTTCCTCTGAATCATCACCAGCATATGAGCAGGTTACTGTGTATAACCGAGCCTCGGTTTGAAGCTTTATACTCTTATCCATTAGCTGTGGCTGTGAGAAACCCCTCTGCAGTCACAGTTAGCAGTTGCCAGCAGTGAAACAGAAATTACACATTAGAGCACATTAGAGTCATGCTGCTTTTCTGCCATTACTAGGCACATAAAGGATAATTTTCTCCTGCTTCTCCACACAGGGCCTCGATACATGCCTGTTTCCAAGGTAACAGCATAGAATATCCCATTTGTCCATGCGTAATATGAAACGAAGGCCTTGCAGAAAATAAAGGAGGAAGCATGATCCTTTGTAGAAATCACTCCACCACACGTCCTACTTCTCTATCTAGGGTGGTGGTTGCGATTGCTATTCTTGGAGATTCTTCTGTGCATTGAGCATGAGATGAAGCCGATGATATGTATGTAAAGCATAACACAATATATCCTTCTACCGTTTTGTATCGCTCTATTAAAAATTGTAATGGGAGTAAAAACAGCATGTGTCTATTTTAAAATGAAACAATTAATTCTCTGGGACAAAGTTTAGGGAATGTCTTTATGTTAAAGCAGATAATTGGCAGAAACTACAAATTATGTTTTACTTGGTCTTTTTAATGTAATATCTTGCACTTATTTTGTCCAAATGATTTCAATTAGTAATGGACATATATGTAAAAAATGAAAAGAAATGTATGTGAGAAAGAGTGGAAACACAGTGCTGCATTCATTGCATACTGAAAAAGATGGAACTCCTATTACAAAGGGAATGTAAATGGGTCTTCAATTTGGAATATAGGCTAATATTATATTTACATACAGTCAAATACGAAACCAATCTCCCATCTCATCGATGACGAAGTGGTCGTTGGGAGACGTTTCTGTGCTATACCAGAAAATATTGATACTGTTTTAGTTGTTCGTGTGTCGACAGTGGTTGTTTAATTTTTCGTTTGTTTGTTTTGTTTTGTTTTATTGAATTGATTAACAGGAAATACAAGACTTGACAAGGTGATATAAGGAGAGACATACAACAATAAAATACAAACAGACTTACATATTCAACAGGAGGCTAATGATGGAACGAAGACGAAACAAATGACAAGAGACAAAAATATATAAAAAATGAACAGAAAGAGACAAAAACAAAACAAAACAAAACAATGTGTGGTAGTTTCGAGTGTTCTGGCGCCAGCAGCAGGTATCAGTTGAACATCCTGCTTCTGTAGCAACCCCTACTGGCAGTTATAACTGTATCTGCTGCTTAAAGGCTAATCTATGGTAGGTCGCTCTACACTTCTAATAAGTGTGGCTCAACAGAAATTAAAGTGTCACACGACGTTTTCAATTTATACTTTGGTGAAAGGTTACGAGCTCGCTAAACTAATTAAACAAGGACGTTAGAAGTTATCTTAAGTTACAGACCGAAATAAGGAAGTTTAGTGAAAACTATAATCTCCATGGCAACATTAGTAACATTACCCAATCACACTGTGCGACAAAATATGACAAAATTCAATGGTGTCCGCGACATGACAAAATTCTTCAGGTGCGCGACATGAAAGAACGTGTCAAGCAACTCTTTTTTCTGTAGAAAATACGTAATTTCTGTCGAGCAACACTTATGAAAAGTCTCAAGCGACCCACCATAAATCAGCCTTAACTGCTACTTAAGAGCAGTTTGGGGAATCTGCAGCCTTTTTCTCAGTTTTCTCTAGCTGTAGGGCACCAATTTAAAAAATAACCGCACATTTCTACGACATAGGTGACCTTTCTATTTTAATAGAAATCATCATATTCACAGCGGTGGATTTTCCGTTAACTGACAACGTTACAGCCACCATTTTGTCAGATCTGTGACTCGGCAAATATTGACCGTAAACTTTTATCTAACTACTCTGCAAATTCCCTCGTTACAACATTACCTGTACGTTTTCTTTCATTACAGCTGTTTTGTGATTGTTAATATGTGAGTTTCAGTTTTTCTATGATCAGCTTACTGCTAACCAAGCTAGCCACTTTACTAAGCTAGCTATCTTGAGCCAATGTTCTGCGAATGCAACACTCTTATGCCAGGTTCAGACTACATGATATTTTTGTCTGATAAGATGTCACTGTGTCAAATAAGATGATTATAGAGTCATAAATTATTGCCGTGACTTGGCCAGGAGACACGTTGGTACCCGACCAATCATAGCTTGCTAGCTTCACGACTCACGTGATGCATGGATGTATTAAGGAGAACTGGATACTAGACTCAATGATTCCAGTAGAAGATTCCTATGAAAGTTGCTCAGTGGGGCATCAAGCCAAGAAATTAGCTTCCCGCTGTAACGAAATTAACAGAATGTTGCTCACACTTCCTTGATTTTCGGGCCCATAGAGCATGTGCACGAGACTTCCGGCTAATTAGTGGTGTCTGTTCGCTCACTTGAATGGGGATAAAGGAATTAATTGTGCAGCTGTTCTTCACTTTCGAAATGTTTTTGGACCCAGTGGATCAAATCCTGATTGTAAAATAAATCATTTCCCGGGGGTTTGATGCTCACAAAAATATATTCACTGTTTTACAACTGCTCCTTTTCCAATGATTTGACTTGACGGACCTGGAAGTCGGAATTACACGGTTTGGCCACTATGTCAAATTGGCTTCACAGCCCGGCGCTCTTCCAGGGGGCTTGGCATGATGTCATCGAAGAGGTGCCAGGGACTGACTTGCTATGAAACACCACTGAGATCACTATTCACTTGCTGAAAATGGCGCTAGAAGCAGGCGAATAATGATCCTTTTGGCATTCCATATAAAACAATCAATTGTCACGTCCAATGCCTATTTTCAGTCCTGACAGTCGGGCTATCATCAGGCTGATATTGTGTAGTCTGAACCCATCATTAAGTAACTGCTGAATTACCATTGGGCTGACTGTATTTTACTCATTTTACTTTTACTCTTGTGGACTCTTAACTGTCTTAAAACAACAGTCAGGAGCCCGTATGAACATTGAAACAGGTTTTTCTCGCAGTAATCATTCCTCCTGTTCATACTGACTAGTAGAAGATCCCTTTATAATGCATTTACAATGTAAGTGATGGGGGACAAACTCCACAATATGATATGAGGATTCACTTGTCTGAGTTAGTCAAATAAAGTGGATATCTGTCACAGTTACAGTCTCTTTAGTAAAAAAAAACTTCCTCTTTGCGTCTCAACGGACAGTATTTTCCTGTTCAGCTGCAGTGGAAGAATATTAACAAAAAGAGGCACAAACAGCCTGTAACTCTGAGTGATATTGACTTGATTTGACTAATTTGGACGCTGAAGCTTCATTTTAGCTTCAGATAAACTTTTAAATACATTTATGCACAGAAGGAGGACTGTGGATTTTGTCCTCCATCACTTACATTGTAAGTGCATTATAGAGGGATCTTCTAATGGTCAGTATGAACAGGAGGAACAATTACAACAAGAAACATGTGTCAGTGTTCATTTGGGCTCCTGACTGTTGACTTATACTTTCATGAATCCAGTTTCCTTACTGTATTAATTCATTTTTACAATAACTTTAGTCTGACTGTTGTTTGTGGTATTTTTGTCCAACACTGGTTTCACAATTGCTTCCAGTAAAAACTTCAAAGGCAACCTGCTGTCTTTAACCTTGGAGGTGTGTTTAGCTCGCTGCAGAAGACTGAGACTGTACTTTGTTGTTGCAGTTGTGGATTTATTATCCAAAGGTGCTTCTTAATGTCGTCCACCTCACAACTTTATAAACTGCAGTTATAAAATCACCTCAGAATCTGATCTGACAGTGCAAACAATAATTATAACATTACAAAATTATATAAATTATTATACTTATATAACATTGCACAGGGTGTTATTATCATAGTTACAGTAATTTAATCTACTATGTAATTCTTGAAAAGTGTGACTTGGGCTGCATGGTGTTCCTCCAGGAGAGTTTTAGTGGGCTGGTGTAAGTCAAAGGTCTCAGGCTGATTCTTATTTTCCCACTCCGCCCCTGCATCTCATCATCTGAAAGTGGCACAGAATATTAATTTATCATTCTTCATTTTAAAAACAGCATATTCACACTTCTGAGTAGAATGATCAATTGCATGAATGTGAATTGTAAAGTAGAAGTAGAGTAGGTAGAGCTGCAAACAATCTGCTAATCTGTTAACGCTCCAGAGTTGTTGAATATCTTTAAAGCTGCAGTGAGTAATATTTCTAATATCATCACTAAATTTCCATATTTATGCTACTTTGTACTTCTTCTCCACTACATTTCAGAGGGTAATATTGTGAGATTTTACATAAAATTATGTTTTAATATTCTAACTGTTGTTTAAATTGTCTGTTCTTTTCTTTTTTTGAATTTGTGATGCACTTCGAGCTGCATTAGTGTGTGAGAGGTGCTATATAATAAAGTGTATTATCATTATTAATATTATAAAAACATTTATATAATATGATGCAGTTCTATTACTATTAATCTACCCAAAGTATCTAAAATTGTCTCCACATTGATGAACTACAGCATTAAAATCATCTTACATGTATTTAAACAAACAATATAATATATACAGGTTATCAATACCTTTAAGGTATCGACTGAAATAACCCAATACCAAGTGGTATTGAAACTTCTCCAGTCAAACAATACCTGCATTTGATCATTTTTGTACCCAAAAATGACTATTTGTAGGTTTTTGTCTCACAGCCAATCACTGGAAACCTTCTTCGATTTAATGTGAGGTGTGATTGGCCCACTACCAGAGCAGCTACAACCCATACAGTCTGTGATGATACTTCATTGTAAAGCTTTGTACAGTTATTTATTACATATGTCAATAATTTAAACACTTTCAAAACATATTTGTGTAAAAATCATTTGGATGGGGAGGAATGGTGGAATTTTATGCAACTGAATGCTTCCATTCACATGATGGGTACAGAATGAAGTACTCTACTGGTATTGGTATCACTTTAAAGGTACTGGTATTGGTACTGGTATTGTAATTTTTTAAACAATACCCAGCCCTAAATATAACACACTTAAAGGAACTAGTCTGCATAATGAGTACTTTTACTTTTGATGCTTTAAGTACAAATTACTGCTTATATTTCTGCAGGTTTACTTAAGTAACACTTTGATTTCAGGACTTTTACTTGTATTGGAGTATTTCTAGACTGCTAGAACTAGTGTTTCAACTTTTACTTAAATAAAGATGCTTCTTCCACAGCTGGTACTTGGTGATGTTGTGACTTTGTTTTGGGATCTCATTGCCCCCTAGAGGTTAAAACCCCCTCTAGGTTATACATAATACATATATATCAGGCTTAAACATAGTTGCAAGGTTTGAACCAACAAAGTTTTTTTTTTTATCTCTATCAAAGATAACTTGAGAGTTCAATAACCTTGCCATCAGGCTCACTGCCTTTATCCTTTTTTATAAGCTACTCTGTTTAAAACCCTCTTCCACTCAAAATTAGTTTTTCTTTTGTTACTTCACTTGTATGTTTGAGCTTCACTGTGCAGATGATGTATATGCAGAATGACACTTCCTGAAGGAGGAAGGTTTCTCTGTGCTTCCCTAAGACCTGAGTTTAAGACATGTACTTATGAGCAGGATTGGTCCATTGCAACTTACACTAGTATGTGGAAGCTTGAAACTTCCACAACACATATACTGAGAACAGACTTCTCAGAAGGACATGTTGTGTCTGTAGTTAAACTTTTGAAATGAACAACGTTTGCATATTCATAAATTCTGGATTTTTCAGCAAGGGAGGAGGAGTAGGCCTAAATGTAATTTTAAAGATAGGGAGAAGACATATTTATTGCACCTACTGCTGACAGCTGCCAAAAAAAGCAATAACACTGAACTGGCTCAAGAAGGAACCTCCGACCTCTGACAGGTGGCAATCTGTAATTAAAGAGATTTACTCACTGGAAAAAATAATTTGTATGCTGAGTTTACAGAATACACAATTTACAGAGAGATGGTCAGTTTGGCTGATGGCAATGAGAGTTAGGTGCACTCATGAGTAGAGAGGTAATTCTGGTTCTTTTGTGTATTTATTTTTCTTTTTACAACATTTGTGTTATATGTTATTGTCCATGTGTAATCTGTAATATCAAGATGGATTTCTTTTCCAGATATTATTACTGTAAGTATGGGATTGAGAGACATCAATGTTGGGATGGGAAATGGGGATTGCCACCTAGAAATTAAAATGTCAATTTGGAGTGTTTTCCTAGTCTTTCTTCTTTTTCTTCTTTGTCATAATAGTTTTTACAAAGTAATGTAAAGTGAGAGTAGATATGATCAGCAATGAATCGTGACAATTTACCCCACGGTTGTTTTGTATGTGGATGAGACTAAAATAAATGGAACTGAATACAACCACCATGAAGACTGTCAATCACCTGCATATTCCTGCACTGACCATCTGCACTGTGCTGATCTCTGTACGTAGACATACTTATGGTGCATATACACAGAACAAATATCTTTAAATACATTCGTAAAGGACAAACAAATGCAAAACAAACAAAAAAATGTTGCAGTGTTTATATAGTTCTCATTTATTTTTATTTTTATTTTTTAACTGCAAATTATATTTTTCTATTTTATTTAAAGTTATTTTTTTACTTATCTGTATTTTCTTAACAGCAAAATCACAATTCTTCTGTTTATGTACATTTTTTCGTTGTTTTTATTGCACACTTGCTTTGACAATGTAAACGTATGTTTCCCAGGCCGATAAAGCCCCTTTGAAATGAAATTGAACAGAATTTAATACATGTACCAGTGTTTCTCTGAGCTCCCCATAAAAGCTCCAACTTAGATCAATATCTTTCTTGAGTTTCTGCAAATAATGATTAGTTGGATAAAAATATTAAAGGATACCTCTTTGACTCTTTTAGTCCAATAACTTATGCGGTGGAGGTTGAGAACTGATAATTCCGAGCATTAAACGCACCACGTCTGAGCGATGTACCCGCCCACCCCGAGAGTCACGTGACGCATTAGTATCGTTTTATTTGGTTCCTGCTACCTGTCAATCATAACCTCACCACGTGGTGTATAATAACAGGGGGTGGGCTCGAGGGGGCGGTGATGTGCTGTCAGCGATCATTTTGGAAATACGAAGTCATGCATGGTTGAAGTTAGCTAATGGTTCATCCAGTTCGCTCGTGTCGCGCTTTAGAAAAAACAGCGTCAGTGAAACACCTGCGGAGCTCGGCAGGTGACCTTTGATTTGTCGTCGCCGTGTCGGTGTGTGAGAGAACCGGGGAGGAGCGGAGAGGAGGGACGGTAAGGCTAGTTTTAGCTCAGTAACTAACGGCGGCCATCAGGAGGAGGAGGAGGAAGAAGAAGAAGTGTCACCGCTCACACCAGCTCTCTGTACGGGGACGAGGAGAGCCTGTCTACGGTCATGGCTGCCCTCAGTAACTCGGCGGCCACCTCCAGTCCCATGGTGATCCTGGCGCCCAAGACTAAAACGAAAAAGAAACATTTCGTCCAGCAGAAGGTGAAAGTGTTTCGAGCCAGCGACCCCGTCCTCAGCGTCTTTATGTGGGGCGTCAATCACTCGGTGAGTCACAGCAAGCTAACGCTGCAGTGAATGCTAATGTGAACCACAGTGTACTGTATATGTGTGCCGTGGGAATGTAGCATAACCAGTTAGCGTTAGCAGGTGAGAGACAGTGCCTGCTGTCAGGTAGGTAACATCTCCAGAGAGGTGAGGGCGTTACAGGGTGTTACAGCCAAATATGTAACCTGTCAGGTGCTGTGACAACGCTTTGACGCTACTGTATCTGTACTGTGTAAATGTAGCATACCCGGTTAGCGTTAGCAGATGAGAGACAGTGCCTGTTGCCAGGTAGGTAACATCTCCAGAGAGGTTAGGGTATTACAGGGCGTTACAGGGTGTTACAGCCAAATATGTGACCTGTCAGATTCTATGACAACGCTTTGACGCTACTGTATCTGTGCTGTGGAAATGTAGCATAACGTTACCTAGTTAGCAACAGCGTTAGCAGGTGAGACACAGTGCCTGCTGGCAGGTGGGTAACATCTCCAGAGAGTTGAGGGTGTCACAGGGTATTATAGGGTGTTTCTAGGGTGTTATATGGTGTTACAGGGTGTTATAGGGCGTTAAAAGGGGTTTGTAGGGTGTTATATGGCGTTAAAGGGGGTTTGTAGGGTGTTATAGGGCGTTACAGGGTGTTACAGCCAAATCAGTGACCTGTCAGATTCTGTGACAACACTTTGACCCAACATCGACAGGGTTGATGGTTTGGAAGCTGCAGACCAGTGGTGGAAGAAGTACTCTGATTCTTTACTGAAGTAAAAGTACCAGTACAGCAATGTAAAAACACTCCATTTACAATTAAAGTCCTGCATGAAAAATCCTACTAGACCCTCCAGACATGTTTTACGATGTACATAAATAATGTGTCTCATATGTTTTTTCCACTAAAATAGTTCACTTATCTTGTTAAAATCCTTAGAATTCCATCTCCTCCTTCTCCCTTATTAAAAACTCCAGAATCTATAAATATGCAAATATATTTCATTTCAGAAGTTTAACTTTTGGACACAAGAAGTCTCCTACTTCACTGTAAAGTTAATTCTCAGTGTTTGTGCACTGGAGGCTTCAAGTCTCCACATCACACTTGTCTAAGTTGAATATTGGACCAGAATTGACTTCCAAACTAGTTGTGATGTCACGAATGATACAGCCACAAGATTCTGCACAATGAAGCTCAAACATCCAACTGTAGGAACAAGATGAAAACCCAGTTTTGAGAGGAGGGACACTTAAAGTGAAAGTACATAAGTATTATGAGTATTGCAGTTATATATGACGTCATTAGATTATTAATACTGAATCATCAGTGTTAGAGCAGCATGTTACTGTTGTAGCTGCTGGAGGTGGAGCTAGTTTACACTACTTTATATACAGTTAGCTAGTTTAGTCCAGTGGTTCCCAATCTAGGGGTCGGGCCCCTCCAAATGGTCAGCAGATAAATCTGAGGGGTCGTGAGATGATTAATGGGAGAGGAAAGAAGAAAAAACAAAGTTCTGATACACAAATCTGTTTTCAGTTTTTGGACTTTTTCTCAAATCTTTGATTTTTGCTGAAATATTGGATCATTTGAACATTTATTGAAATGAAAGCATGTGAGAAGTTTAGAGGGAAAAATCACTATTTGGTGGAGCTGTTAACAACTCATAGACATCTGAAATGTAACAATGTGCTGTATTTTAAAAGCTTGTTATATTATCCATTGTGTCAAATCTTCATCTGACAAGTAACTAAAGCTGTTAAATAAATGTAGTGGATTGGAAGTATAAAGTAGCATCAGATGCATCTAGTTACTTTCCACCACTGCTGCCAGTTTCTGTAACACAGTTTTTAAAATTAGTGACCAGACATGAGCATTAAAGGCTCAAAATTCTTGTTAACAGCTATTAAAATGCTTTTTAAAATACTACGGACTCCACCTTTTTACCAAATATGGTAACAGGTATCAAAACACAAGCGTGACCATGTAACAAATCCTTTTCAAGGTTAAAGCTGCTGAAACTTCTTATCTTGTCATTGAATGTGATGGGTGAAAGAATGCAGCATGACAAGTGTAACATAATCTGCGCTCTCAAGTGTTTGAGAGACGTTTGTTTCGACCGACAGTAGTTTCAGTCAGAGTGTCGGCGGTGAAGCTCATTCAAATTCTGTTGCTTCTAAAAATGTTTCAGACTGGAGCTGCAACGATCAGCTGATGAAAGATTCAGTTGATTGACAGAAAATTAAATGGCGATCAATTTTGTAATTGTTTGATGTAATTTTTGAATGTGGATTTGCTGCCTGTCCCCTTCTTACATTAAAGTCAACTAAATGTCTTTATGTTTTGTACTGTCGGTTGGACTAAACAGGACTTTTTCGATCAATCGTTGGTGTTTATAAAACATAAAACCAGTGAAAAACGTCCATCACAGTTTCCTAGACATCTAGAATGGCGTCATCAAATGTCATATTTTGTCCAAACAACAGTCCTAAACCCAGTTTTCTGTAAAATATGACACAGAAAAGCTGCAAATTCTCAAATTTGAGAACCTGAAACCATCATTTTCTTTGCTTAAAAAGGGATCAAAATGATTAAGATGATCAAAATAGTCCCTGATTAATATCTTGTCGATCGACTAATCTATTAATCGTTGCAGTTCTATGTTTGATGACCTCACTTTTGGTTTAGGAAATCGTGAACACTGATGCACATGTCTTCTAATCCACCAAATAATCAATCATGAAAGTAACCAGTACATGAATCCTTCTGTGTGCAGATCAACGATCTCAACCAGGTGCCTGTTCCCGTCATGTTGCTGCCTGACGACTTCAAAGCAAACACTAAGATCAAAGTGAACAACCACCTCTTCAACAAGTAAGAAACCCGGTAGAGAAGTCCGAACCGAGAAACTGAAACTGAGATGAATCTGAGATCTGGAACAAACGCCGTCTTGTCGGAAGCTTTGGAGAAACTTGTTCCTGATTGATAAAATCAGCAGGAGTTATCTGTTGTTATGATAAACTTACAGAAGAGATAGATGACAAATTCCTGAAGTCTGTCAGACTGAAGAGCCTGATGGATTTTATGTTTTTCTTATTGTCAACAAATCCCATCTAACACCGAAACCAACAATTAATCATATTTAGTGTTGTGTTAGTGTCCAAAGCCTGATTATATCTTCCTCCTCTGTGTCTTAAAGCTCCGTAGTTGTATCAATGAGCACATCTTTAAGCATCCGCAGCTGAAAATAGTCCCCAAAAAATGTCCTCTACCCTCCTGTTTGTGTAACGTGGGCTTGTTTTTAGAGCCCAGACAGGCTGAGGAAGCCGGAAAGTATTGAGATACGGACTAACACAATGTTGGTTTTGTTTTTTTTTCATGAGATTTTTAAACAGGAATGAAAATGATAAATAAATGTGCTTTCAGTCGGCTTCCTCTCAGTCTCCTCCCTCCTCCTCCTCGTCTCTTTGCAGAGAAAATCTCCCAGGACATTTCAAGTTTAAAGAATACTGTCCTCAGGTCTTCCGAAATCTAAGGGAACGCTTCGGTATCGAGGATCTGGACTATCAGGTATGTGATGAGAGGTTATTTTCAGGTGTCAGGTGCATCTTAAGAAGGTCAAAATCATTTCAGGGTGTGTCATTCCTAATTAAATGTAGTAGATAATCATGTGTTAAACCCTATTCAGACTAAGATTAATATTACAGGGAGAGATGGGTAATAAATGATAATAAATCCCCTCCTCCTTCATAATAATAAGTTATCGTTCTGAACAGCATTTAAAGACACTGATATTCTGCAGGAAAGCCATGTGACCTTCACCACCTGAGTATAGCTTAGTATTAAATATAAGAATTATTTATCTGTAATTTAATTATTAACTCCAACAGTTTGCAAACTAATTGAAATGTCTCACCCTGAATGTATATGAGGTTGTTTGTTACAGTATGACAGCGGCCGGTATGTTCAGTGATGTTAAATACTCGTCACTCGCTGCACATAAAATCAGTTCGGCTTTACAAACGTGTAGACCAGCAAAGACAGAATCAACTGTAACGTGAGACTGACGAGCCGGCAGGATCTTGGTCTCGTAAAAGTTTATTTTTGACTTTTTTTCCTTTTGTTGTGAGAGTTGACAGTTAATGAGTCAACTGGTGAAACTCAGTAACAGGAAACAGCTGCATGTGTCTCTCTGAACTAGACTTCAATTTGAGTGGAGGACAGAAGGTGATTGCGGCTGTAGTTGCTACTGGTGTAGCACCCTACCCACCCTACAGAGATAATCCAGTCCAGTTTGAGAAAATGTTGTAAAATGTATTAAATGCAGTAGATTAAGTCAGACGGTCTCAACGCTGACCCGTGCGCTCTCCGTCTTAAACCTCCCAGGTGTCGTTGACCCGTAGCCCCCCGATGAGGAGCGTAGAAGACCAGGGAGAGGGTCTGCTCCTCAACTCCTACGACCGTACGCTGGTCGTCAAGCAAATCTCCAGCGAGGACGTCGCAGACATGCACAGCATCCTGTCTGAGTATCATCAGGTAAGATCTGGATATACTCGAGATATGTTCTGGCAAAACTCCAACGAAACACTGAAATCAGCATCGTGTCAGTCCGTCTCTTTAGTTTCCATCTTCTTCCTGCCTGTCTGTGCACTCAGGCCCGAGGCCATTGTTCCTACTGAAGATATGCATCTTTATAAATGAGTTGTGGAATAATACATATTTGATGCTTCAGTGAGTGTTTGTTGTATGTGGGATTGACTAGTCGGGGTAATAAACTACAGCGACCGTGTTCATGTCCCTCAGTGCAACAGTAGCTACGTTTCCATCCAAATGTAACGCAAATTTGAACCGAACTTTCAGAATATTAACAAAAGAAAATTCCATCCACTGCCTTTTTTTTGTAATATTTGGAGACGGTTCATCTAGTTTTCCAGTCGAGGACATTAAATCATTTCAGAAGAAGAAGTGGGCGCCTGACGTCTGTTTGTGTCATGAGGACAACGGGAAGAGGACGCTGTAGTTACGAGCTTCATGTACATCATGATTTAATCTGTTACCAGTGCACTTTGTTGCATTTTGCTTTTCTCAATACAACCTCAGCCAAATGAAAAAACATTTCTGCAAGATTATTTTTTGAATTTTCGGCTTTTTCCACTCAGGTTTTTTTTTTATTATGAGCAAATTAAAACTATGAATAAAAACAGGTGCAGCTAATGTGGCACATTGATGTGTTTATAATGATTCTTGAACGAGACATATATGACTTGTTAGGATCAATTACTTGTTGTATTTTATCTTTTCATACGATTGTTTACAATAAGAATAATATTTTCATAGTTTCCAGCTTGTTGATGTGAGAAAAGGAACAGTGTTAATAAATAGGTGACATGAATTTTGGAGTAAGTCCCGGTTATTTCTGTTTGATCCTGCAGTGAAACTCAGGCTATAAATAAAACTTCCCATCAGCATCTCGATCTGCCTTCCTCTCATTCAGTCATTCATAGGAAGCTCGTCGCCCGTCGGGTCTCCAGACGCAGTAACGTCTACACACACAGAACCAGGATCAGTCACCTCCCGACCGCTGTACTGAACTGTGTATGAAGCTTCACATCTGTGCTGCTGTGTGTCCCACTTATATTCTCTCTGTAACCTTTCTTTGGACCTTTTAGTGGCTGGAAAAAAAAAACAACAACCCCGGAGAGGTTTTTGTCATAGAGTTCCTAAATGAGAACTTCCTGGGGGAAATTTTTTTTTTTTTTTTTTTCTGCCGTAAGTGAGGGAAGTTGACCTAAATATGATTATATTACTTCTGGCCGCCGGCAGCAGAACGGTGTCGTGAGTAAGAGGACGGACTCGTATTCAACCCCAGGATGGAAAACATCTGTCTGCCCTGCTGAAGTGTCCTTGAGCAAGACACTAAACTTAGTTTTGTTAATTATCTGTAACTGTCAGACGAATACAACGTATACAACAAAAGACATTACAGTAACGCTTTACTGAAAGTCCCACTATTTAGAATTTATGTATATACTGTAAACATTTAATAAAAGATTTATTTATTTATCGCCAACTACTTCAGTTGCTACTAATATATATATAGTCAATTACTTATCTTGATTAATTTTTTAATTAACTGGCTCCAACTTCTCAAATGTGACAATTTTCTGTTTTATTTAGACTGAATATTTTTTGGTTTTGGACTTTTGATTGAGACAATTGACGATGCGAAGACAGATTAATCAATAATAATAATAATATTTAGTTGCATCCCTAGTTTTTAAACACTATAATGAAGTTTTAAGCAGATATAAAGACATTTGAAAGTCTTAATTTATGTACAGTATTTGTCTACAGTTCATTACAAGACATAACTCACATTATTATAACTGTGTTTTACTTTATTATATTGTCATTCATTATGGATTTATACACCAGCATCTACCTCATGGTGCCCACCGGAGGATTGACAATACATTAATAAACATATATCTGCTTATAACTACAGTCTAGTGAGTTATAAAACATTTATTAACTGTTTATATACTGTTAATAACTGCTAAATAAGGCAGACTATAAGTAAAATGTTGTCAACATTACAATGGAGGACGGCATCGTGCTCCACAACATCAACAAGGGTACAAAAACCAACACAATCAAAATAATATATCAGTATCAATAGTCAGTATGATTCAAAAGCAAGTAACACAACTATCATATAACATTTGTTTGCTTTAACTGAAGGTATAAAGTATCTCTAAGTCCTTCATCACCACTCAGGACTCACTAAGAAGTGTCATACTGTGTTTATTTGACATATTAACTTTCTGTCTCTGCTCTTGTTCACTGAAGACAGTGGAAAAATACCAAGTGATGAAACAGAAAGTCTCCTAAATGCTTACTCATAAAGTAAAATCACTGTAATTCCCCTCCTGTAAATGAAACCTGCGTTTGAGTCCCTTTTTATTATTTTTTTACATCAGTTACTTAGTTAGTTTTGGTATTTAGCTGAAGAAAACCGACCCAACACCAATCAACAAAGTCACTCAGACGTCCACCACATTCAAACAAACAATCATCAGCAACTTTAACATTAAAAAACATCAGATGAGTCACGTCTACACCCAACAAACCCTCTCTCTCTCTCTCTCTGACACACCAACCCTGACCTCACACCTTCCTGTAGCTTAAAAACTGCTTGTCATCATCATCATCAAGGTTAGCCGAGGTTGTTCGACTCTCTTTCCGTGGTTACAGTCGCGGAGCCGCAGAGCGCAGAACAAACACTCTCTCATATCGTTGTTAGCTTTGTTGACGATATTCAAATGTTCCTATCAGCTCATCTGTGTTCATGTAAATAGTGGAGTACGTTTGTAGGATGAGATAAGAAGGAGGTCACACTTTCACCTGATTTAGTTTCTATCAGGTTTTTATTTCATCATGGCGGAGTTTGACAGTTTGAATTATTATTATTTGAGTTATTTTTATACAGTCTATGGTGGACACTCTGAAAAAACTGGGTCTCACTTCAGGCAAACATGCCAGTGAGTAAACTTTTGGCTGCTTTGAGCTCTTATTGGAATGTGTAGCCTGTGGTTTCGCAGCCTACATAAAACGGGGAGGGAGACGAGGAAAATGGCAGCTCTGTTTTTCAGAGGGGTTTTTTAACTCACTTGGCGCTGAATGAACTCATTGTTTTCCTTCGTAGATCGTGACATGAGTTTGCAGGTCGCAGTTTTCTTGTCGACATTTAGTTTCAAAATGTCTGTAGAAGGCTTTGTTGTTGTTGTTGTACTTGTTGCAGCTTTTTGGCTTTATTGGATACTTTATGGATGAATTCTCAGACTGTTTTGGGGGTTAAGGTCTATTTTTTTGGCAGGTGTAAAGCTTCTCTATCAGAGGGTGTACGCGTAGGCTCTGTGCGGACATCCGCGTACCTCCGATTTGCTGTGACATCACAACGCCGTCTTCCTGTAGACACCGATCTACTGAGCATGTGTGGAACGCGTCCTCCAAGCGGACTCCAGAAAGCTGTTTAAACAGAGCTACTACGTGTCCACTCAGGAGTATATCTGTGGCTTAAGGACGTCTTTAGAGCAACTTTTCAAACTTTTGATCCAAATATGACATTTTGTGTTTTGTTTTTCTACGTCATAATTGTCCAACAGCTTCTAAAGGCAACGCATGAATCAGTAACACTCACATACATGAAGTATAAATGGAAAATTGGCATCTTAAGTCTTTTTCAGCTACTCATTATGAATGATAAAGGGATGAGTCAGAATGAGTGGCAATTGTATAATGACAGTATGTATGAATATAATGATTTGTATAATGACAGAGTGCGTTCTTTAGGAAGTCAATCAGCAAATCATTCATAGATATAATAAACAGGTTGAAATCCAATAAATCAGATACCTCACATATCATGTCACTTCATCACATTCCTGTACATATAATATGACCATTAAGTTGTCTCTTATTATACTGTAACATGGGCTGTTGCAGGAGGTCTGAAAGGGACCTTTTACCTTTAAACAAATATCAGTATTTTGTGGTATCGCCTCGCGCAGGCTACAGTGTTTACATTTGATTACAGATTGTGCACCATTTATAATGTTGGTGTATGCTGCTGCCATTCAGTTTAGTTTAGTGCTGCAAGGGTTAGTCGATTAATGGATTTGTCTGATTAAAATATAATGAATATACTTGTGTTTTGGGTTGTTGGTCCAAAAACATTTTTTCAGGTATTTTTCACTACTTTTTTTACATTTCATAAACAGTTAATTGAATGATTGAAACATGAATCAGCAGATGAATCAACAATGATAATAATCATGACTCACAGCCCTAGTTTGGTGTGTGCTGAACACAGTTTAACAGTAAGAGGAAGAATTTGTTTTGCACAATTCCCCCAGTGTGCTACTGCATCGTTCACTGTTGCCTGGACAGGTTTTAAACTGCCCTGCGTCCTCTGACGTCCGTGTAGTCACCAACTACTTCTTCTCACCTGTCAGTGCTGAGATTCAGCAGAGGGATGTAACACAAACACACACACGCACAGACGCTCCGTCTGTGCATGTGGAGCACAGGAGCTGCTAAATCGATCGATATATAAAACAGCGTTCAGACATGCAGAGCGATGTCTTTTAACATCCTGCTCAGTGAGTTTCAGGGGATGGTGAATGAGGTCAGTCTGAAGTGAGCGTCTATTTTAAATGTGAGTGTTGAGCACAGCTAAAAGTCTAACCTGAATAAGCCTGTACGCCTACATCACATATTCATGTTTCATCCGTTAACATGTCTCCTCTCTCACCGCTCTGACATTTTTAACATCATGACTCCGCTTTCTGCTCCCCCGCCATGCAAATTCACTGTTTTGTGTTTCCTCCCTGCAGCACATAGTGAAATGTCACGGCAGCACCCTGCTGCCTCAGTTCCTGGGCATGTACCGGGTCAGCGTGGAGAGCGAGGAGACGTACCTGATCGTCATGAGGAACATGTTCAGCCACAGACTGGTGGTACACAGGAAGTACGACCTGAAGGTGAGGAGGAACTAACCGCATCACTGGTGAACAGAACAATGTGGAAGTCCTACAGGTGTCCGTTTTATTTCTGTTTGGTTTTTTTTCGCAGGGCTCTCTGGTGGCTCGTGAAGCAAGTGACAAAGAAAGGGTAAAAAGAACCTCTCACCTACTGTCCGTCAGCTGACTTCCTCCTCCTTTATCCCACTAAAGATGTTTTTTTTTAATTTATCTCTAAGGGGAAAGAGCTTCCCACCTTCAAAGACATGGACTTCAGGAACAACATGCAGAAGGTGTACGTGACCGAGGAGCAGAAGGAGAAGTTCATGGAGAAACTCAACAGAGACGTGGAGGTGGGTGAGAATTTCTTTTAAAATGTTGACACCCTGCTGCTGCTGCCGCCGCCGCTGTTGTTGTTGCTCACCTCGACCACACAGCGGCAGCATCAGCTCACCGGGGGAGGAAACAATCCTGTGTTGCCATTTTGGCAGCGAGAGGAAGGATGTAAAATCCATTTGTGTATTAAAACATAAACTAGAGCTGAATTAATGAAATCCATCCATAAAACATTCATCTGCAACTATTTTTTAAGAGCCATTTAGACACATAATGATATTTGGTTAATTGTTTTATGTTGTAATCACATGCTGTATATGTTCTAACATTATTTAGGTTCATGCAGTTTATGTTTAGTATATATTAAAGTATATTTTGAAGAGTATTACAGGTGCTAAGGTTATGTATATACTTGCTGTTATTCTGTGACAAGTGCTGGAATGCAGGAACTTATATTTTAGTTATTTGGCATAAAAATACCTTAAAAACATGGTGCTAAGATGTAGAGGAAACAACTGCAAAAAATGTATTGATTAAAACAATCTTTTGACTGTTTATAACATGAATGATGTGTATTGGGGCAACAACTAACCATTATTTTCATTACCGATGAATAATCATTTAGTCATTTGGTTTGTAAAATGGTGAAAAATGTTGATCATCATGTCTTTCTGTCCGGACCAACAGTCCACAACCCAAAGATACTGAGTTTACTGTCGTAGATGAATAAAAAGAGCAGAAAATATTCACATTTAAGAAGCTCAAACCAAAGAATTTTTGTATTTTTTTTTTTTTAAATGACTCAAAATGATTAATTATTATATACAAATTGATATAATTATTATCAAAACAGTTGCAGATAAATTTTAGCTCTGATGTGTATTCAGGTCTGTGTGAGATAGTGAGTAATGTGTGTGTTACAGTTTACAAATACAACATCAAGTCATAATGGACCAAGCTTAATGTAACTTCAAATAAATCCTCATTCAGCGTTTTCCGTGCGTCCTGTGGTGAGTTTTCACAAGAAAAATTGACAGTAACATGAGTCAGAAATAAGAGGATGTCAAAACTCTGACTGTTGTGGAAATAGACAAAAATCACAGCATGTTCCCATCGTCAAGTTAATATTAGAGCTTTACCTAATAGTCATTTTCATTATCAGTTAATCTAGTGATTATCTGCTCTTTGTTTGGTCAGAATTTCCTGTAGCACAAGTCGACATATTCAGATTGCTTTTGTTGTCTGACCAACAGCTGAAAACTGGAAGATATTCAGTTTTCTATCATAGAAAACACAAAAAAGCAGTAAATCATCACATTTGAGAAGATGGAGGAAGAAAAAACAGCTTGAATGATAATTGTTTCTGTTTATTTTTGTGTCAGTTGTTCAGCTGCATTAATTTAATAGCACTTCTTCTCACAGTTAAACATCATCTGTAAAATGTCCCATTTTTCCCTTCAGTTCCTGGTGAAGCTGAAGATCATGGACTACAGCCTGCTGCTTGGTATCCACGACGTGGGCCGAGCCGAACGGGAGGAGGAGGAGGGCGAGGAGGTTTCCAACGAGGAAGAACAGGAGGCGGAGAACGGCCTGGCAGCGGGCCCGACGGTGGGCTCTTATGGCACCTCTCCGGAGGGAATCGCCGGTTACATGTCCTGCTGCAAACCTCTGGGGCCCGGGGAGTTCGACCCCTACGTGGACGTGTACGCGGTCGGGAGCTGCCCAGGTGATTATAACTGAACTGTAGTGTCTGGAAGGAGGTCTGAGGTTTTTGTTTCATATCATAAAATTCAATGTTGCTTCTTTGGTCACGTAAGTAAACCACAGATGGCCTGGTCATAACCTCCAGTTTCACAATACACCACACTGTGTTCATTTTTATTTTGTGTGTAAACATCATTCTGGTAAGGATGGGACCACTTCTCTTACGTTATCAAAATGAATTTGATGGGAAACAGGAAGTGACAGCTGTCACCACCTGCACTTCCTGTAAAAGCAAAATAAATGAAGTTGGAGGAAGCTCAACACACATTTCAGGAAATTACACCTATTCTTCTGAATTAGTCGAGAATATCGATGATGCACACTAAAGAGATTTCCCTGAAATGTACAAACTGTTTCATTTTACATGTTTCAGTAGGTCTGCTGAAGCTTTGTACAGAGCCAGGCTAGCTGTTTCCAGTCTTTATGCTAAGCTAAGCTAACCATCTGCTGGTTGTAGCTTCATATATATAGACAGCAGAAAAAAATGAGAGTTGAATGAATCTTCTCATCTAACTTTTTCCAAAATGTTTAATGTTGTGTGAGAAGAGTGCACTGTATGTTGTAGAGCTGCAAGTAACCATTATTTTCATTATCGATTAATTGATTTTAATTGTCTCGTTTTGTCCGATCAACAGTCTACAATCCAAAGAAATTCAGTTAACTATCATGTGTGACTAAAAAAAGCTTCAATTTCTCACACTTGAGAAGCTGCAACCAGCAAATATTTGTCCTTTTTTTTCTTAACAAAATGACTAAAACGATCATTCGATTATTAAAATAATCGATTAATATCCTGACGATCGACTAATCGTTGCAGCAGAGAGAAACAGCAAATCTAGAAGCTCCATCCTACATTTATTGGGACTTTTTTGCTTGATAAATGATTTAAATGATTAATCAATTATTGTTTAAATTATTATAAACTACTATTTCATCCACATTTCATCACTAGAATATTGTCTACTGCCTCAAACTGATTGCAGAAAGACAGGATGTGTTTGTCTTGAATGTTTCTCTGCGTGTTATCATTTCAGCTCCATCATCATCATCATCAACATCATCTAGGTCATCCGGAAAAATAATAGATATTCATTTTTTAACAGGGAGCTTTCGGGTTGATGATTATTATATGAGGCCTGTCACTGCCGCCGTCAGGGAAAAAAAAAAAAAACCCCAATAAAATAACCCTGATTGTTCTCTTCCTTTGATCTCAGGAGCCCCTCAGAGGGAGGTCTACTTCATGGGCCTGATTGACGTACTTACTCAGTACGACACCAAGAAGAAAGCCGCTCACGCAGCAAAAACTGTCAAACACGGGGTGAGTAAAAACACCAGAGGAAGGAAAAGAGAGGTGGAGGGGCCTCTGTCAGTTGTTCAAAACATTCAGTCGTACCTGCGCGGAGGGTTAAAAGCGTTTGATGTCTGCTCTGATGTCATGTCATGGTAATGTACGATGCATACGGATGATGCTGATGACCTTTTTTTGCCCTCTTCTTCTCCTTCTCCTTCTTCTTCTTCTTCCCTCTCTGCTGCAGGCTGGCGCCGAAATCTCCACAGTCCACCCTGAGCAGTACGCCAAACGATTCCGCGACTTCATCTCAAACATTTTCGCATAACACTCGGCTTATGAACACTCCCACAAGTCGATCCAACTTACTGAGAGCTGAAAGCCTATTTTACCATTGACCAAAAATAGTATGCACACACAGATCATATAAAAAAAAAAATTTTTGGTGATCTGAGGCGAGACGACTGACGCTGTAGCAATATAATGTACTACTTCTGATGCATATATTTATTTTTAAGAATTAAGGTGTATTTCTTGTAGATATTAAGCACTCTTAACGGAATAACTCGGGAGCGATGGGGTACTTGGAAACAAACTGCTGTTGATCAGTGTTCAAAGTGTTAGACCAGATCAGTGCTAGATCAAATATCATTATTTTTCTTTCTTTTTTTTTTTCCTTAAATGAGGAGTTTAACATTTTGGGAAGTAGACTTTATCATGTTCTTGCTGAGAGTTAGATGAGAAGATTGATACCGCTCTCGTGTCTGTAAGTTAAATATGAAGCTACATCCAGGAGATGGTTAGCTTAGCTTAGCTTAGCTTAGCTTAGCATAAAGACTGAAAACAAGGGGACACAGCTAGCTTGGCTCTGTTGAAGATAAAGACAGAAAAATATACCTACCAGCACCTGTAAAGCTCACTTAATAACACATTATATCTCGTTTGTTTAATTCATACATGTGAAAATGACAAGTTGGGGTTTTACTGGGAGTTATGTGTTGGCGCAGGAAGTCACTGCACCCGGCTAGCACCTTTTAAACCACAACTTTTCATTTTTAATCTTCGTTTCTTGTACAGAATAAACAAAGAAGTTATATCGTCTTTATTGGTGAACTTTAGAGGTCCTGCAGATTTATTTTAACCTTCACACAGAACCAGGCTAGCAGTTTCCCCCCGTTTCCAGTCTTTATGCTAAGCTAAGCTAACTGTCTCCCGGATGTAGCTTCATATTTACCGTACAAACATGAGAGTAATATCAATCTTCTCAGCGAACTCTCTGCAAAGAAAGTGAATTAGCATATTTCCTAACATGTGGGACTAATCCTTACATACTAGAATAATCTTAAATAAAGATGGGTGTTTAAAAAAATAACGGTAGTCTCGACAGTACAGTTGAGAGATTAATGTTATTTATCAGTAGAAACAGGCCATTTGAATGTTTAGTGTGCCAAATGTGTGGGATCAAAGCTTTATCGGAGCAGGATTTGCACTTAAAAATACAATCAAATCAACTCCGTAGTGACAGAGAGACACAATTTGAATGGATCAAAAATACTGAATCTCTTCTACATTTCTTTAAATACTGAAATAGTAAATGTGTGGTATTTAAAATGGAAAGCATATCAGATGTTTTAGCCTGTAAACACTGTTGCCAGACCTGCATCTCTCAGTACAGAGAATGTGGGGTGAGGGAGGGAGGGGGGACAGGGGACGGGGGGTGGGTGGGGGGGGGGCGCTGACCTTGGAGCATTTCCTTCACCCACGTGACCACCAGAGCTGGATCCGCATTAAGGAAGTGGCTGGTCCAAATTTTAGGATCAGTCCTGCCTTTTTTTTTTTTTTTTTCTAATGATATACGTCACACGTCGATGTGGAATTCAACATCAAAACAATTCCCTGAAAAATGAGCCCATCCATCATTACTGTGGACATTTTGAACATGGGTGTAGAGATTTGTGCATTAAAATAGCTAATGTGCGCTATGTGAATCATTGTGATAGGATAAGACTTAGGAAAAACAATATAGCATTAGAACTATATGAACTATTGTCTGTGTGTTATTGTAATGATATTTCAGATTTAGTGATAACCAGGGTACTGTGTTAAACATCTTTTGTTTTGTTTTTTTTGACAGTAACACTACATTTCAGTAGCTTGTGCAGTTTAGCCTTAACGCAGTGACATGATAACAACATTCAACAAACACTGGCCAGGCAGTATAGATACGGTAAACTCTGTATGATGCCTCATCTTACTCAATGATTGCACATGTTGTATTTTTGCAAATCAGCTTTTGGACCAAAATATATTTTACAAAGAACTCCGGGAAAGTGTTTGACTCATTATTTGCGTAATGTTGTGTAAGAGTTTGAGTGTGTGTGTGTGCCTGATGACACTTGTGGAAACATTTGATCTGATAATTAACTGCAGAAAGACGACACAGACAGAAAAGGCCTGTAAACAAGAACATGTTACTGCTTTCTTGTAGCCGAATGCTGTACTTAAAGGGCAGGTTCACAATTTTTCAAGTCTGTCTTAAAACAACAGTCAGGAGCCTAAATGAACACTGAAATAGATTTTTCTTGCTGTAATCATTCCTCCTGTTCATACTGGCCATTAGAAGATCCCTTCATGATGCACTTATAAAAAAAAAAAAACACGTATTTAAAAGTTTATCTGAAGCTAATATGAAGCTTCAGTCATCCGAATGAGTCAAATCTAGTAGATATCTGTCAACGTTGCAGTCTGTTTTAGTGCCAAAGTTCCTCTTTTTGTTACTATACTTCCACCACAGCTCAAAAGGGGAACACAAAGAGGGAATTTTTTGCTAAAAAGACTGTAAATGTGCCAAATATCCACTTGATATCCACACTGTGGCCTCCAACACTCACACTGAAAGCACATTTGAAAGAGATCTTCTAATAGTATAAACAGGAAGAATGATTACAGCGATGTTCATATGGACACTTGACTGTTGATTTAAGACAGACTTGGAAAAATTGTGAACAAATTGTACAAAGCACAAAGTTGAGTATTTCCATTTTATGCAGCTGTTTACTTCTACTCCGCTCCATTTCTGAGGGAAATATTGTATTTTTTTACTCCACTACATTAGTTTCACAGCTGTAGTAACTAGTTAATTTTCAGATCTAGATTTTACAGGTAAAACAGATGATGTTTTTTTAGATTTATAATTAAATTAGATCACTTTGTAGAGATGTTTTAACTATGACATCTTGATCAGTGTAGTTTTATCCTGTGATATTTTGCTGGTCAGAGTCTGTTTAATAAATGAGTTTTAATCAAGTCTTAGATAACAACAAGGTGGGGGTCAGGGGCTGCTTTTTGTCTCACTCTTTACAGAAGGCACATTTGTGCTGACTGGTTCCTTCCTGTTTCATCTGGAAAGACCAAATTTGCTGATAGGTGAACTCCTCCGTGTTGCTGCAGAAAACTGAACTGACTTTAGACAATAGGAGTCCCGGCAGGATGAGCGAGTGAGACAGAAGGATGGAGTTGTTGAAGGGGTCAGTAAGCTACAAAGTGCTGACAGTTAGGAGAGGCTGAAGGAACACGGCGTCCAGGGAGGGGATCGCATTGATCAGTGTGAATCACAGCCAAGAGAAATGTTTCTGGGTTCTCTCTGTACGACGCTGACCTCAGTCGTGACCTTCACAGTTCCTCGAGCGAGGACTCGTTTAGGCTGACTCAGTGGAGCTGCTCCCGTTTAGACGGTTACATCATGTCAGCAGACGAGACGACAGGATCGCATTTGTTCTGTGCGGTTTTAGATGAACAATAAGGGGGAATTATGTCTAAAGAGCCGACTGATGGGGGAACTCTACTGGTTTTACACATCAAAGTCTGTTTACAGGTGTTTGTATAAAGGCTTTTGTGGCTCCAGAGGGAGTTTTTCAGGATCTGATAAAGTGCTTAAATACTAAAAGTTTGAAAATGAAAAATATCTGGAGGTGTGGAGTTAGAGAGACCTCTGTAGCTCCTCATCTCTGCTGGATTACTAGCAGTTATTCATCAATTTTATTTCTTTCATACAAAGTCATACAAAACCATGAAGGAAAAACAGGAAAAAATGGAAACTGGTAAATAAATATTTGAACTGTAAAAAGGTTCACAAGGCGTTGTAGATCATCATAGTCGTGTCTCATCTCAGTCTTGAACTGGTGTATTTTCTTTTCTTTCAGACTATTTATGGATTTATTACTAATACTTTCTAATAATACATCTCTTTCCTAATGAATTGCATCACAGTTTTTGTTATGTAATGATTTTTTATGAACTTTATTGAGACAAAACCAATCAGTGGTTCTCAAACTTTTTCACATCAAGGACCCTGAAACTGACACAAATTAAACCACGGACCCCCATCTGATAAGATTTTTGCTTTTAGATGTTTTATTACAGAAAGTGTATGAAACCTGTGACCAAAATAGTCACACATTCGGTCATTGTGTCACTTCTGATGGAATTATAGTGAAAAGGTTATTCCCCTTTTTGCTGGGAACACCCCGACTGCACTGTTTGTGACACTGGTGTATATAAATACACCAGGGGAACTAAAATAGTGAGAGAAAAAAGAGAAAATAGTTGCATGAAAATTTAAAAATTACAAGTGTATGTTATATACATTTCACAGCTTTTTTGTGGTGGAGTTGCATTATGGGTAATGTAGGCTCCAGGTTATTGCAAGGAAGGCATTGCACAAAAAAGATGATATCTCTGGATCTGCTGAATCCATTTAAATACGCTGTGATTCCTACAATGTTATAAGTCCGACGCTAACCCGGCGGAGTTTTATTTTATCAAACCAGCCAGTTCAGTGGAAACACATCTACTCTGTCATCACCTGCACAGGCTTCATGAGCCAAACTTCAGCCCTCTTTAGTGTTGAAATAACGTAATAATGAGGATGTGTGTTTACATCTAGGTTAAAGAGCCCCCTTCCTCAGTGAGGCTGTTGTGCCCCAGGCTTCCCATCTCCCCTAAACTCTGCCCGTCACACAGTGTGCCCCACTTCCTGGCATTGTCCTCTGCTATGCGGTGCCTGTTTTCACTGTTTCTGCTGAACCGTTCCTAGCAGCCATATAGGATCATGTTAAGGTCATTTTAAGTGAGAAAAACCTACCATCGCTGAGCTAATGCAAACTAAAACTGATGATAAATCACCTGTGGGAGCCAGCAGAGATAATAATCAAAGTGTTTAAGATGGAAACAAGGTTGTTTTTGTGTTACTGTGTTTGTACAAGTTCCTCTCATGAGTATAGACTCTAATTTTTGGGAAACACCTTCTTATCTGAATACATTTTTTCCTCCCCCGCTCCAACTGCAATTAACCCAGACTCATCAGCTTGTGTGGGCGTCCCTGGACTTCTAGACCACTCCCCACCACTCGCTGAGGATGTCCTGTTTCATGTGTGTGTGTGTGTGTGTGTGTGTGTTTGTGTGTGTGTGTGTTAATGAGAGATGGGTGTGCTGAAACTCCTGGCCACTTGATTGCTCAGATACCCCCGAACATCGGAGCTGGAAGGAGTCATCTACACACAGAAAGCTCTCCGCTTTGCTCCAGAAGACAACGAAGGCCTCAAGAGGGACCTGCCCTCTTCATCATCTTCAGTGCACTCATCATCACAACAAGGTATGATATAGTCTAGTTCTATATCTTTGGAGATGTTTGGATGTAGATAATAAAAATAATAAGACTGTAAACATACAGAAACATCCAAGCATGCACCTCAAAGTGGGACGTTTATACTTGCTGAATTGCATGGTGTAGATTGTATAAAGGCTTTCTAATAAGCTGTTGTGGTTTTAATATCCACCTCTCAGAAACATTAGAGTCTCAACCCAGCATGTCTGCCACCCTCCTCCTCCTCCTCCTGTTCTTGTTATGCAACGTCTGAAACATAATCAGATTAACCCCAAAGTAAATCTAAACTGTGTCCAGATATGAAACAGTTTCCCTGCTTTTTCTCCTTTTCACTCCAGACCATGAGCACTTCCGAGCACAACCGTTCATTAGACTTCATAAATGGCACGCCGTGGTTTGTCTTCGAGTGCTCCATCGACCTCGATACAGACTACCGGCGCATCGCCCTCTTCCTGCTCTACCTTTTCGTCTTCATGGTGGGCCTCCTGGAGAACCTGCTGGTCGTCTGGGTCAACTGGCGTCGACGCCACACGGCCAGCGGCGTCCTCTTCTGCATCATCAACGTGAGCCTGTCGGACCTGATGGTGATCGTGATCCTGCCTTTCTTCATGATGGAGGTCACCATGGACAAGGTTTGGCTGTGGGGCCGCTTCCTCTGCAGGGTCACCAACCTCATCTATATGATCAACGTCTACAGCAGCACCTTCTTCTTGGCCTTCATGACCCTGGAGCGCTATCTGTCCCTGACCAGGCCCTCGTCCATGGCATGCTTCCCCGTGGCGAGAGGGCGCCGCTGGGCGCTCTGCGGAGGCCTGTGGTTGCTCTCCTTCTTTCTGGCTCTGATAGAGAACATCCACGTGGATCTCCTGGAGTGGGACGAGCCAGGCTGTTACATGCTGCCCGAGGACAACCACACCGAATGGTTCGTCTCTGTGGCTTTACTCAGCCTGCTCTTCCAGTTCCTGGGCCCGGCCGCCGTCATCATCACCTGCAACGTGTTGATCGCCCAAGCCGTTCAAACCACACCGGACGTGCAGGGTCGACGGGAGGTGTGGCTGGTGCACGTGTACTCCGTGGTGTTTATCATGTGCTGGCTTCCCTACCACCTGGTCATGTTCCTGATGACCATAGATGACCTCAACCCTTACATCTTCAGCTGCAACGCGGTGGAATTCCTCTACTTCTCTTTCAGCGTGGTGCAGGGCCTGTCGCTTTTCCACTGCGTCGCCAACCCCATCCTTTACAACTTCCTCAGCAAGAGCTTCCGCAACAACCTGATCAGCTCTGTGGTGAACTGCATTCCCAAAGAGGTAACCGCAGACCAGGCGGGAGCGGGGACCCAGCCCGACGCTCCAAACGGAGGCGGGGGAGGCATTGGGAAGCAGAAGTTTAGTAACGCCAGCACCAGCCAGTCTGATGTGGGATCATAAGAGAGAAGGTGATGTAAGAAAAGAGTAAGCTGCAGGAGTGAGGGACGACGGAGGAGAAGATTTGACAGAACTGAATCCAAGTCTCGGTGCTTCAGAATACCGGAGGCAAAGATTGTATCGTCTCACTCCGGTCATAGACTCATTGTGCTGTTTGTAAGAGATCACCATCCTCTCATAATCCTTTTTTTTTGTTTTAATCATGTATCCGACCGCAGCGGAAGGCAGGAAATTCACAAGAACTCTAAACTCTCGTTTGCACAGGGGAGGAAGAGATCCGCACCAGGAATGCGTGTAAACAAATCTGTCTGTCTGTCCAGCGCCATATAAGAGCAATCATCCTCATATCCATATAAATATCTTACAAGTGTGAAAATGTAACTGAATAGACCACTGTCTTACTTCATAACAAATCCAACAGATCTAACAGTTGGATCAAGTCGCCTGATGCTTATTTATCTGTTTACTGGTTGCTGCTGTCGTCTAGTCTGTGCTGTAACTTAGTTACCTGTTAACATGCAATAAAACTCCCTCAAACACTGTTTGTATCCATTTAAGCTGAGAAAAGCTGACTTCTGTACTTTGTTATCACAGTGTCGGAGCAGAGCAATGAAAAAACTCGAAGTACGTGCGTGCGTGTGTGTGTTTGGAAGCTTAATGTGTTTATTTTACTGAGCCAGTTCTGCTGTTCTGGCACTCGGGCTAATCTCACTTCTTGCAGTTACTGTTGATCTGTATTACTTTTACCTCCATTACTGGAATGTGTCACATCCGACAGTTGAAATGATAAGAAAGGCAGAAAAAGGAAAAAAAAAAAGAGGGGGCGAGGGGGGGTTGTCAATCCACAGATGGCACAATAGCAGGAAGAGAGTTTCAAAAAGGGCAAAGGTCACGAGCCCCTGGAAGTGGGAGGTTCATGATACTACGAGGAATTCTGCTAATTCCACTGAAATTGTGATGATGGATGGGTTTTGTGGTGCGTGACAGTGTAGAAGGTCATCCAAAACAGATTAACACCCATTTAGAGGTGTCATAACAGTCTTCCAAGAGGCGTTTATTTTATTCTTTTTCAAAATCTAAAACAACATTTAAAAAAAAAAAAAAGGCCGACATAGCTTTATAAACAGAAAATCAGATGTATAAAGGCATATAAACAATAAATAGTTGCACTAGTATCATAAATATGAGGTAAGACACAGATATCACATAGAAATGTGTAGATGGGCACTTAAATATCATGTTTCTACAGCACGACATGCTTCACATGCTCCCAACGAGTGAAGACAGCATGTGACTAAACAGCATTCATTAAAGATGCTTCTTCATCGCTGACACAACATCAAGAAACATGTTTATGGTTCAAATGACGAAGACTTTCACGTGGCTAGTTATATCGTGTTTGTGAAAAGGTGCGACGACAAAATGAAGCTTTTACACGACACATAAAAAATCGTAGTGTGTGAAAAATAGTGATTGCAAAAATAGGAAAATAAATTTCTATGCTACAATGAGGTGCTACTTTAATAAACAGTGTAATGTATCAATCAATCACGGACATAAAAACCTATCCTGATATTGAAGTTGTAAAGATACAGACTTGTTTGGAGTAGATAATAACAGCTTCCCCTCTGTCACTGACACAAGACAGGATACACTGCCACCAAGTGGCTTCTTTTTATCTTAGTTCAAAGAGACTAAACCTCCCAAAAAAGGTTGACTCAGTGAACGGCATCTGACGGATTAAATGTCCACTACATTCTAAAAGTCTAAGTCTATTATATGCGGTATATGGTCCACGATAACCAGACACAGAGGAGGTGTCAGAGAGAGAGACGACACAGAGTCTATCAGGTGTCCACAGTGGGCAGCGGTTCTTTAGAGTGATCATTGTACATGAAGGTCTGCTCGATGTTGAAGTCCGGAGGCAGATGGTCTTTGTGGAGCTCCATGTGCGACGACACCAGCTTCAGTGTGGAGAAGTAAAGGCCGCAGACGGTGCAGCGGTACATGAGGGCGCCGGCGTGCGTCTTCAGGTGGCAGATCATGGTGGAGCGGCCTCTGAAGAAGCGCAGACAGACTTTGCACTGGTAGGGTTTCTCTCCGGTGTGGATGCGGAGGTGATAGGTGAACTCCCCCGAGTGGGCGAAACGTTTACCGCAGTAGCGACACCGGTACCATTTCCCACGGACGCCCGCCGCCCCGACTCCCCCGTCCTGCCCTGAGCTCCCGTTGGTCAGGACCCCGGAGGGCAAGCTGTGTATCGGCCCTTGAAAAAACTTATCTGGTAAGCTGAAGCCCATTCCCAGACCCAAACCCAGGTTGCTCATTTTCACAAGGCCGCCGGCGTCCCGCGGAGAGGAGGAGGAACAGGAAGACGGAGGGCAATCCAGAGACTGATCGGCTTTACGTTTGCCCAACCAGCTCTGACCCGCGACACCTCCTCCTCCTCCTCCTCCTCCGCTCCCCAGGGACTCGGTGGTGTGCAGGCTGAGGTGATACTGAAAGGCGGAGGAGGAGCGGAACGTCTGTGGGCACAGGAAGCAATGCAGCTCCTCCGCTCCCGCCATACCTCCTCCTCCTCCTCCTCCCACGACTCCATCTGCCCCGACTCTGTAAGCCCTCAGCACCGACCGCTCCCTCTCCTTAGCTGCCGCCTCCTCGGCGTGCGCAGTCATATGTCTGTCCAGCAGGGAGCGCTCTACGAAGCAGCGGGCACAGTGCGGGCAAGTGAAGACGGGCAAAGAGAGGTGGGCGAGGGCGTGCCACAGCAGGGAGCACAGGGAGAGCTGGGGGAGGTGACATACGCCGCAGCTCAGGCTCTGAGGACACACATGGCTCAGCAGGTGGTCTCTGACAGTCTGTGGAGGAGGCGGGACAGACACATGAAGCAAGATGTGAGGATTTCATGAAAGCAGTTGGTTAAAGAGTAATTCCATATTCTTATTTTCTGTCCATGTGGCTCTTTGTGAAATCAGTTCTCTCTCCGGCACAAATGATACAAACAGCAGACGTCTCGACATACTGTGTGAGTCATTGTGAGATACGTTCCAACTCTCCTACTGTTCATGTGAGAAAAAGCCTTATATATTGATTTCACTCTGTTCTTATTTATTTATTCTGCGGGTGAAGAACTACAGTGAACCAAAGTTTTCTAGATTAAATGAATAAAAATGTCAGGAAACTGAAAAATGTCCCAAAGACTTTCAAATTACTCTGATATAAGACAAAAACCCCCATAAAATTCTGACATTTATGAAGCTGAGACTAGGGGATGTTGGCATTTGTTTGCTTGAAAACAGACTTAAACAAATAATCCATTATCAAAATAGGTTATTTTGGTAAAAAGAAAATTGGCAACGAATCAATAAACTAACTGTTGCATTTCTGATGTCATTATGACATAAAATGACATGAGCAAATTATGTAAGATATATAAATGACACAATAATTTGTAAAATAATTGAAGAAACTATTAAAACTCAACTCATTATTAAAAATGTTATTTTATTATTCTTATTTTCATAATAACAGTTTTATTTGTAGGAGTTCATTTTTATTTCATTTCTTTTTTTTTAAGTCTTAATTTTGTAAAGGCATTTTTCCCATCTTTTCCTAAAAGTCGGTTTTATTTCACGCCACTTTTTATTCAATAATGTTACTTTTCATTATGAAACATTTTATGTTATTAATCAGCCAATCACGCGCCCCCCTGCCCATCTTAAGTAGCTGCCACTGAATTTAGCCAGTTAGCTCCTGTTAGCCGCAGTAACTACAAAAAAAATAAACAGTACACAGACACAAAATCTCTTTTCTCTTATTTATACCAGGCGGACAGAAACTCTAAATGAACGATGATGTTGCTTCATAACTGCTGGTTGTGGAAAATAGCAACTGTTTGCTAACAAGTTCAACAAATCAACTTAAACGCTGATAATATGTCAGTGTTGTGTTCACTACTTGTTTCTGCTGCCCCCTAGTGGCCAAAAAAATCAGTTTTTTAAGCTAAATAAACTGAGACATTTAATTACTGTGTCTGTGTGTTTATTTACAGCAGCAGCCTCTGATTGGTTGATGTAGAATAACTTGTTGTAAAAAAAAATTCATAAAATTGACCTGAAACCATGTTTTTTATGCCTGATTTACATACTGACATACTCTGTTCACTGACCTGGAAGTCCTTGCTGAGGGTTTTGGTGCACACGGCGCACTGCAGCTCGGAGCTCTGGCCTTGTCCGTTGTTGGTCAGCGCCCCCTGTGGTAGCGTGTAACTGGAAGCTGTCTGGCGGTGGTGACGCAGCAGTTTGTTTTGGCTGCAGAACTGCAGGTGGCACATCTCGCAGGTGAAGAGCTGCACGCCGACGTGGGTGAGGGAATGGGTGACACCTGCAGCTCGGTCCGGGAACGAAGCCCCGCACACTCTACACAGCCCCAGCTCTGTCAGATGGCTCTCGCCGTGTCTTCTGATGGCAGCCGGGTCTGCGGGGAGCGGCGCCGCGCAGGCTTTACAGGACAGCATGTTGCCCGTCACCTGGAGGAGGAGAGATGAGCGTTATTTCTGTTGTTTGGACTGATATTTATCTGACTCATTTCACTGCTGACAAACACAAACATTACCTGGCCGCTTGAGTTCCCTCCCTCTCCGTTCTCCACACACACGAGGTCGTCTTCGTCGTCTTCTTCATCTCCCTCCTCCATGAAGTTCTCGTCGTCGCTCAGCTCGATGATCTCGCCCGCCAGCTGTCTCCACTGCTCCTCCTCCGTTCCCTCCATCGCTCCGTTCCCTTGCAGCGCCTCCCTCTCCTCCTCGTTCTCTCCTTCGTCCACCTCTCCAAACATCAGCCTGCCGTCCCTCTGCACGTCCACCACGCCGCCCTCCACCGCTCCCACCTGCAGGCTGCCTACGGGCTCTCCCGAGGACGACGTCGGGGCACAGGCCTCCGCCACCAGCTGAGCCGAAGAATCGGGGTAGGAGCAGGGGTCGGACGGCGCAGGATCGCTGCTCCGGGGTAGAGAGCTGCCCGCGCTCTCAGAAACCACCATCCGTCCACCTCTGCCAGCTTCCTCACAGCTGCCTCCTGCCCCCTCCTCCTCCAGCCCCTGCTCAGTCTTCAGATGGAGCACCGGCCCCGGAGGCAGCACGCTGTCGTTCTGACTGGAATGGCTGCTGGTTAAAAGATGATCCGGTGCCATCTGCCCATAACCTATATGAGACTGGAGGTCTTCTGCCTTCAGGTCCAGAGACAGAGCCCCAGTGTGAGCTTCACGGCCCGTCCTGGCTGCCCTGGCTTGGAAGAGAGGTGAGGGAGCGGCGGCAGGAGTCGGGGCAGCAGACGGACCGGCTGACGAAGACAGAGAGGAGCAGGAGGCGGCAGAGGAACACACAGACGATGCAGATACGGAAGCGGCGCTGACAGCAGCCACTGTGGAAGCAGCAGCAACCATGCTTGAGTCCAGGAGATCTCCAGGACTGCTGGCTTTACAGTTCGCAGACACAGAAGCCTGCAGATCAGGGAAGGTAGCGTGACAGGCCCTCACCAGTTCACTAACACCCAGCCTCTCAGCAAGCTCGTACAGAACCCCGACATCTATGAGATCGGTCAAGATCTCCCCCGTGTAGACGAACGTCAGCACTTTCTCAAAGTTCGCCGGGGAAATAAACTCCAAAGAGAAGGCAGTGGTGGACGCGGCTGGAGCCCGGGCAAACAGATTGCGGAAGTACGTCCCGGCGCAGGCCAGCACAGCACGGTGCGCTGCAAATGTGCGGTTGCCAACTTGTAGGAACACATCACAGTACTGGCGTGATTGGCGGCAGCGGTTGAGCTCAGTGAGAAGGCTGGCAGCATGGCCGGGACCCTGCAACCGGATCCTCATCCCTGCTGCCGCTGCAGCTCCTGGTGTGCTACAGTCAGACTGTGGGAACAAACAAGACAGTCACTGAAGCAGAACAGAGGAGGAGTGTGTGTAGTACATGCTGTAATAGTCAGGTAAACTTTTCTTTCTTTCTTTGCATTGAAAGTACAGTCTATTTGATTTGTGTTATTATGCATTCATATGTTTTTTCTGGTCTACAGAATGTCAGACAGTAAAAAATGTCCATTACAGTTTCTCAGAGCCCACTGTGAAATCTTTAAATTACTTCTTTTGTCCAAACAACAGTCCAAAACCAAGACATTCAGTGACATAAAACAACATTACATTTATCATACAATCACTGCATTATAATAAATGCATTATACAAACCACTGATTTCATTTGTGTATTAAGATTTTCTCCAGTTAGACAAAGATAAAAACGTTAAAGCCCACAAATCATGCTGGAAATATTCTACATGTTAACATCCACATTAATAGAATTATAAAATTAGCCAACCAGAATCTAAAAATAAATATTCAAAAAGTCTTTTAAATTTAAGGCTGAACACTTTTCTGTTTGCTGCTGCCTTTTATTAAATAAACTTAAATCATATCTCACACTGCACTGTAACAAAACATATACTGTTATCATATGTATATACATTATGTAAATTAGTCAAGTATCAATGTACATTTAATTCTAACATCCATGGACAATCATGCACTTTAATACATTAGTAATATCCACATGATTTGCACTAATGCACAGTGTATTATAGCATATTAACATCATTGAACAGTGTATACTCAGTATAAACATTTACAAACACCATTTTACCACAAAAACCCCGCTGAGTTTCATCAGTGTTTTGCTGCCTGAGTTTCAAACTCTGACTTTACATTTTAAATATCGTTAATTGCAACAGAAGCTAACAGAGATTAGCCAGTTTATTCAAGCACAGTAGAGACACATTATTAATAAACCTATTCACTAACTGATAAATCTCTCATATTAAACACATTTACTTCGTTAGAAAAACCCTCCTCTAGTTAATAAAACCGTCTCGTTCGTATCATGACTGTTTCTCACCCATTAAAGACGTCTGTGGCTGGTGAATACTCTTCTGTTTTCTTGTTTTCAAAGACACTCCGGTGTTCGTCCACAGATTAAATTAGAACCTTTTTGATCGTTTGTCGCATTTTGATGACGCACATCAACAACAGTTCCGCGCAGGCGCCCCCTACGGTCAGAATAGATGCGTTCAGGAGCATCAGAAGATGTAGTCAATCAATGTATGTCTAATCAAATGTATGTCAATCTTCATTCCTTTGGAAAAAAATGCATCCTTTGAAATCACTGAATATGACAGAGACTCTTGCTTTCAGATTTATCCAATTCAAAATGTTATATTCAGACTTTTCTGAGCTGGTTATCTATGTCAAACAATGAATGTTATGTATACCTGAATGTACCAACACAAAAATGTCAAAAAATGTAATATCTGTAAGCTTTTTTTGTAAGGTTTTAATTTGTTATTCTAATGATTTCCTTCTCTTTTTTCATCCTATTTCCCTCTGCTTATTTGCTGTGTCCTTGTTATATTTGTTTTAATCAAATTTAATGCAAAACAGAGTCTACAGTCATGCAGGCAACTCTGTGAGCAATAAACACAAAGGACAGCTGATAGAGATGTTGTTAGTTTTGCAAGTTTTTAGTCATAAGCTTTGGACAATTTGAAATTTTCGACGTGATGAAGCTCATCAAAGTCAGCAGGATTCATCCTCTGGGGATCGTGAACATCTAAACCAAATTTTTAAAGCAATCAATCCTGCAGGTGTTGAGATATATTTCAGCCTGGATCATGCTGCTAGCAAGGCTAAAAACATGCTATAAAACAAAACATTACGCAGCAGGTTGGGCCTACACACACAAAGACAAAATAAAACACGACAAATGATCATGATAATGCTAATTAAAAAAGTTTATTTTATTCCGGTAACCATTTCTTTTATCTCACAAGGGATTCACACAACCCACAAAGTGTCAAAGGTCAAACAATGACACCTGTAACCGCTTCATATACTTCACTGTAAATTCGTGGGATCGACCTACACAACAGTAACATGAATGTGTATAATGTCATAGTCTTCATGTAGTTATCTGGCTATCCCAAATGAAACCTTTAACAAATAGTCACATGTTTACAGAATGTAAAAGCATCTGCTTACTGGTTTATGCTTTTTATGACATATAAGAGAATAAGAAATTATAAAAGACGATGAAAAACAAACCTGACAAATTTTCAAAACTACCAGTAAGAAATCATTTACAAAATTGAGTCTGATTTTTCAGTTGTGTCTTCGTTACAGAGTTTAACATTAAGTATGTAGTATAGGTACATTTACAGTATATTAAAATGCAATATCTTTGACCTGTGAGAGTAACACTGACATATTTCATCTTCAAAACCATTCATTTTTCTAGTCTAAGCAGAATGTCATAATTATCTCGGCTGATTCGTCACTGGGAAACAGTTTATATTGGGCCGACTGGACCTATATACTGCTGCGACAGGCACACATAACTAACAACATGACATATTGCAGGTTTATGTCTTATTTGTAAAGCCAAAAAGAAAAAAAAAAAAAAAAAAATAGCTGTTTTGGTCCAGTCACAACAAATTTGAACAATACAGTCGTCCAAAACACGGTTTGCTCTATCCGTGTTCAAAACTTGTTGCTTTTTTTTCGTCATCATAGCTGGATTATTGCACTTCTCCTGGAGGAAGTGAAACAGAAGCAGCTCGACTGTCTGCTCTGCTCTAAAATTACAGAAGACAGCTACAAATCTACTTGAGTCATCTTGAGGTCAACAACAACACAGTATTTATCTGTCAGCAATATATCTGTCATCAACAAATTGAATGAATATTGCTTTTAAGTTGTTTGATATGTTGTTCAGTCTTCAGAAACAATTTTTTTTTATTATTTAAATCCTTAATACTATGCTATATAGTCCCGTTATTTTTCTTACACCCTTCTCCAAAGCTTCAGCTCTGCCTGTATCCATGTTTTTTTTTTTTTTAAAAGGTTTCTAAACTACGAGCGTCATCCGGTTGTCGTGTGTGTGTGTGTGGTAGCTTTTCTTCAGTCCAGGCTATGTAATCCGTTTCCTGGAGCTGTTTCGCCCCAGGCTGGCAGTGCTGGAGCGGCGGGAGAGGACCGGCGTGGCAGTGGTGGGGGACGTCTCGTTGGGACAGCCGTGTTGGAGCAGAATATCGATGCAGCCTTTGCTCCCTGTCTTTCTGGCCATCATCATGGCGGTCTGGCCTTGGCTGTCTTTCGCTTTCACATCGATGCCATACTGTAGGGAGGGTTGGGAGGGTGGGGGGGGGGGGGGGGGGACGCAGAGAGAGAACATGATATTTGCTCAGTAAGATTATTTATAGATTAAATATTGATTCAAGGTGGAACAGTGTGTGCTGAGAAATGCAGGTCTAGTAGACGAGCATCTCTGCCTGTAAGACCCGAAGGCTTTAAAACCAACCAGGCGAAGCAAGAAACTGCCCAAAAACTCCCAAAAAAAGAGATTAACTGCATTTTTCAATTGATTTTGGTAATTTGATTTGTAGCAAATTTAGTAGGAAATGTGCAACACTAAAGTACAATAAGAACTAGGTCGAGATCTACAACATCAGATAATTCTACCACTTGTCTCGTGTCAAAAATCTTTATCTTTAATCTTATTATTTTAATTTATTTTGTGCTCAGATGGGGCATATTGCAAAAGTTTTTATTGTATTCATGTTTTAAAATGTTAAAATGTTTAAATGTCTTATCTGTTTTATTTGTCATTGTCCTTTATCTGTTTGATCTAGTTCATATTTTTATTTGATTTTGTATCTATTTTATTGGTTTTATAACATTTTACATTTGCTCTCTGATCAGCTTGTCAGTCATCTATGAAACATTTTGAATTGCACTAGTTGTATACAGTAAATACTCATCTTCATAGTATACTGTCTTTTGCAGTTAGAAATACAAGAAATCAACACACTGCAGGGCTATTAACATAAGGTTTGATTGATTGATTGATTGATTGATTGATTGATTGATCAATTGATCGATCGATTGATTGGAGTACAGGTTGGTTGGTGTCTGAAGCTGTGTCTCAAATCTAAACTATACATAAACTCTGAGCAGGTTTTGAACACGTCATGTGCTCACGGTGGAAAAGTGACAAAATCAAGTCTACTCAGAACATCAGGTAGAACACTAAACACTTTTCTCCCATAATGCAAAGCACAAAGGAATTAAAAGTAACAGTGGATGATGGTGAAACAGCTCCATGAACACCTCAGGAAAAAAAAAGATTGAATTTTTGAAAAAAAAAGCATTTTGTTGTCTTTTAGTGAGGTTGAACTTGCCATTCTGAGGTTTGATGCCTTTGAACAGCACATGTATTGCATAATTTCCTGCTGGTATGAAACCTTGCATTATAGTGTTGGGGCACGGTGTGAGTCTAGAGACAGAGCATGACATGATTCATCACTCTCTACTGACTTTGTATTGACTGAAGGTGTCTCCTTGTCATTTACGTCTGCTAGCAAACAACAGAAACATGCCTAAAAGATTCTGCGTGGCAGGATGCACTACCAACAGCGTAAAGAACCCAGAAGTAAGTTTTTATAAGCTGCTGAACTGAAAAACTGAGCCTTGAAGAAGACAAAAGTGGATACAAGCAATAAGATGTGAGGCATCAGCATCAGTACACTGTGTGATCCTGACAGTATGTCTACATGTGCAGCAAGCGCTTTGTCACCGGTAAGTCAAATATCCAAATGTCAGTTTTAGGCTAAATATATTTCTGCAAGTTAAACTGAAGCATTTTGACAGTTTGCAACTTGTGTTATAATGGAATGTGCAGTATTATGTTTGCAAGCAAGATAAGATAAATATACCTTTTCCTCTCTGGTAGACATAGCATGCTAAAATAATCCTTTGACATACTGAAATCTAAGCTAGTTACAGGCATTTTGTTAGCGTTTCAGCTCTGGGTTGCCTATCATGGCTCTGACTGTTACCCTAAAAACCACGACCCTGCGTGGTTTCAGAGTATGACGCTCTGTACGCTCTGTCTCTATAGACCTTTTCAACCCTTCGACAACACCACAGGAACTAAACTCATAACTAAACTAGGAACTTAAATGTCTCTTTTGCATATTCTATGTTCCCTCTGCATTTGAAGAACCAAGACGTTTAAGCAGATTAAAAAAAGATAGTGGCCTTTAAAATGTAATTTGTCGTTTCCTCATGTGTGACATGAGGAAACGACAACAGTCCCCTTTTTTGTCTTTTTGTATTTACTGTTACACGTCTCTGATGTTTGAATTGGATGTAAATGAATAAATAAAAAGGTATAGAGCTGGAAAACGAGACTGAAACTGTCTCCAAAGTGGATTGTTTGATGGTTATTTATCTCTGCTTTAGAACTGCAATGAAACCATCAGCAAATAAAGTTTTATTTCTCTCCTTCACTCACTTTCTGCTCATTCATTCTCCTTTTAATCACTTCACCTTCCCCTCTGCGTTCAGCTCTTTTGTTTTTGAGGTTAATAAACATACACAAAATTGCAGGAAATGTCCACTTCTCATCTTAATACTTCCTTATTTTGAGAAGGAAGCGGTGCATGCACTGAAGCAGCTGCGGAGTCTTTGTTTGACCGTACGGCGACAGAAAACTCCAACCAGATAGTTCCTGAACTCATCAGCAGGGACTTTTCTAACAGCTGGAATTAACCTGCTGTATTTGAGGAACTTGAAGGTGACAGGATACACGAAGCACAGGTGGCTAACAGACAGCAAATTTCTGCCTCGGAGCCCCCTAACCTGTTAATTTTGTTGTGTTAAGACTATCTTGATGTTATCTACTATATTATAATTTCTTTTTGCCCTTTTACAGTCTATATTCTGTCACATCTGCTGAGGATATACAAAGGGTGGACTCTTAGGAATCAAAGAGGTAAAAGCAGACAGGAGAAACCCACCCAGACGAGCAGCTGGGTCATGACAACATCTCCCAGCTGACAAGCAGCGTGCAGGGCCGTGCGAGGCGGCGAAGACGACCCGGCCGGTGGAGCGTTGATTTGTTCCTTGGTGCTGTGCGCCAGAAGGAGCAGCACCCTGGGAAGATCTCTCTCCGTCACTGCGGACAGCAGCCAGTCCGGCATACTGTCTTCTGGCCGCGTGGTCCCCGACGCCGGCTGAAGAGGCGGCACAAACGCCCGTTGTTCATACTTAGCACGAATCCAGGACTCTCTCTCCTCACTTGTAAAAACAGACACACACACACACACACACACACACACACACAGGAGACTCGGTCAAGCATACAAATATACACACAGACATTATAATATCAAGATGAAAGTCAGCAAAGCATGTACCATGGCACCTTTCTAAGGATCAGTCAACTGTTTGATTACTTTCACCGCCAGATGTTTTAAAATCAAAACAAGTGCAAATTCAGTGCAACTGAAAAACATATTTGTAATTTATTTAGTCATTGAAAACCACACATATGAGCAGAAAGAAGTAGAAAGCACAAGAGGAAATTCCTCAAAGAACCATACCAGTGTTTGTTCATGTTTCTGCTTGTGGGAAATTTCACATTCAGATATCTGAGTCAGCTCCCAAAAACCACTGAAACTATGTTGTAAGAGGGCAAAATTGATACAGTGTAAAGAAAAATGTGTGGTTTGTTTATTGCAGTAAAAAATGTGTTATTCTGCCTCTGAAGCTTTAATGTTTCCTACAAGCACTTGAATGAACCAAATTCAGTCCATAGTTTCAACGGCTTTGTTGATCTAAATATAACTGACAGTGAAAGGATACAGCTGGTGATTTTCTATAATGGTCTTATTGTCAACAAATCTCATGTGCAGAGCCAAACCAACAATTGATTGACTTAGTATTGTGTGTGTGTATACAAAGTCTGATACATGTTATTCTCCTGTGCTGTAGACATTTGTAGAGAGACTGTAGTCCACAAGCTATTAAAAACACGTCAGTGAGCCACACTGCTGCACTGGGCGATATGTTCTTTCACCACAAAGATTGCATCAGGGTAGTTTTTTAGAGGCGGTTCCACTTACAGAGCTTCACAGGTTTGTTGTGCTACATATCACAACCTCTTGACTTTGTGCTAAAGTCAAGAGGTTGTGATATGTAGCACAACAAGCTAGCAAAGCTCTGTAAATGGAACAGCTTTCCTGCACGTGCTCAGGGGCGTCTGCCTTACACAGAACTGCTGTCCAGAGAATGAACATGTAGTCGCTGTTATTAGTCTTTGGAGGTGTTTGGATACACACACAATACTTGCAAGTTGATCAATTCATTGTTAGATTGGCTCTGCATGAGATTTGTTAACAATAAGAAAAATATAGAAAATCGCCAGCCATATCCTTTAATTATTACATAACCTCTCTCAAGTTTGATTTGAGCTGAAACCAGCGGCTGTTTGAAGGTAGGAACATGTTTTCAGCAACCTAAAAAAACCTTTAAACCTGCAGTGTGGAACTTTTACATACAAATGAATATCTGTTACATTCAAGCCCTTGCCAAACGAGTTCACACATTGCTGATTAATAGATAAATCTTTCAGTATTTCACAGTATACGGAGTTTTTAAATCTCATGTCGGGCTCGACATTCCCGCGGTGGCCATTTGGCCTTTAATCGTGTGGCTCTTCTAGACTTTCCAAATGTTACAGGATAGAATTGATCAGAAAGTGAAACGAGTTGTTTTCAGCACTGAAACACTCAAAACAATTTATCCACCGTTTTACAGCTGCAACAAAAGGTTACAGCCAGTATGTACTGGCCATCGGGCATAGTACTGGGACAAATCCCATTGGGCCGGCAGACCGTCAAAACATATCCGTTTTTACCAGCCAGCCCTCTGTCATTCAGGGTGCACATGAGGGTGTGCTGCATGCCTGTTTCAGACCAAATCAGGTGTTGCGACACACAGCCGCAGGGTTGAACGGAGGTGTGTGGGTGTGTTTGTACTCTAGAGCATAACCGATGTGAAACAATCAGAAAATAACGTCGTATTGATCTGATTCACCGGCTTCCTCGCTACCGGTGCTCCCTCTCTTCATTCACCCTCTAGCTCACTCGACCACAGCTGCCCTCTCGCTCTCTCGTCTTTTTTTAAAATGAGTCAGGAATTCGACAGAAAAGTTTAACTTTACTTTTAACGTTATCAAACTAATGGAAATGTCCTCCCCCTCGTCCTTGTAACGTCTTTGTACTCAGGCAATCACAGCCGAGCGCCTCCCTTTACTCTCACTGCCAGAAGAGGGGGCGTCAAAAGTCCCTCATTCCAGCTTTAACAAATATGTTGATTAGGTCGCACTCACCGTGTTGCACTGGGTATGGGTTTGGTTCTGCCCTGTGTGCAGCATTCCCAAATACTGTTGGCCATGTGGTTCCCGATGGCAGCCAGGACTTGCGTGAGCTCCCCGGGCCAGTCGTCCAGGTCCAGCGAACGTACACGAGACAGGTGAGTCCCCAGGTTCCTATGGATCCCCGAGCACTCGATGCAGATCAGCGCACCCAGATTGAGACTGGCCCAGGTGGGATCTTCAGGGCGAGAAGACAGACTGATTAAAGGAAGTAAGCCCGTAATGAACTTGGAAGGATTACTGAGTAGAAATAAACAATGTGTGCAGTAAACTGAGACACTACTGCAGGCTATGGATGGTGTATGAAAGCGGGATTATCCTCCGGAGTAAATCTGCAGCTGGAGGGAAAGATGCGACATGTAAGAACTCACTTGGTGCTTCACAGTCCACACACAGACTGTTGCCTTTGGCGTTACGGATGGCCTGAAGCGCTACAGCCTCACTCTGGCTGCTCCTCCGCGCCTGAACAACAAACACAACACAAACACACACAGACACACACGTTTGAATCATTTATTTATGTCTACACAATCAATTATATTACAAGAACAAATGGTGTTTAAAGTCCACCTTCGCCTCTATGGGAATGCTTAGATTATAGCAAATAAAATCATCATCATATCACATGTATTGATTATTCCATCTGATACTGAATCATGTGTATAGATAATGGAAACACATGACATTTAGGTCTACAAAGGGATGCAAAAAAGCTTCTTCCACAGATATCGTTTAGAGCTCAATTATCCACGGAATATTTTTAAAGCCCCTTGCTTTTCAATCTTATGTATTTCTCTATAATATTAAATATCCATAAGTTAATAAGCAACAATACAAGTTAAAATTCAGAACAAAACATTGTTAGTTATTATTTAAGAAGAGTTTAAAGGTCCAGTCACACCTTCCAGAAAGTGGCACAACGAAATGTATCCATGCACCTTCGCAAAATATTTGGTTTATTATCAAAGTTTATTATCAAACACCTCATGATTTCATAAGTTATCAGCTTTATGTAGCCTACAGCTTAATATTTTGAAGGATAATAAAGAAAAAATTGCTTTACTTCGACTTGATACCTAGTTCTCCACTGTTAGCATATCCTGCACTTTTGTGGCCTGAAAGGTCTGCAATGCCTTAAAACTCAAAAACAACCAAAAAACCTGGAAAGTTCAATATATGTACAGATTCCCAGACACCAGGGCAACATGACATTTCAACTTCCCGGCACCATTGGTGAACTACTGCAGCTGGTGAACCAATAATGTGTTATGTTGGCGAACCAACATGCTAGCCAGCTGGGAATATGCTAGCGCTAGTCAGCCACAATAGCTCTACAAGCTTCTCTCTGTTTTATCTGCCATTTACTCCTCCTGACCTTTTGCTCTCAGGATTATACATAATGATATTCCATTAAGAGTTATTAAAGCACACTGAGCTAATGAGCTTGCTAACTGCTTGTTAAATGTCAGTTAGAGAGCTTGCTAGCTTGGTCGCTAACAGGACAATAAGTGTATTCAAAAGACGAATAAACAATCCTCTTGGTGTAGCAGTTTATACCCAAACAGAGGAAGATTAAATAAAGATGGATGAGGCAAAACAGACAATGAGCTACAATAACTTTCTCCATTTTTGGACTCTCTGGCTTTCCGTTCCCTCAAAGGTCATCATGGTCAAGATGGCTTGTTAAGTTCACCAAATTGAGGGGGAAATTTTCCAGCAACATCTCCCCTACTGGACGATCCACTGAGTGGTGAGTCCATTGGAATTTATTTATTTTGCCACATAATTAAACAGTTTTAAATGCTGGTGAGACCAGGTCTTAACTCTCAAAAACTCAACTATTCTGGTTCATTGGGGTCATCATGTGGGTGTGGTTTGATCATATCTGGTTGACAGTGGCCTAGAAACTCCCACAAAACTGTCATTAGATTTTAAATCAAATGTTTCTAAACTAAAATTGGTGCAAAGACATTTGTGTCACTTTCTTCTAATTTCGACCAGTGAGAAAAGCAGAACCAGAAATACAGAAATATCTCATGTAAATTAACCAAAACCCTGTCTTACTTACTTACTACGCTCAGAGTAAGAAGCTGAGTTTTGAGGGCTTTTAATGTGTGTACCTTGTTCCTGCCGCTCTCACAGGACTGCAGGCTGGCCAGGATCTGGCTCTCTATAGCCGACACCCACGAGTCCCTGTCCTCCAGGCTCTGAGCCTCAAAATGCCACGTCTGCCCGGTAAACGACACAATGATAAAGTCTGCGTTCTCTTCGTCTGCAAGTGAAAGGGAAGAAATTCAAATGAGATTTGCACGTGTACATGGAAGGAACGCATGCATGTGAAGGAATTACAAAAAAAAAAACATGCAAAACAGCACAAAACAGCAATTTGAGTGAAGGTGAGAACAGAAAAATCTTGGGGTTACGACATTGAAAACAAGTCAAATGAGTAACTCAAGCTTGGGATGAAGGTAACGTATCAGTCAGGCACACTGAAGAGGAAAACAGACAGAGGGGAAAACATTGTATGTAAATCAGAGCACAAGCTGATTCAGCTCCATCACCATCACTTGTTACCTGTCTTATTAATGTTTCTCAAGCTACCAAAGCTCTTTAATTTCCACATTTTGCGTTTGGCTGCAGAACAAGAGATAAGCACAGAAAAAAAAGGAAAAGAGAGAAAGACAAGTGCAGGAGTTAAGAATAGACTCTTAAGAAATATTCAGAGAAAGACAAAAAAAACCTTCATTAAACCATGTTCTTTACAGAGGAGACAGAGCGGATAGAGGCATGAGAAAACGAGTAACTGTGCAGGAATATGTAAATATTCCTACGCAGTTAACATATTTTTTTTTTGATAGGTTTGAGTTATTTATAACATTTCCCTGGAGAAATTCACACAGGGGGTGATAGCAAGAATCAAACACTCCCATTCAGAAGCCCCGAAAAACACACTTTAATGTTTTATTCATGCGTTCATTTTCTAGTTATTCATCAAATGTCTTTCTTTGATGCTTTTTCATTCACTCTGGCATCAGTGCACGTACATATTTATAAAGTCAACACACATACACACACACAAAAAGCAGTAGCAGTTGTATTTCCTTGTAAAAAAAAAACTGAAACTAACATCTCTAATTTAAGTTACCTTCAGCTTGCCCGACGGCTGCATCTCCTTTCTGATTCATGCTCTTCTTCCTCCTGTTCTTCTTCCTGTCGCTCATGGGAGATGACTGGCCCGGGTCTTTTCCAGCGAAATGACTGGCTGTCCCTTCAAGGGCATCTGACATTTGGTGCGAGAATAATGAATCATCCATGACAGCGTAATACGAGGTCTCGGTAAAGCTATAGCCGGTGTGTGTGTGTGTGTGTGTGTGTGTTTTTGAATCCTACATACCAACACTTTGTGCTTTGGTTGACAGTGAAGAGGGGCAGCGCTGAAGTCCTCTCTCACCTCCTTGAGGTGACAAACCACCAGACCTGTCATCGACCACAGACAGAGTGGCTGGACACAACTGAGGAACTGAATGTAAGACAGGAAGTTAAATGTTTACATATAGTATATATATAGATATATTTATATATGAGACGCAAGACCCACATCTGAAAAAAAAATCCACACTGTCTGTTATTTATAAAAACACATGACACAGTGCAACTCATTAGCATAGCATAGTCGGTGGCGGAACAAGTATTCAGATCATTTATTTGAGTAAAATGAGCAATATTACACTATAATACTTGAGCTAAAGTACAGAAACATTAGCAACAAAGAGTACTTAATGAACTATTATTACATGTCCGTGTCATATTGTTATAATATTAACTGATCATATGTTTTGTATGTACATTTTTAATCTGAAAAGTAACTGCAGCTGTTAGATAAATGTAGTGAATTAAAAATAGAGGAATTATAATTTAATACGGTTGCACTCGGTGACATATCTAATTTCCATGAACAGTTACAATGAAGTTTATTTTGCATATACAGCTTCCTGATACCCTAAAAAGTCCCTAAAGCACTGAGTGTATATTAATCCACCATTGTAAATAGTCCCCAACAAATTCACTATTTCCTCCTTTTTGAGTAACGTTTGCTAGAAACTAGCGTGCCTAGAAGTTTTAGGGAAATTACTGAGACTTTTTAAAAGAAAACCTAAATATATTTGTGACTAGTTCTCAAAAATTTACGTCTTCAGTAGGAACCAACAGGGCTGAGTGTCTCTAACAGGGAAAAGAGGAACATATTGTTGGTTTTGGACTTTTAATTTGATTTGTTGACAATAAGAAACATGTGGAATAATGCCAGCTTTATCCTTTAAATGAAACTCAGCAAGTCACAAAGTTTTCACACTAGTAGAAGTACCTGTACTTGTGTTATCAGCGGCTGTCGGGTCCTTACTCAGCCCGTTAACTCCAGGCACAACGCCGGAGGGGACAGGTGAGGGCCCCGCGGGGGCGACGGCTCTCGGAGGACGTTTCCCAGGAACCTTCACTGTCACACGCAACAAGTCTATTTCCTTTCCATGGATATTCTGCGTGTAGTCCTGAAACCAACAGAACATGACACATATTAGACATCAAGAACATCTTGGTGGTTGAAGCCATGTGACACTAGATAACACATTCTTCCTGTTACTAATTGAAGATAATTAATAACAAATTAATGTTAGCTAACTAGAAATGTTTAGATAGATATTGCTGTTACTGACAGTCAGTTGACTGACCTTATGACTCTTCTCTACTTCTGCTATAATAGGCTAATGTATGTTTTAGCATTTAGCATTCAATCGCTAAGCTCCACCATCCTTAGTTACTGTTGCTACACGTCTGTCAAACTTTTCATTCTCACATGGCACACAGGTGGATAAAAGTGATAAAAGTGTCCGATTTAGCATCAAAATTCTCGGTTATTTTCAAAACAATGTCCTTTATTCAGACAGTGTTGGACAGGCTTTTCATTTCTAGAGATTTTGTAGCCTAAAATAAGATCTTTGTGAGCCTGCTGTTTCTAACGTTACCTTCATGAGTTGGTCTCAGGCTTTTATGTATAATAATATAACACATTTGTTGTGGTTGCTAGATGTAAACTTCCCCAAATCTAATTAAGAAGGGCAGGAGCGGTAACATCAGCCTACAAACTGATAATAGCATCCATCGCCAGGAAATACTGCACAGCGGATGTATTAGTCATGAACATGGCTATTTAATGTAAACTAAACCCACAAAAGAATGAGAGTATTATGGTAAAACTGCAAGTAGAGCTGCAACAATTAGTCGATTAATCAATTACTTGATCAACAGAAGATTAATCAGCAACAATTTTGATAACGGAATAATTGTTTTTTTCATTTTTTAAGCAAAAATGCCAAACATTTCCTGGTGGCAGCTTCTTAAATGTGATGATTTGAGGGTTTTTTGTCTTGTAGACGATAGTAAACTGAGTATTGGATTGGATCTTCATCACCATGAGCTCTAAGACAAAAGGCATTTTTCATAATTTTCTGACATTTCTGACAATAAAATTTATTGATTGAATTGATAATTAAAATAATCATTAGTTGCAGCCATAACTGGATGTAATACTTGGAAGTGACACTGCTTATATTAGAGCAGACAAACACGATGTTTAATCAGTTCTTTACACTTTTGTTCTTGTAATTTTGGGTTTAGAGAAGATTTAAAAAAGAATATATGTCAAACTCTTTGTAAAGCCACACGTACACCATTTCGGCTTATGGAGAAACCCAAAGCTTGACAATCCTGTTGTGCGTAGTTACAGTTGCTAAGCTGTGATTGGACAGTCGCTATTCACTATGAACATTTGCACATTCCTGGTCAATCTTTTGTATATTTAATTTTATTCCCTTCAATTCAAAATTTAAAGCAGCTCTTCTCACTTAGAATATATATTTGACATATTTTCTTATTGTAAATTTCTTTCTTTCTATTTTATACTGTTAAGGTTACTTCATTCTGTGCATATCTTGAATGTTACGCACCACAACTACCGAGGCAGAATCCTCGTGTGTGCAAACCTACTTGGCAATAAACCTGTTTCTGACTATGATTCATACTGAAAACGCTCTCGGCCATTTGCTGGATGCTTCACTGTGTTTTACTGCCGTATTGATCAGTCTTGCGGTGTTCTCTTACACTGGAGCTGGAGTGGTAAGACAGCGTGCCGTTGTTGGAAAGGGTGACGTATTTCTTCTTCCATTCCTTGTTCAGAGATCTGTCACTTCTCTTCCAAAGGATGCTCTGTCAAAAACAACAACCCCAAGGTCACTGCACTCGCAACAACAAACGACACTCAGGATCGGCCTAAATTTAGAGGCGATGTCTTCAAAGTGTTGCAGCATAAAAGAAAGCTTGGTCCGACAACAATAGCTGAAAGCACTCACACGGTATTAATAGAACACCCTTGAGGAAGGTTGAGAAAGGTTAAAAAGGATGAAACAATAGATTTTTTGTGCTGATTACGTAACATGAAATAAATAGACAAGTGCATTTTTGTTCAGTTTGTTCCCACCTTGTTGCTGAAGAGGGAATTTGCGCATTTTGTCGTGCTGCAGGCAAACCGAAGCATGTAAATACCTGCTTTATTGAATATTCAGTGTTTATTTTGTTGTATTGTTTGTCATTTTAACCATACCTGTTTGATGGGAACGCCCCGTACGCTGCTCAAGTCTCCTTTTGTATCAGCAGCTTTTTTATCTGGATCCCGATTCTGAAAGAAATCCAACAGCAGGTGTTTTAAAAGAGTAGATTTCAGCCGAAAAAAGGCCAGATACAGAGCACGGCGGAGTGAAATGATGGTGTGAAATGACAGGAGGCTAAAAAGGTGTGAGACACCGGCAGTTGGCGACAACTAACCTTGAAGAGGGAGGGCCGTCTGGGGATGCTCTTCAGGGCGCGTGCGTTGATACTGCCTCCCCCCTCTCCCTGTGCAACCCTCAGGTCTTTGCGACCGGTCACAGGGGTGGAGGGGAGGGAGCAGGCGTAGCTGCTACTCAGACCATTACTGGCCTGAGAGTCGATGGAGGATGGGGAGGAGGGAGGGAGAGGTGGAGGAGGACGGCGGGGTCAGGAGGTCAGGATGCAGGAGGAGGGGGGGATACGGGAGTGGAGGCGTGAGGGAAGAGATGGAGACAGTGAGAATGTGTTGAAAGATGAAACAGGTGAAACAGATTAACAAAAAAAAGTGAGCGATGATCGACAGCATGAATTTTTCAGTCGTCAATCGTCGTGAACGAGGGGAATGTGATACTCATGGAGGTGGGATGGATGTAGAATAGGTGATGAACCGTCTCGGAGGTGGGGGTTTAAAATTAGATTCCGGTTTGATAGATGGTTTTAACTTTATAATGCATGTAACACTTCCTCAGATGAATGCTTAACTACCTAAACTGCCCAGAGAAAGCTCCACAGAGTTTCCTACGTTAGACACGATCTCTGAAATATGTGTTCTCTTCTGGTTTTAAAAAAGAATTTTATCTCTTCATCAATACTGAAATCTATTTTAAAAAAAACCTTGACTTGTAAGAGAAGAGCATCAGAGCCTCTAACATGCTCCTAAAACTCTACAGAGGTGGAAAAATAAAGATCCTCAGTGAAAGTGAAAGAAAACACAAGTACGGCAACAGCAGATGACTTTCATCTGTGTACTATTTTTATCATATCTTATGTAATATCTGTCTAGACTAGAAAAAAGATAAGTGTTTGCTGAAGCTGAAGAGCAACTAATGAATAAGTTTCACTTCTGAATTTATTAATATTTACAAGATTTTCAAAACCATCTTTAAAAAAAAGACTCTTTCTGTCCTGTAAGGTGAGTTTACAGGACAAACAGACAGTCCAGCTGTTAGGATGCGGTACCTGGCCAGGAAGTGATGATGATCCAGGTGTGGAGCCTCCAGAGTGACTTGGGGAGTTGGGAAGAGACTTGCAGGCCTGCAGCGCCGCCTGCTTTTTCTGATTTACAATCTTCTGGGCGGCTGAAAAAAAAAACCACACAGCAGCTGTTAAATTTGTTTAACCAAACTAACTGTCGGTGAGCTGCAGCAGTTTTTCTTCATGATAAAAATCAGGCCACTCGTCCTGTCGATAGCACTTCATAAAACCTGAGTCAACTCACCCTCTGCAAACACTCGGTCGACGTTGAAGCCGTAGGTGGCGCAGGTCTCGTAGAACAGCGAGTGACGCACGTCGATACACAGCTGTCGGGCTCTCTGGTCCTCGATTACACGGGGGTTGGTGCTACTGATTTTATCTGAATAAAAAGAGAAATGAATGTATGGAAAACTTTATTATGACAGATTAGCACAGCAAAGAGTGTTTATAATACAGGCTTATTATTTGATATAAAGGCTATATAGAGACAGATAACTTCATTAATCCTCAGGAGGGGAAACTAGTTTGATCCAAGAGGACATTGGTGGAGCTCAGGAGGAGCCATGAATGTGTTAGACACACATTTATACAATCAATATATTAAAGGAGACTTGACATTTTTATATAATTTACTATCTTGGCATCTATTGCCTGTCTGTCATGGAAGATGGATCCCTCCTCTGTTGCTCTTCTTGAGGTTTTGTCCATTATGTTTTTCTGCATCTGAATCGAGGGTCTAAGGATGGAGGATGTTGTACTGCTGCACAGATTGTAAAGCCCTTCAAGTCAGATTTATGATTTGTGATATTGGGCTATAGTTAGTTAGTAAGTGATTGAGTGAATGAGTTGGTCTCTAAATGCTTCACTCAACTAGAGACTGAGGACAATCTCCCAGCTTTCATTGTTCAAACTGGGTGGAAACACTTAAAGAGTTTTAAAAAAATCCTGCATTGCAGAACCGATCCAAAGTCTTTAGTGCAGCCCTTCATATCGGGGCGGTGACTCCCCCCGTTCTCCTCACTAAAGGGGAGATTAGGAGCAGAGCATCATCTCCAGTAAGACACGTCCTTGACAAAATGTAAGCGGCGTTGGAGCATCTATCTTGCATTTAAAAATCCCCAGACAATTGGTAGGCGGGGAGATTTCTGATTGATCGGTACGTTAAAGTGCCCACACGGACATACAAGAAACCAAAATACAGCTGCAGAGATGAAACATTTGTCAAACATTGACACGAACTAAACATCTCACAGAACATCATTGCAAACAAAGAACTTTGTCTTCTGTGCCAAAAATAAAATCAGTCACATCAAAGGTTCCCTTCCTGAAACACAGCTCGAGTTTTTTTATTATCATCTAGAAAAAATCATCAGAAATTAAGGACATTTTACTTAATAGTGTAGCCATTAAATCATCATATAATGAGCCATTTTTTCTTCAGACATTATGTTCTAATTTAGGTTTGTACCAAACATCAACAGACCATCTTTCATCAGTTTCCTCCGGGCATCATGAAAACAGATTACACTGTAATCTGTTTTGTAAAATAAAAAAAGAATCAATCCTACAAACTAAATAGAATAAATAAAATAAAGCAGTTATTTTTTGGCAGCGCGTCTCTTCTTTCCTTGGCAAAGTTCCCATCACCTGTCAGCCGGTGGATAATGTGAAACCATCACGTTAACAAAACTGGACTAAAAGAGAGGTAAAAACTCTGCAGGGTGCCTTTAACGTACCGTATTCATCCCTCTGACTCCAGGTGAGGATGTTTTAGGGCTCAGAATATGTAAATCTGCGGCTGTGATTCATACGATTTGTGCACTGACCTTGAGTGCCGACCACTATGACTGGGATGTCTGTGCGGTGAGCGCTGAGCTGGCTGTAGAGCTGATAGAGCTCCTGGAAGCTGGCCTCGTTTTCCAGACTGAAGACCAGAATCACTGCGTCAACCCAGCTGCTGAACTGAAACGGAGAAAGAGGAGGAAGACATTAACTCAGCGGGCACCAGCCTGATGGATGATGAGTACTGCAGCTATTATGCATACTCACTGCTGTCTCTCTCTCTCTCTCTCTCACACACACACACACACACACACACACACAGAAGCACCTGTGCATCAGGTGGTCCAGGTTCCTCCCGGATCATTAATAAATGACTCTGTCCGTCCACCAGCACTTCCTTTTTATACCTGCCACCTGACAAGGACAATGACAATGACAGACAGGTTATTCAGCAGCTGGTGGCAGAGAGACAGGTGGAGGATGAAGCCATAACACACACCAGGCTGCACTAAAAAAAACACACACACTAAAAAGGAAAATACTGCTACTTTTAAACTGAAACCCTTTTGTGAGCAACGTTTAAACTCAGCTACCTAAAGGAAACACGTAGAGATGTTTATCTCTCTTACCATCAGCCTTCTCAATTGCAGCATAACTGCCTGTGATGTATTTGTTCACCAGCGCTGACTTGCCGCTTTTGATACTACCCAGAATGCCCTGAGAGAAAGGAAGGAAGGAAACACAATACCATGAGGTTAATTCAGAGTCAGCGTGCATGAGCGATCACAGCGCAGAGTATCGAATATCAGATTGAATTGAGATGCATTCGACTCAAACTTCCTCCACGTAATGTTGTTTGTTCCTTATAGTTGGTTTAGTCTCTCTGGCAGCAGATATTGAATTTCTAACTTTAGATTGCTGTATTGTTGTTTTATCCATATATGGACATATATTCAGCAGAGGAGGATGTGCTCAGATCCTTTATTTAAGTACAAAGTCACACATTAAAAATACTCCATTGCAACCAACATTTACATACAGACGCAGTATTATCTGCAATGTACTTCAATATTGACAAGTAAAAGTAGCTGTAATGCAAAATGGGCCCTTAGCAGAATCTTATATTATTATATATAATACATTTTTGGATTTTTAACCTCTAAGCTGAATTTAAAGGTGTATTTAGTCAATATGGAGCTAATTTTAAAAGACAGCTTCACAATTTTCAAATCTGTCTGTCAGTGCCCAAATAAACATTGAAAGAGGTTTTTTTTCTCGCTGTAATCCAATTCATACTGACCATTAAAAGATTCCCTGCTAGTGCACTTTCAGTGTAAACGACAGGGCCAAAATGCTAATACGCCAATATGAAGCTTCAGCAGTCTGTGTTTTAGTCAAATAATATCTTCCACAGTTACAGTCTTCATAGTACATAATTCTCTCTTCGTGTCTCTCAGGGGGATAGTGATAAAAAGAGGGAATTTTGTACTGAAAGGACTTTAAACGTTGGAAAATATCCACTTGATTTGATTAATTTGGACGCCTCATATTAGCCTCAGATAAATATTTTGCTGGATTTTGGCGCCGATCACTGAAAGCGCATTAGGGACGGATCTTCTACTGGCCGATATGAACAGGAGGAATGATTACAGCAAAATCTCAGTGCTTATTTGGGTACCTGACTAATGTTTTAGGACGGACTTATCCTTTAACTATGTTATATAACAACTGTGTATTTAATTTATGGCAACAAATCATATTTAACTTAATGCTTTCATTAAAAAACCTACTAGTGACTCTGGCTGTCAAATAAATGTGTTGTAGTGTGATAAACAGCATAATATTTCTCTCTGAAATGTAATGGAGTAGAAATATAAATTGGAATCTAATAGCAAGACTTTTCCTCACCACTCTCAGCTCTGGGATGGATCTACTCAGGCTCCACTCCTGGCTGTTGGCAATACTTACTAGAGAGACAGACAGAGACAAACAGTCAGTGAGGCAGGGACACACCGAAAGAAATTCATCATCCTGTACCATCTACAGTAAAAAAAAAAAGGGCAGCCACATCATGATGGCCTGTGGGAGAGCAATAAATCACACAGCCGGCAGCTGCGTGACCGTCCGCCATAAGCAGACGTGTGGCCTAGCAGGTCGTGTTAATGAATATAACCTTTCAGTCACAACGGGGGATCCTACAAGGTGCAGCCACACCGCTCGTTATCCACTTTCCTCCCCTCGTGCTGTAAATGACGGGCAGCTGTGCGATGAGGCCTTTACAGGATGGTTCGGGTTCAGCTGCCATTCAAAGATGTCTCCTCCTCTCCTCTCTCTCTCTGAGCTAAAATTGAACTGAGATGAGTTTTGATGTGCTGAAGTCGTGAGAAATCCCAAGAACGTTCACACGGGCGCACACACATGCATGTACAGTAGTAAAGAGGGGGGAAGCTTTGCACACAGCTGTGCCAATGTCCCTACTGGGAAGAAGAGGTGGCATGCCCCCAATGTGATGTGACGCTCACACCCAGACACCCAGCTGCAGCTTCAGAGGGACGAGAATAGACGGACAGACAGAGAGAGAGAGAGAGAGAGAGAGCCTGAGGAGACACTGAGATAGAACAAAACTAATGCTGCATTCATGTCATATCAGAGTTATTATAATCACAAGTTGACTTGTAAATAGTCAACATCCGAGTCTCTCAAGTTGGGAATCCGACTGTGGAAGTGCCTGAAAACCAAACAGGACATGGACAAAAGCCTGGCGTTCAATCTAATTAACCTCGAATATAATTGATACGGTGTTATATCAATGCACAGTGTTTTAATCTTTACACAGCCGACTCTGTAATCCGACAACCGTCTTGATTACGTTAATGCTCGCAGGCCATTTACACGGGAATCTCTCTTATCTGTACCATCATCCCCTGTAACAAGAACGCAGAATAAGAGTCGATATCCACACCAGCAGCTTTATGAGGATTACTTATACTTGTATGAGGCTCAGCTAGATGCTAATTCCAGCACACAGACATGCTCAGATGATGCTGTTGTTTGCTAGGTATTTATACCATGTTCACCATCTTAGTTTAGTGTGTTAGCGTGCAAACATTTGCTAATTTGCAGTAAAGAAAGTACAGGCTGATGAGAATGTCATTAGTTTGCAGGTATTTGATCATAAATAAAAGTATTGGACACATTTTGACCTCATGGCGCCAGATGAAAAGTTAAGGAATCATCAACGTTATTAAAAATTCATCCAGAGTGAGACATGAATGTCTAAACCACATTTTAATGGCAGACCATCAAAAAATATTTGTCAAGACGTTTCATTTAAAACTGCAAATGTCGACCTCATGGTGGAGCTAGAAAAAAAAATCAGGGAATCATCAAAATGTTCAAGATACATCGTCTGGTAAAGATAAATGTCTGTAGCAAATTTTGTGCCAATCCATCCAGGAGATGTTGAGATATTTCAGTGGATGAGCAGCACTAGAGGAAATGTCAGAGGATCACTAAAGTTGGTATGATTCATCCTCTGGCACCATGAATGTTTGAGCCAAACTTTATACCAATCCATGATATAGTTGAGATATTTTAGTTTGAATCAAAGCGTTGGACCAACAAACAGACCAGCATTACCATATCTAGAGCCAAGCAGCTAAAAAAAACCCAGCTCAGAAACAGAATAAACATCAGAAAATACAAATAAAAACAGAGAAAGACAACAGAGGAGACCAGGAGTTAATGTCAGTCCGACAGATATGATGCCCGCTGCCCTCGGTACAAATGTGTGATGTGTCCTTCAAAGACAAATGATGATTCTTAATCATCAGAGTTGTCCAGGCCAACACTGCACAGATAAAGCCCAGTGATGATGCTTCAGGCCAGAGAAAAGAGGCTCACACACGAGCTGCCGCTGCGGGCAAGCTCCCTGGTAAAAAAAAAAAAAAAAGGGGGCAACTCCTAACCACACAAACAGAGACAAACACACACATGTACTTTTGTCTTTCTGAGTCAAAGCTGCTGTTGCCAAAAGTGATCAGACAGTGTGATCCTTCTGCTGCTTCGGCACAGATTTCCCACAGAAAGCCAATTATCCACAGACTGCGCTCCAAACCAATCATGTGCGATCAACCACATCCCCCCCCCCCACCCCCACCCCCCCACATGTAGCCTGTAGCTGACAGTCAAAACTGCCAATTGTTCAACTTAATTCTTTCTTCTTTTTTTGAGGGGGGGGATTTTTTTTCTCAGAAACCTCTCAGCTTGTCTCAAAGCACGACCACACACACACACACACACACACACACACACACACACACACACACACACACACACACACACACGCCTCCTCCTCCACCACCTCACTGTTTCATCATACTCTGCCTCTGTAGCAGCAGCAGCAGAAGAAGCAGCAGTCCTGCCGGTTGCCATGGCAACACTTCCTCCTGCCCTCAGTGTGTATGTATGTGTGTGTGTGTGTGTGTGTGTGTGTGTGTGTGTGTGTGGTGTGTGTGTGTGGCTAGTCTCACTACTTGAGTGAATCCACAGTGTGCATGTGTAATAGTGTGAATACACAATGAGTGAATGAATACATAAAACACACACACACACACACACACATACACACACAGTCTCTCACTCCCACCGGCTGACACTCGCTCTTTGAGCAAACATGTTTGTGAAAGAGATGCACTGTTGTAGCTGCAGCCGTCGACACGCAACGTCGAGGAAAAGAAAAAGAAAAAAAAAATCTCACAACCAGCGAGTGTACATCCTAAATCTTAAAATGCGGCATGAACGCTTTGACATGATAGAATTTAAATTGCATACCCGACAGAGACAAAGACGGAGTGAGAGGGAAGAGGAGGAATAATAATAATAAAAAGAAAAAATCCCATATAGTGACAGAACATGCAGTGGGTGGAATATCAAAGACAGGATTAGAAATGTTCTTGATTGGCTGTGTAGCCACACTTCCTTTTTTTTTTTTTTTTTTTTTTTTGGACGTGGGTGAACAAATATCTCATGTCTGGTTTTTTTTCTCTCTCTCCTTCTTTCCAACCGTTTCAGCTTTATAGAAACAGAGCCAAAGCAAAGATCCACCAGCTCCACCAGCTCCTCTCCCCTTTGGCTTCATTATGAGATTTAAACCCATGCTGGGAACGCTGCTTTAAATGTGTATGTGTGCAGAGATTAAACCCCTCCAGCGGTGTGAAATCAGGCCCTCTTGCGCTCTGAGGGGAATTAGATTAAGACTATCCGAGATGATTCTATTGGCAGCTTCCAGATCAAAGAAACTTCATCTGTCATCAATTTGCAGCCGCTTCAGGAAGAAATGTCTCTTGACACGTGACACGTATTATAGCCTGTTAAATGTCTATTCCCTGCGTGGGGTTCCTCCTTGAAAAGATCAACCCCACCCGACCCCACCCACTCATTTTAAATGGATGCCTCCGCACAGATGAAGGGGATGTGTCAGTATGTCTGATAGGCCTAATCGTTTGGTGAGGAGATGAAGGCAGGAGTGTTTGAGTGTCTGATCGTGTTTTGATGTCATGGATGTTGTCGAAGAGGTGACAGTGATGTGTGTGTGTGCGCGCGCGCGCGTGTGTGTGTGTGTTTGTGACCTCCTACCTTCCTCCTCACTGGAGTCTCTCTGTATATAGACAGGAGGCGCTGTGGAGGATGACCCCGCTGCCCCCGAGCTGCTCTTTGTGAAAATGCCACTGATGAACTTGAGCATCTTCCTGTCTTTAGCGGAGCCTCGTTGGCCCTGCTGCGCCTGCTGGGCCTCCCTGGCCAGACCCAGGTCTTCAGAGAGGCTGTTCAGGTCGCTGTTATCCAACGTGCGGCTTTTCCCCTTGCGTGGCGGTTTGGGGGCCTGGGTGACAGGTGCGGGTAGGGAGGTGGAACCTGACTTTAGTCGCTCCTTCCTGGGGATGTCTCTCATCACCGCAGCCATGCCGCCTCCGATCTCCAGCGGTAGTCCGGCGTGAGCTTCATCCTGCAGGTCCCTCCATCCTTCGGGCCTGCTCGCCTCGGCCCATGAGGCCCTGCAGGGGCCTGGAGAGCGTGTGGGCATGCGGCAGTCCTTCCGGTCGAGGCTCTGGGCTGAGGTAGGGCTGCGCTCTCTGCCGTCTCTGGAGTCCCGGCCCCGGGTGGCCACGCTGCTGTGAGACTTCAGCAGACTCACAGGACGCTGTCCCGCCGGGCGGATAGGGAGGCTGGTTCTGGTCGGGGTGCGAACGGGCTCGACCACCTCCGTTGACGGTGTCGTCGTCAGCGATGGAGACCTGCATTGCTTCGCCTCCGGGGTGGAAAGCGGCTTCTCTACCCGTGTCAAGTCTGTCTCTGCGGACTTTTGAACTCTCTCGGCCTGCAAGGGGATCGAGAGGTTGCACGGAGGCTTTTCACTTCCTTTACTAAGAGCATCAACAGCGGAGGGAAGTTTATCTTTCAAAGGGCTGAGGGGTTTTCTCTCTCCATCTTTGAGTTCACTTAATTTGACCCCTTTCACATCAACAGCAGCAGCATCCTCAGCACTTTGCGGTCCCTCCACTCCAGCTCCATTTTCCGCCCGCGCAGGAGCTTCACCTTCAGCCTCCGCTCTCACCCCGGCGGAGGCCTTCTCCTCTTCCTCCTCTCCTCCTCCTCCTCCTGCCCTCCCTCCCGGCCGGGTCTCCGGCCCAGCGTCCACCTCCTTTGCTCCCTGGCTGCTGTTCTTGGCCTCCCCTCCGCCATTCTCCTCCACGGCCTCTACCTTGACCAGGGTGAGGGAGATGAGGTAGGTGGTGCGTTGCTGCAGGGTGCCGCCTCCGCTCATGTGGTCAGGCTTCAGTAGACACACAGTAGATGAATGAAACCAGACAGAGTGACATGAACAGCTGACAGTCCGCCAGCGTGTTGGGATGTGAGAGAATCTGACAGCACGACAGAGACTAAAAACTTACATGGAGGGAGATTAAGTTTCTCCTCGGAAGATAAAACAGCAGAGCGACTGTTGGTTTCATCCATCCCCCAAAATCCCTATTTCTTTGTTTCGGATTTTTAATTTCAGTCACGGATTTCTTCGCTGACTGCAATTTTTTTTCTCTGGAATACAGTAAGAAAAAGAAATCCACTCTTCCTGACAACCTTCAGCAGACTGTCAGTGCAGTCCAAGCATCTCTTTTGTTCCTGTGAAATACCCAATTAAAACCTCTCCTCTCTGCATATGCACGCAGCTACTGATGCAAATAAATCTTCATTATGGCGCCTGATGCCTCGTTCCTGATGGTAATTATTTACTTGACCTTATTTTTTTTACGTGCAGCAGCCACATCTTACATGTTGCTCAGTCCATCCTCTTCTTGTGCTAGATCCTCTAAAAAAAAAAAAAACCGGGATTCAATTCAGAAAAACAACTGCCCCGCATCATACGTCATCAAAAAATGTGATCAGCAGCAGCTGTAAAGTGAAAAAAAAGGTGAAGTCTTTAAAAATTCATTAGTGTCACCCTAAAGCAGCATGGCACTGTACACCCAGAGCTGTATGCAATCCGGTCCAAGATCATGGGCTCTCGTTCCCAGCCTCACATGTGTGTTGACAGCAGCATCCATTCAGAGAGCGCGGCGGCAGGAAGGCAGGCGGCCTCGCGGAGACGCACAGGAAGGACACTGATGAGGGCTGAAGGGGATCAGGAGGAGAAACCAACCAGGAGAAACCGGGCGGATATCTGGAGATGCATGACCGAGCCGGGGCGCGTCCGGCCATCACGCCCCTCTCGCTGTCTCCGGGGCCGCTTGCGTCCTCTGAGCGCATCAGGCGTTGAGCATGACAACACACGAAAGAAGGAGCCGCCGAGGCGTAGTCACCGCCGCTCGGAACAGCTTTCCGATAGAGACACACCGTCGCACAGGTTCAACGGGTCCAAAAACGCATCACACAAACGCACACACACATGCACACACACATGCACAGCTCTTCTCGCTCCTTCTCCCACAAAACACACTGATAGGAATCACCAGCGTCCCTCCCTCTAACATGCCCCTCCTTGTTGTAATGGGCAATCCATACAATGCAGGAGCTTCTCCTCTTTCCTTTTCCCTCCTTTATTTTCTCTCTCTCTCTCTCTGTTTCTCCTGCTGCTTCTCTCAGACTGTGCAGGGTCCCTGCTCTTTATTGCTCATCCCCTCCCCATCCACATCCCCTCCCCTCCATCTTTCTCCCTGCGTGCAGGAGAAGAGGAGGAGGATGAGGAGGGGAGGGAGGGGAGGGGAGGCAACTGGTATAACGGCTGGTGGTAAAGCAGCAGTGCACACAAGCTGGACCTCCTAAATGAAGGGGAGACCGCAGGAGAAACGATCAGTGACAGGGAGAGGCAGCAGGGTTAGAGAAAAGAAGAAGAAAAAAAAAGAAAAGGAAAGATGGATGCATGTTTGTGGAGGGAGAAAAAAAGACACTCAGGGCAGGATGTGTTTTCCAAGTGTCATTTATACAGCTGCCAGAATAGTTTCATCAAGATCATCCATCTGTCTTCAGCTGTCTATTAGCTGTGTGTGTGTGTGTGTGTGTGTGTGTGCAGCTCTGTGTGGCTCCTCCTCAGTAGGAGGCTTGGCTTGTTTGTTGCTAAGGTGTTACAATCTTCCTGGCTCTGGTGGCACAATCATCTCCTCCATGTCCCTCCTTCCTTCCTCCACCTCCTCCTCCTCCTCCTCCTCCTCCTTTTGGTACATTCTGCATAGCTATCGCTCCCTGGATCTCTGTATCAAAATGGTGTTTCTCTCTCTCTCTCTCTCTCTCTCTCTCTCTCTCTCTGTGTGTGTGGTATATGTGAGTGAAAGAGATTTCCTGTGAGTGTATTGATCTGTAGTCTATTGCCTACTATGGCATGTGTTCATTAGCAGAAGTGGGTAAGCTCTGGGCTCACAGCATGAATCGAGCAACGGCATGAGTGGATGAGAACATATTGGACATCAATAGTTGGACCACAGAATGCAAAAAAAAAAAAATACAAATTAAACACATATATATTTATATTAAAGATGCAATTGATAAAAACCTGCATGTGCATGTGTGAGAAATGATGTGAAACCAAATACAGTGTGAAAAATAATATAAAATAACACACAAGAGCGATAACATGAGCAAAAGTAGACGAGGAGCTGCAATTATGCTGCGTCCAACAACAACAACAGCAACAACAACAACAACACTGCAGCAAACATGATTACACAAACCATCATTTGAAATATTACCGGGTGTAATTTCATGTTAATTACTCTCTGATTAGAAAAAAAAACCTTGATGTGAAATCAGAGGATGGCTTTCCCCCATAGTGCACCACTCTCTCTCTCCTGCCTCCCGCCATCATCCCATAATACAGGATCTGACTGTCCACCTGCTCAGCCCGCCTCCCCACCACCACCCTCCTCTCCCCCCCTCCCTCCCTCCCTACCACAGTCAGAGAGAGGGCAATAACTACTCACACTGAATACAAAAGACCTCTGACAGCCGCCTTTGGCTCAAGGGGAAACGCATGACCTGAGAGAGAGAGGGGGAACGACGACCACAGCTTCCAACACAGGGGAGAGGAGTCATGAATAAAAAAAAACTCAAATAGGAAACGAGAGCTGAGCCTCTCTTTAAAAATCAAAACGTAATCTCAGGAGAGTGATGTTTGACGTGTGTAAAAAAGTGTGAACACCAAGTGTGTTAAAGTGCAAGTAAAAGGTTTTGCCGTGCTGCACCGCGCCTCTAATCACCACGAAATGGAAACCCACATATAAGACAGAAAAGAGACTTTCTAGAGAAACACACGCGCCACCTTCTTTCTCGATTTGACGCGCGTATCCAGACAAAAAGCTCCCTCCGACACCCACGGACGGGTGCTGCTGTCAGATGGACAGTGGCCAAGGGCAGTGGTCATGCTGGGTGATTTTTTCATTTCTCCTTTACTGTGAGCTCGTCCTCTTTCTCTCTCTCTCTCTCTCTCTCTCTCACATCTATTTTTCCACAACCTCAATCTCTCACTCTGCTTGCCGCGCTGCAGTGAACACACCAAACCAGTCAGATTCACATTTAAATGTCTTCATTCACCCTCGTCTCCCTCTCCATGTCTGTTTTTTTTTTTTTTTTGCCTTTCCTTGGCACACAGTCAGTCGAGCACATCCCACTCGCTTATTAAGTCCAAAAGGAGAGGTGAACTCTACACTAGCAGATAGAGGCCTCCACGGAGGATATACACAGCTTTGATCCTCACTACAGCGTCGACAACTCCAGTCTAATTACGCACACAAATAAAAATTCAAATTGAATGTTTTTACATGTAGGGGATACTTCTCAGAGCGAGTCAAGATCTGCCAAGATCCCTAAAAAGACCTCAAAGCTCACCAGAATCCACCAGGGAGCCGACTGACCTTCAGTTCACAAACAGAGTGAGTAACAACAGATATATAATGAATAAACCCATGAAACCAGAGAATAAATCGGTTCTTTCTTTATGTTTCTGTTCTGTTTTGATGGATTTGATACTGTGAGAGCAGCAGCAGGTTATCAGAGGACACAGGCTGGAACATGTGGTTTTATTTAATTGCTATAGTTACTAATTATTTTTTACATACAAAACATATGATCAAGTTATTAAATGTAATGCTTATTATACTGCAGATTAAAGGCCCTGTTGGCTCAGATTAGAGCTGTGCAAAACTGTGCTGGGATTTACATGAAGTTCATCATGTGCTAATGAGAATGAAAGTGTAAGAACAGAGACTCTGAAGTCTGTTTAAAGAGCTGTTTTGTTAATTGATTAATTGTTTAAGCCTTTTTTTTTTACTTAATTCATTTTTTATAGTACAGATACATGATGTTTTGAGCAATTCACAGAGTTGACTTTGTTCAGGGTTTCATAATGTAAGGTACAAAATCACAAGAGCTCATCTTCGTTAAAAGCCTCCACATTCATTTGCATTTTGGCTGTCATACATATATATACATTCATATATATACACATATATTCCACTGTGTAAACTGTTTCAGCCTTTGAGTCCATTGAGTTGTGTTTGGTGAGAGTACTTTCATCCAGTTTATCACTTTCCTAGCAACTATGAATAAGATATATCTTTGGCCTTCATTATTTACATCTTTTGACTTCCTCTTTTATGTTTTGCCAGTATCCCCGTAGTACCGAACGATACCAAAAAACATGAGAACGATCCTCTATCGTTCTACACTTCCTCCAGCCTACAGCTATCGAGGAACCTTCATCAAATGTTGATACGATTGCCGAAACCATAAATACCAAACGTTTGAAGGTTCCAGCTTCTCAATTTTTGCTGCTTTTCTTGGTCTTACATGATGGTAAAATGAGTATTTTCGGGCAGGAAGTCATGATGAGCATTTTCACTGTTTTCTGATGTTTTATAGACCAAGAAGATAATGATTAGTTGCTGCCAGTATGAACACTGACAGAGGTTTTCCTTGCTGTGATCATTCCTCCTGTTCATACTGGCTGTTGAAAGATCTCCTTTCAATGTAAGTGATGGAGGCCAAAATCCACAGTGTGTCCACTCAGTCATTTAAAAGTTGATGTGAAGCTTATTTGAGGCTTCATCAGTCTGAGTTAGTGACGTCAAGTGGATATCTGACACATTTACAGTCTTTTTAGCATCAAATTGTGTTTCCTCGGACAGTGTTTCCCTGTTGAGCTGTGGTGGAAGTATAATAACAAAAAGATGAACTTTGGCACTAAAAAGACTGTAACGTTGAAAGATATCTACTCGATATGACTCATTTGGATGACTCAAGCTTCATATTAGCTTTCAGATAAACTTTTAAATACATGTTTGCACAGAAGGAGGACTGTGGATTTTGTCCCCTATCACTTATATTGTGTGTAAGTGCATTATGAAGGGATCTTCTAATGGTCAGTATGAACAGGAGGGACGATTACAGCAAGAAAAACATGTTTCAATGTGAATCTGAGCTCCTGACTGTTGTTTTAAGACAGACTTGAAAGATTGTGAACTTGTCCTTTAATGTAACACTTTAAAAGAGGCCATTTTTCATAGTGAGTACTTTAATGTTTGATACTTAAAGTACATTTTGCTGGTAATACATTTACACTTTTTTACTTAAGTAGAATTTAGAATAAAGGGTTTTTACTCTACTGTAACAGACTATTCTTACAATGTGGTATTGCTACTTTTACCTTAGTAAAGGATCTGAATACTGAGTACTTCCACCGAACATATGCTGCTTCTAGGTAAAAAAATTGTTGCAGATATGACAGAAACATACAGGGAGTGTCACAGTAACATATTGTGTCACATTAACAAGAAACGGTGGGAAGTAGCGATATGAGGAAATGATGTAAAACTGATCAACTTCACATGTAAAGGCCCTGTTTGTCTGAAAGGAAGTGGCTTTTGAGGGCAGTTGCAGATTGGCAGACAGGAAGTGGGCCACACAGCAGGTTTCATCCTGCTGCCATGGCGATGGCTGCTGAGGGATGTTGCCATTGGTTGTCTTGTCCAGAGGCTGACTGATAAATAAATACCACAACATACTGGCCTCCGGGAGGTGAATTTTAACACTCAGAGTGAAATGAGAAGGAAAATGAACATTGACGGAGTAACACGTCCCCGAAAAAGACAGTAAGACTGACACAGGAAGCACAGAGGAAGACATCAGTCACCTATGTTACCATGTTCCCTTACACCCACTGGTAAAAAGAATGACACTCAATCTGATACAAAATCAGCCTTGTCAGTTTCCTGTTTGTCATATCAAGAAACGTATTGTTACTTCAGGTGAGCACAATGAAAATCAAGACCACACACACCAAATTCAGAAAACATGTCTCACAAATTCAGGCAATATTGTGCGTCCTTCCCTAAACCCAACAACCAAAAGTCAATCACAAAGAGCGGCAGAGCTTATGAAAGAAGAGCTTACCTTGAATACTGTGGAGGTAAACTTTAAGGCCTGAGCGCAGCTGTTGATCCTGGACCCTCTCAAACTGTTTGGAAAGGCGGTTGATTGCACTCTGGAGGGAATCATGCCTCTTTATCTCTGCTTTTATTGCAGTGGAGTTTACCGATTTATTTTGGCTGTTCATCCTGACACATGGATCTGTTGTAAACTGGAGCAAAACCGCTTGTTTCAGCCCATTTGAACTCCCCGGCTGTTTAATTCCACCAAATGATCACGAACTTCAACACACAGGAGCAGCGGAAAAGAAGCAACGGCGGCTCAGACCGGCTGTCTCTCTTTCTCTCTTTTTCTCTCTCTCTCTCGCTCTCTAAACCACAAAAGTCAGCTCACGACAATGTGTGTCTCAGTTTCCTCTGCAGGTTTGAAATGAACTGAATTCACTTCCGTATTTTAAACCGCGATCTTCACTATACAGCAGCTATGACAGTTGTGGTGATCACAGCCTACAGAGGACATAAGACATGCTCTACTGCCATTATGAAGGAAATAATTATGTAAAATAACAATCTATGATGCTCACAGTTTGTGTTTAGGTCTCATGATGAATTAAGATTACAAGACACACTTTAATCTAGATGTGAACTGCTGTCAACAGTAGTGGAAGAAGTGTTCAGATTCTTTATAAAAGTAAAAGTAGAAATACTGCAGTCTAAAAATATCAAAAGTAAAAGTAGTAAAAAGTTATATTATTATAGTATATTATATTGTTTGTTGTTGTCACCAACGTATACATGTATGCAGCTGATTTTAGATACTTTGGGTAGATTAATAGTAATAGTACTGCATCATATTATATAAGTGTATCGTGTTTTTTTTTATTATAATAGTAATACACTTTATTATATAGTTCCTTTCACACACTAATGCAGCTCAAAGTGCTACAAATTTAAAAAGAAAACTAAAGAGCAGACAATTTAAACAACAGTTAGAATATTAAAATATATGATTTTATGTAAAATCTTTCATCTGAAAAGTAACTACAGTCGGGGAAGAAGTATTGAGATGTTTTACTTGAGTAAAAGTAGCTATATCACCATATAAAAATACTAATATTAAAGTTAGTAAAGTAGTTAAGTTCTCATTATGCAAAACAGACCTACTCAGTGTTATATTTTAATATATATATAATGCTTGTAATAAGTATTTTACTCTACTGGAATTTTTCATGTTTTACTGTTTTGTAACATGTCATTAAAGGGGATTTATGAGGCTTTTTTTTACACTAATTAACAGAAAAAGACTCTTTGATGTCAAGCTGAAAACAGATCTCTACAAAAAGGATCTAAATTGTTTACGAATATAAATACATTTTAAGTTTTACACGTAAAATCTAGAACTGAAAAGTAACCAGTAACTTTAGCTGTGAAAATAAATGTACTATAGTGGAGTAGAAAGTACAATAAACAATATTTCCCTGTAAAATATAGTGGAGTGGAAATACTCAAGTAAAGTACAAGTGCCTCAAATTTGTACTTAAGTACAGTACTTGAGTACTTAATTACTTTCCGTCACTTTTGTTTTTAAACAGCTGTTTGCATCATCACGGCTGCTATAATCAGCTGAATGCCGACATGATCCCCTGATCTGTATTTAACTCCGATTTATATTTATAAGTGACCCATATTTACAGTTATGAATACACACTGAGCTATTGATCTATCATTAGGCCCCGCAGTGGGTTTCAGGCTGTGATGTCATAAATCTACTGAGCACCTCTGACAGATGACATCATCCTGACCTCACGTACCTTTAAACTGCCTCTAGCGACGAGCAATCAGGCCTTATATCTTCATTATATCCGCTTAGGTTAAAGCAGTTATAATCAATATCAAGATAACAAGATCAAATGACAGTGTGTAATGTGAGAGTCGTAGTGATTCTAAAGTATTTTTGTCAGACACATTTTTCATGATTTTTCCCAAATGCTTGCTTTTATTTCTTGTGAAATACTTTTACCTCCTCAGGCCTCTAAAAATCCTTAAAGTGGAACAGCCTGAGGAGGGAAACGTGTATTTTTGGTTGAACAGCCCCCCTAACTGCCGCTCTAATCGTTTAAACCTCATGACTGTTGAGATTTCAGCTGAAACGGTGAAAAGTGGCTTTCAGAAAGTCATATTTTCTGATCTACAACACCAGTCAAATAGTCTTTTATTCATTAGTAGTAGAGCAGCTTCATGCTCAACAGAGACCGGACGTTACAGGTTTAGACTTCCTGAACTTTAGTAGAGTGTTAAACAAATAAATGTTATTTAAATAGCGTGTTGTTGTAATTGAATGTATGAGTGAATAAATGACTGCTGATGTCAAACAGAATTAAAGAGAATTCCTGTCCGTCTCCGTCACGTTGTATGACATACCGAGTCTATGGTGCAATCCTTGTGTAATAAGAGTCCTGTCGTCACTGTGCTTACGCTCACACTTACTGGGAATTCTGCTTTCTAGTTCTGTAATATCATGATCAATGTTTTAATCTTAGTCAGATATAAAGGGGGCGGCACAGTGGTGCCTCACAGCAAGAGGGTTGTGGGTTCGAACCCACCGGCCAGCTGGGTACTCCGGCTTCCTCCCACAGACCAGAAACATACAGGTTAGGTTAACTGGTGGCTATAAATTGCCCGTAGGTGTGAATGTGAATGTGTCTATACTACATGTTAGCCCTGTGATTGGCTGGTGAGCTGTCCAGGCCTCTTACCCAATGTCAGCTGAGATTGACTCAAGCTCCCCCGTCACCCTCTAGAGGATAAACAGCAAGGTGCAAAATTAACTTTTTTTATCCACCAGCTAGTGAATGTTCACATTTTACAGCCACTCAATAGATTAACGTTGTTTTTTTCTGGCTGGTGAGTGAAGCAAATCTACTGGCTGGTGCTAGTTTTGTGCCCTAATAAGCGGTAAAGAAAATAAAAGGATGGATAGATTTATTCATTTATTTTAACATTTACAAAATGGAACTCACAGCATGTTTTGAAGGAGAGTAATTATACACACATCATGTAGGTGCCAGACTATTAGGAAGCAGCATCTATGAAAAACGGTAACGTCTTCACACTTACTCCAAGTCATAAAAGTTTGTGAATGTGACAGTTTGACCTGATGAAGATCTGAAAACTTTGTCCAGATTAGACTTTAGTGGCTTGGGGTCAGTGTGCAGGTGTTACTTTTTTTCATTGATACTCACGACATGTTTATCATCTCAAACATAGAGTAACAAGGGTTTGTATACTCACAAATAATAAGATTAATAAAACAGTAAAAGTATTCTAAATGTTAAATTAAATTTAAAGTCTCCCTCCACGCAAAAAAAATATGTTTTTTTCTTGCTCCGTCAGTTGGACGTTTGAGCTTCACCGTGTAGAGTTTAACACTAGAAGGCTGTTTTCACATTTATCTGCTGAAAGGTTTCTCTGTGCTCACTGAAAATCTGATTTTTAGGGATGGGCCTGTGAGCAGGATTTGTGACATCACAACTAGTTTGGAGCTAACCCTGGTCTAATATTCAATTTAAACTTAAGTGGTCACATTTCAGATGTCTATGAGTTGTTAACAGCTCCACTAAATAGTGATTTTTCCCTCTAAACTTCTCACATGGTTTCATTTCAACAAATGTTAAAATAAACCAATATTTCATCAAAAATCAAAGATTAGAGAAAAAGTCCAAAAACTTAAAACAGATTTGTGTATCAGAACTTTGTATTTTCTTCTTTCCTCTCCCATTAATCATCTCACAACCCCTCAGATTTATCTGGTGACCCTTTGGAGGGGCCCGACCCCTAGGTTGGGAACCACTGGACTAAACTAGCTAACTGTATATAAAGTAGTGTAAACTAGCTCCACCTGCAGCAGCTACAACAGTAACATGCTGCTCTAACACTGATGATTCACTATTAATAATCTAATGATGTCATAATATATCAGTCAGAGGGACCAAACCACTACTTTTACTGCAATACTTTAACTACATCAAGCTCATAATACTTATATACTTTTACTTAAGTAGGATTATTCATGCAGAACTTTTACTTGTAATGGAGTATTTTTACATTGCTGTATTGGTACTTTTACTTAAGTAAAGTATCTGAGTACTTCTTCCATCACTGTATATAAGTCAGAGGGACAAAATGAGTACTTTTACTTTAATACTTAAGTACATTTTGCCGATAATACTGATGTATTTTTACTTAAGTAGGATTTTTCATGCAGAACTTTTACATGTAATGGAGTATTTTTTACACTGCTGTATTTGTACTTTTACTCAAGTAAAGTATCTGAGTACTTCCTCCACCACTGGTAAACAAATGATTTCACATACAGAAGCAGGATGAGTAAAAAAAAATGTTTTTACCTCAGTATATGACGTTGACGTAGACGTCACGCGTATCGCTGACGTCATCACATACGCCCTCTCCGCTGAGCGAAAACATTTGTGTCTGGAGACGTTAGAGACGCGTTTAGAGACTCATTTGGTACCTTTTCATCAGGCTGAATCCGGCTGACGGGAGGTTTAGAATATGGTCTGCGGAGGTTTCACCTGTTCCAAAAATGCGCTTTGTTCCCTGAATGTGGTTTATATGGTGAGTGCACAAAATGGATCATCATGCTAAGTTTCAGCTAGCCACGTTAGCTCAGGCTGACAGACAATATTACTGATCATCTCGCCCTTTTTGTCTCCCGTGTCTCTACAGTCTCTTTACAGGTGATTATTGGTATGTACGTGGTTATGATAATTACATGTTTAAAACGCTGACTTTAGCCAACTAGACAGAAATGTAGAAGTAGAGTTGTGTTAGCCTGTTAGCTATCGCCATTATGTGTATAGAAGCTGCTGTTAGCATGGAGGCCACCTGACCTAAAAATGTGAAACTGACCAGAGGTGGAGGAAGTATTCAGATACTTTACTGAAGTAAAAGTACCAATACAGCAATGTAAACATACTTAGCACTGTACTTGCATCAAGTAAGTGCAATACTAAGTATTATCAGCTAGATGTAGTTAAAGTATTGCAGTAAAAGTAGTGGTTTGGTCCCTCTGATTGATTTATTATTATATATGACATCATTAGATTATTAATACTGAATCATCAGTGTTAGAGCAGCATGTTACTGTTGTAGCTGCTGGACGTGGAGCTATTTTCAACTACTTTATATACAGTTAGCTAGTTTAGTCCAGTGGTTCCCAACCTAGGGGTCAGGCCCCTCCAAAGGGTCAGTAGATAAATCTGAGGGGTCGTGAGATGATTAATGGGAGATGAAAGAAGACATCTGAAATGTGACCCTGACTACACACTGCTATTTGTAAGACGTCAAAAGCTAAAAAGGTTGGAAACCACTGGTTTCATCTTTAACAATGTGTTGTATTTTAAAAGCTTGTTATATCATCCAATGTGTCAAATCTTCATCTGAAAAGTAACTAAAGCTGTTAAATGAATGTAATGGAGTAGAAAGTACAATATTTCCCTCTGAGATGTGGTGGAGATTGTACTTAAATACAGTACTAAAGTAAATGTACTTCCACCACTGGAATTGACAAGCTTGACCCGGCTGTCATCTCTATTCTTTGTCTGTTATCAGCTCGGTTTGTCACCGGGTTTGTCACAACAAAGATTGAATCAGCTCATTTCTTCAGATAGTTGTGTGTTGAGACAGTCAACATGTTGGCTTTAACTCGACCAACATAAACTCACTGTGATTTGTTGATTACACTGAGATACCTAAAAAAAAGAAAGAAACCTCTGTGCTTCCTGCGCTAATGACATCCAGTAAAATAATACCTTTATAAAACTAAATACTGCGACAGACTGAGAGCAAACTTCATGGTAAGTTTTAAAGCTGTAGTGTGTGTGTGGTTTTGTAAGTACAGTACTTGAGTAAATATACTTAGTTACATTCCACCACTGTCCAGTACATCAACACCACTAAATACAACCTTGAAAAGAATCACAATCAACACTAAAACAAGTAAAGTTTCCATAAAACACTTTTAAGTGAGGTCGTATTTATTGCAGAGCTGTTGTGTGGCGTCGTGTCTTTTCAGGTGTTTCTATTGTTCTTGTTCCAGCTGTTATTATGCCAAGTTATTACAGATGTGTCGTTAACAGTTAGTGGAGCCTCCCTTCATTTAGTTCAGTATAGTTAATGTTTGCCAGCGAACAACAGCACATTAATGCTTCACTGATCCGTCTTGTCTTCGTTAAAGCGACATTAACGTTTTGGTTTATATTTATATATTAGTGGATTGATAGTACCGCTGCAACGTCTGTAAATTAAATCTGCAACTATTTTGATGATCATTTTAGTCCTTTTATAAGCAGAAATGCTAAATATTTCCTGGTTGCAGATTCTCATATTTGAGGATTTGAAGCTTTTCTATGTCGTACACGACAGATTTCGGAGCGTTGATCAGAAGAAATAAGACGTTTGGTGACGTCACAATGGGGGCTAAGATATCGTGACAGGCGTTTTTCACTATTTTCTGACACTTAACAACCAAAATGATAAATTTAGAAAATAATGTCAGTTGATAGAAAACTAATTTATTACTATTTTGATAATAAATGAATTGTTTATGTTGTATTTCGAGCCAAAAATGCCAAATATTTGCTGCTTTTTCTCGTCTTCTGTTACCGTAAAGTGAATTTGAAGGCTGTGGGGAAACTGTGACGAGCATTCTCCATTATTTTCTGACTTTTTATAGACCAAACTATTCATTAATTAATAAATAAAATAACTGGCAGATCAGTCAGTAATGAAAATAATTGCTAGATGCAGCCCTGTTGTTGTGTTGTGATACTATCACGCAGGGTTTTGATTATTATCTTGATAAACAGAGTTCTCGTCATACGGGTTGCATTGCAGTTAAGCTTACTAATGACTGTGGAGTTAAATGAAACGTATAGTGAATGCCTCTGATTGTGTGTCTGCGTATCTAATAATTCAGTCAGAGGCCATAATGTACTTAGAGTTCAGTTACATAACTGAAACTATCAAGTCATTAGAGTCAGAGGTGATAACGTCTGTCTCTTACCCGCCGTGTTAATCGTATTTTAAAGTCTGTCCTGTATGAACTTTGGATCAGACTCAGTAGTAAAACTGGCTCTGCGTAGATTTCCTGCCGTTGTGACACACTGGTGAGAAGAGTAAAAACCCCGGGAGAGCTCGTACAGAGTGTGCTGAAAGAAGCGCTCGAGACACGACCCACCCGGTCAGAAAACATTGGAACGCGCGCACACATGTCACCGATCATGTTGTCGACGGCTGAGTCACCGCCGCTGTCACGAGGGCGATGTCGACGCTGAGGCGTAAAATCAGGACAAACAGCAGTGACAGAAAACACTCAGACAAATGATTCCTGCTCCCTTCTGCTGATTAAACAGTCGATTTTTATATAAATGCAGCCATTTTTTATCCATTTAAAGCAGCGACTAACGACTGTTTACATCATCGATTAATCTGATTCATCTCTCAATGAATCAATTAATTATTCTGTCTGTAAAACGTCAAAAATTGTGAAAAATGCCTGTTAGAATTTACAAAAGTCAGTTCAAAACCCCAAAATAATCAGTTTACTTTCAAATAAGACAAAACAGATTTTAGTTCATGTTTGGCATTTTTGCTTGAAATGTAACTTAAACGATTAATCAGTCATCAGAATCGTTGCTGATTGATTAATCAACTAATACTTTGAGCTCTGGATTAATTTGTCAGCATCAGTTCATCAGTTTATAACAGATAATTGTGTAATTCATCTTTATTAAAAATTGTAATTTATACTGTTAAAAGTAATCGACCAAAAAAAGGAGAAAAAAAAAAGGGGAGGCAAAACATGACAGTGAGCTCATTGTTTTTAATTAGTCACAGATGGTGAAAGAAAGTAGAAACTGTCCAGGATCCGCTCGTCTTATGACACAAAACCACGTGAAAAATCACAAATGTTGAACTTTTAATCCTCCTGTTTCTTTCTCCGACTGCTGCTTCACCTGCGTTATTTACTTTGCTGATAATCACAGAGCTGCACATCGAGTGTCGACGGTGTTATGTGGTGTCTGCGGTGATCAAAAAACTCCGTGACCATGTGATCTCGCTCTGCCTCAGCTGACTCTGGTTTTTAACTTCTCCTTTCCCTCTCCGCTCTCTCTCCCTCCCTTCTTCTCCCTTTCAGCTGGTGGGGCTGCTGCTGATCGGCGTAGCGGCATGGGGGAAGGGGTTCGGCTTGGTGTCGAGCATCCACATCATCGGAGGGGTCATCGCGGTGGGCGTCTTCCTGCTGCTCATCGCCATCGTCGGGCTCATCGGAGCGATACACCACCACCAAGTCATGCTGTTCTTTGTATCCTTTCTCTTTGTCTAGTAAATCCCCCACCCCCCGTCCCCTCCTCTTGCATTAAAGCGCCAGTTAAGTTTGATACAATAGATGTTGTTCTCTAAATGTTAATTTATTACTTCCTTGACACGTCGCTCCCAGTACATGGTCATTCTTTTTATCGTTTTCCTGTTCCAATTCGGAGTTTCCTGTTCCTGCTTGGCGATGAACCGCGGGCAGCAGGTGAGTGAGGGAACAGCCTTTTTTAACCGCTGCATCCACATGATATTTATGATTTTTATTATAGTTAATCTATTGTCCTGTTTCTCCCCCCCCCCTCCCCCTCCCAGGTGACACTTCTGAACTCTGCTTGGGGAATGTTGGAAAATAACACCAAGACAGACCTGGAGAGCCAGCTGAACTGCTGCGGGCTGCTCAACGTCACCGACAGCCAGAAACAGTTTGATATGGATTTGCAAGACTGCCCTGCTGTAAGTCTTAAAGATCCGGTTTTCATTGTTCACGCTGTATTCCTTTACTCTTAATTCACATCCTTACATTACTTTGTCAAACCAGAACACACAGACATCCTTAACACACAGTGTAAAAGTCAACATCTGCCCTCAACAAAGATGTCTACAGTCTGTTAAGGATAAGACGCTCCTCATAACTTGAGATCTTGGTCTTTTTCTCCAGTAAAACCTATTTTTTCGGAACCCTGATGAATATTTGTGCCGTATTGAAAACTTCTGGACAGAAAGACCCCAAAAAAATACATTTCTAACTTGTCCTTAGAAGAAAAAACAACATGAAATGCCTGTTTGACACATATTTACACGATATATCCTATTAAATCACCTAAGCTTAACCGGAATCGGTTAAAAGTAGGCCACTTTCTGTCGTTCTCAGAATAGATTTCGGGTAGCTAATACTGGCTCAGCTGACAGACCGTTGACTCACGCTGCTGAAGACTAAAGGCCTTGTCTTCTTCTTCTTCTTCTTCTTCTTCTTCTTCTTTTTTTTCCCCCTCCAGTTATGCAAAAAGCAGAGTTCCTGTTACACCTGCGGGGATATGATGCTGCATCATGCAACGGAGGCTCTGAAGATCCTCGGAGGCGTCGGACTCTTCTTCAGCTTCACAGAGGTCGGTGTCGGGTCTGCACACCTACATCTGATGTTTCATTCACTCGTTTTAATCCGCTCTTATCAGTCTCATAAAGGAGAAGAGAGTTTATTGATCCGCACTAACTTGACTGATGATTGTAGGCGGTCAGAAAAATTGTTCAAAGTTCAGTTTTCGTCAATCAAATCATCCGGTAATCACATGGGCGACGGTTTGATTCTCTCCTCCTGCTCAAATACCCTTTAGCATGAACTAAAGCTCAACAATTTAGGTAAAAGTTTTTGCTAATCGCCACACGTTCCAGTGCAGTGTACATAAACCAGACATTTTTAGGCTTCAAGCAGACAACAAAGAGATTAGAAGATAAGAATAAAATATGCAACATAAACTGACAAATATACTTTTTTATAATAGAAATATTTCTGTCCAATATCGCTATAATTGAATCTCCAGGCCCGTATATGTCGTCTCCATAGATTTAAACAAGATGTGTTTGTACAAAGCCTAATTGATCTTGTTTGTACATTAATAGAATCAGATAAAAACGATGCAGCTTGTTGACTTCCTCCCCGGGGTTCACTCAGTCGGAGGGAAAGTCAACATATAATTAAACTTAAAATGGATCCATTTAGCCCACATTAATTATATTATTACATTAGTTATATACTGATATTACTCAGTAATATTCTAGTTTAATTAAGACTTTCAAAGGTGGCATTTTGTTTAGTGATAACAGCTGCATGGGGGGGGACAGTTGGTAGGTTTTGTGACAGTAACTGTATCTCAAACACAAACTACAGGTTAATTATAAGCAGAACTGAACAGATAGTTTGTTCAATCTGGAAAACTGATGAAATTAAACATCCTCAAAGCAGTTGCAAAATAAAAAGCCCCTGATTTTTCAAAAAAACAGCTGCAGGAAAACCTCAGAAAACAAAAAATAACAACTGAGTCTTTGATAAAAAACTATTTCTGTGTAACTGCTGCTATTATATATATACTGTATATAATTAGTTTGTATTATGGAATTGGGACACAGCAAATGTTTGATGTCGGACTGACAGAAAGTGAGTTTAAAGCGATTTTGACTGGCAGATACTGACAGCTCTGTAGCAGCTCTGTAGCCGTCTGTTGTTTACACGCTAACACTGCACAGCTTCCTGTCAGGAATCGACTTGAGAGATCACCTAGATTGTTTATGTCAGTCTGTAATCAACAAAAAGACTCAGCCCACATAAAACTGAACGGTGTTTCCTCTTCCCCGCAAAACCGTCTTTGTGAACGTAAATTGCACGGAGAGAGAGACCTCATTATCAGACAACATTAGAGATTTTTTTTTTTTTGTGGTTTCGACAACTCACAGAATTTACATTTATGAGCTACGGCTGAGTAAATCTGTCATTATAGCTGCTGAAATCAACAGTCACCAGCGTTACTTCCTACTGTTTGTTAAATGGGACACATTTCTACATTTATATTTATATTCTTGGGGCTCTACTGGAATGTCTTTACATTATTTACAGTAAAAATCTCCTCATTTATCTTATACTGGCTCTTTATGCAGCCCTTCAGTTCAGCCTCTGTCTGAAACAGGCTGTTTTACTTCCTGTCTCTTTTAAAGCTGCGTCGACAAACAGCAGTAGTCGAATTTCACTTCTTTTTCTCGTTCTTTACTTTAGATATAAACTTTTCAAATACATCTATACATGTTTGAGCCCGGATCAGATCCAAAATTTGCGAGCGGACAACGCAAACAACCCGTGGAACAAACTTAAGACAGCTTTTTGCGGGCATGCGCGAAAGATCTGACGTCAGTTCGATGTGGCTGTGAAATGGTAGATAAATTGTTTCAGAATTTGATCCATTCGGTCCTCTAACATTTGGAAAGTCTAGAAGAGTTGCACGATTAACGGCAAGCGCGGAAGATTTGAAAACTCTGTATGCTGTGAAAATACAGAGAGATTTACCTGAATGTGATAGGCTTAATCAGCATAGTGTGAACTCGTTTGGCAAGGGCTTGAATGTAACGGACATTAATTTATATGTAAAAGTTCAGAACTGCAGGTTTAGCATAGATATCTGACATTATAACAGTGTATCAGTGACAGAAAATCACAAAAAGTTGATATGTCCCCTTCAAGACATAAGTAAAATTACGGCTTTTGTGATTTGGAAACTGAGCTTGTTCAAGTTGCGATTTTTAAAAAAAAAAAAAAATTTTTAACCCTTTATTTCTGAAGAGTTTCAAATTAAGTTACATTAAGTAAGTGACAAGGAGAACTTCAGAGTGTTACCAGAAGGTTCATATCTCAGTCTTTCCACATGCCGGATTCTTATGAGTTCCTTCAGCCAGGTCTCAAACGTGGGAACTAGATCAGACTTCAAGTTGCAATTTTGATATAAAAACAGTCCTATCTGAACCCAAACTGCTGCATTTATCTTTTTTTCTTTTTTTTTTTTTTTAAATGTCCTTGTCTGATGTTTGCAATCCTTTGCTCACAGATCCTGGGAGTTTGGCTCGCCGTGCGCTACAGGAACCAGAAGGATCCACGAGCAAACCCAAGCGCTTTCCTATAGTCTGGCCCCCCCAGACGTAGGCGCAGCGCGGCAGAAGCGGTTTTAGACACACACTGGTACACATAGAATCATGCACATCTAGAGGCGCATCAGGATTATATGCCTGATGTACCTCACCAACAATCACAACAACAACAACAACAACAACAACACAGAACGGACAAGCGCACGCAGCACCTGACAAACACTGAAAAACACACAACACACACCTTCACCTGAGACTGAGAAGCTACAGCAACACCTGTCACCTGTCCGGAAATCCCTCTCCCTCCTCCTCCTCCTCCTCCTTCACTCCAGACCTCAACCTGGAAGAACTGGATACTCGTGTATGAAAGGATGACTTGTAATACCGATATCGGTATCGCGACCCAGCCTTGATTCGAGCGCCAGATCTCTCCGGATTGCGGCTTGCTAGTTTGCGACGAGACATCTCTCTGCATGCGTCCCACGCCTGCGCAGACAAACGGCCTCTTTGCTGATTTCATTCCACAACCAAATGACTGTGCGGTGTCCAAAAATTAACTTGTATGCACCTTGAATATCTCTCTCTCTCTAATGTAGTGCCACAACAGATATATTCCTCTGGTCAGTGCTATCAGTGATGTGTAGAGCTGTGTACCCAAACATGTCCAGTGTGAGGAGGCTACTTTTTTTCAGCTGAGTGAGGAGGAGGAGGAGGGGGGGAAGAAAGATACACACTGGACATGTGGTGTAAAGTAGTTTTTTTGAAATGTCTGTAAATGTGGGTTTGTTTTGTTTTTTTTCCAGATGCCACAAATGCCGGGATTTAACAGTCTTAGGAAGCAAGATTAGATTTTTAGGTGACGTAGTTGCTAGTCAATCAGGTTCAAGTATTTATGAACTGTAACTGAGCCAACTAACTTTTAACAGTCAGAGATATAAAGAATGCCAACGGACTGCAGACTCGATGTTGTACATAATCTTTAAATACTGTAGTTCACAAAAAAAAAAATAAATAAATAAAAAAATCATTCTCGATGCATTTTGCCATGTAGTTGCCCCTCTAGCTGGGAGGTTTGCCTGCATAGATGAGGTCTTCGAAGACCACGACAATAATCCACCCCCCCCCCCTCCTCTCCTGTATTTAATATGTTCCTTTGTGTCGCACAGTGATGTCGCTTAGTATAGTTTCTGGTAGTAGAAAAGTGGAATCAGGTACGTATCATTACCTCCTGTGTAACTGGAAGAAATTACAAAAAATGTTTAAAAAAAAAAAAAAAAAAAAATTAACATGAAATAATTTTGGCCAAAACTGCTTATTGCAAACCCAGTTTTGTTTTTATAGTGTTAATTGTGAAATTGTGCTCTTTTGCAATTCTTTTTTTTTTTTTTTTTTGTATTTTTGGAAAACAATAATTCTTTTGTGTAATTATTTTGTTTTCTTAATCGTATTCTCCGTTGCCATGGGCTCTTCTTTTTTTTTTTTTCATTCATCAGTGTTAAATGCTTTGTAAAAAAGAACTTGTTAAATATTTAAGTTAAGTTGGATGATGCACATTAGGCTTAAGTTAAGTTGTAGTTTTGATGATATAACTTTGCTGCCTAACTCGATGTTTGACATTTCCTGTAGAGAAATCACTGCTCATTAGTTCTCTCTTTTTAAGATGTGTTTCTCTTTTTGGATCTTTTAACTTAAGGACTAACACGAACTGTAATTGTCTTACTTGAACCTGTCAACTACGCCGATTATGGATTTCCTTGCTGCTGGTTTGGAGTTACCGCTGGTGTAAACAAGCATTTTGACAGATCTTAAGCATTATTATGCCATATATATTACACCTCACTTTGAATTTGTGTGCACTTGTTATTCAAATGTATCTTGAATTTTTGAGACTTAATTTTACAAATAATAAAACCTCAAATTGGAAACTTTTTTACCTTGAGTCATTGTTTAAAGATCCAGACATGTTTTAAAAATACTCTGCTTTGAATAAGAATTTGTTTTTTGTTTTTTTTTAAATTACTTAAACTCCTTCTCCCTCTTTGAAAGATCCAGAGTCCACAAATATGCAAATATTTTTCATTTAAAAAGTTTAACTGCAGGACACAAGAAGTCTCCAACTTCACCGTAAAGTAAGTTTCATACTGGACCATGATTGGCTCCAAACTCGTTGTGATGTCACGTTTTAAACTCATTTAAGGTGAGAAACTTTCCCGCTTCAGCCGATGTGAAAACTTGTCTTCTAGTATTAAACTCTGCACGAACATCAATCTGCACAGTGAAGCTCAAACATCTGACTGAAGCAATGAGAAGAAAAACACATTTTTGAGTGCAGGATAAGTATCTCTTTAGAGCAATTTATTAATTAGTCGATTGACAGAAAATTAACACCAATTATTTTGATGATCAATTAATCATGTTGAGTCATTTTTTTAAGAGAACAATGCTAAAATTTTGTGGTTCCTGCTTCTTAAATATAAATATTTTCTGGTTTCTTGAGTCTTCTATGATGGAAAATTGAATATCTGGGTTGTGAACTGTTGATCAGGACACAACAAGACAGTTAAGGTTGCACGTTGGGCTTTGGGAAACAGTGATGGGCATTTTATAGAACAAACATATAATCGATTAATTGAGAAAATAATAGACAATAAGAAGAATATTGGATAGTTGCAGCCATAATGTCTTCTACAACTTTCCAGATTCAAAGTTGATCCCCAAATTGCTTATTTTGTCATCTGTCATATTATTTCTTACTTTCTAACCAGCTTATTGAGAACATAATAGACAGATTGATTGATAATAATCATAAATAATCATTAGTTGCTGTCCTTTATCTCTTAGTGTGTCTTTTTAGAAAATACACCCTGAATCTCACTTTGAAGTTTGGCTACAAACTTCATTAGAAAATATTTGCAAAGTATTAAAAATATTGTTTATGATATATATGATATATTTTTTTTGTTTTGTTCTGGTGATGATTTAAAAATACTTTCAGATAATATTGAAAAGTAAAACATAAAACTTAAAATGTGGTTCGATGTAAATAAATTAAGTTTTTTGGTGTAATTTTAGACCATAAACTCTCCTGTAAACTTCACACAGCTTATATCAGGATAAAAGCATCCAAAAGACGGGATTCATGGCAGCAAACCAACAGACTCAAGTTTCAAGTCAAGGGCAATAAAATTGAAAGATTTAGCGGAATTACAGTAAAATTACAGTAAAAACACTCTTAAAAACTGTTATGTTTAGAGCCAAAAAACAGATTATTGCTTGAAAAAAGTAGTTTGTGTTTGTACATGTACTATATTGAAGCAGATATGTATTTCAGTGTGAACTTCAATGTTGTTCAAATATTATTTCAGTTCAAGAAAATGTGTAGAGACCAAATATTTGGACAACATGAACTAAATGTTTATGTTTCGTCTTCCATCTTTGGTCGTATAAGAGTGTTGTGAGGTGAATACATGAGGAAAGTACTGGCATGTTGTTATTTTGAGAAGAGGGGCTGGTAATATAAGATTCTCTGTCTCCCTGTTCCTCTTCAATCATGGAATATTATTATTAAGTTTTATTTATTCAGGAAATCTCATTGAGATCAGGATCTCTTCTGCTGTATACACAAGATCACAATAAGATGATTCATTCACAAAACAATCATCACACAGAACCTTGTCACCAATATCTGAGACAGTGTGTATTATTTCAGTACATAAAACACCTAAAATACACATAAAGGAACAAATATATGTGGTTTGCATTTGAATGGCAACACTTTACTTTAAAACACTTTGTCACAGTTGAAATGTGGATCATGCAGGCTGCACATTTTAATTAGTCATTACAATATTGTTGAGTTATTACATTTTTTAACAATAAAGTTGCCACTAAAGTCATAATCTAATAACTTGCACACAAAATGTAATAACTTTTTGGCAGATTATTGCATCACTTTTTATTACATTATGAGTTTCAACAGTCCCTCAGAGGAACAAGTGTCTCTAACTTTAAAATGTGCTGAGGTTCAATTCAGTATTAAGGTGCCTGAAACCAGTCTGTCCCAGTTCAGAGTTTTTATGAGGAACTTTTAAAAGCCAACCTGCTCAGTGATCTGGTGTCATGGTTATTAACTGTGAGGAACAGTAAGGATGTTAAATAACTTTGATAACAAGGTTTTATAAATGAAGGCACAGGTACTCTGATGTCTTCTAGATGCCAGTGACGACCATCCGGCCTTTTCATAAAACTCACAGCGGTGATTCAGAAAGCTGTCTGCTGTAATATTAATAATAATAAAAACTTTATTGGTATAGCACCTTTCATACAGGGGATGTAGCTCACAGTGTTTTACAATAAAGAGAAGATAAAAACAGGCAAATTAAAACAAGTGCAGATACTGTGAGATAAAAACCAAGCAATCAAATGAATAACAAACATCAAATGTCACTGTGGCAGAAAGCATCCAGAGGTTTAAGAGTGGCGGCAGCAGCATGAGCATCAGGGTAACTGCATAATCCAGTGTGGACAGTATGTTAGATTGTATAATGTGTTGTGAAAAGAGTAACAAGCTCTGTTCCAGTACAAGAATTTTTAGTTTTTAAGCGAGATGTTCGACATGAGTTTTGTATCTGCTGTCCAACCAGATTCCTAGTTAAATATTTATAGTGTTGTACTGTGTCGATTAGTTATCAATTTAGAGCATTGCGGGCTGCAATCAATAACTATGACAAATAAATTCATCACAAATACACACATACATACACCCAGTTGAAAACAACACAATAACACAACTTAAAGGTTTCTGCAGTCTGAGAAGCTGTGGGAACATCAGTGGTTTGTTCTCTTGTGAAACGCACATTTAATCTTTTTAGAAGAAACTTTAAATCAAACAGAAAGAGTCTGCAGATCACGGAAAGCAGACTGCAGTATGTTGTGACAGACTGTAGCTTATATTTTATGATGGAAGTTTGCACTGAAGTGAAAGAAAAAAAAAAAGAATAAAAATAAATTGTGTTAAGACTTGTTGGCACCACTTTTCACCACATGGTGTCAGTACAGAGTCTCTGCAGCTGCCATTTCTTTCTCCACCGGTTGGTCAGACTCTCTGTTATTTCAGTCCAGCTCTGACACCAGTAAATACCTCAAGACAAACAAGGAATTCATCAACAGAGGCGTCTTTTTCTAGTGACTCTTATCACACAGATTGATTGCATCCGAGCTGAAGGCAGATAGCATCGACCTGGCAGCTGTAAAATTAATTTACTCAAGCAGTAGGTTTTGATTCCCTGTGATATTACTTCAGAAGGCCATTAATCCCTTCAACTGGGATGCGTCCAGTAATATGGGGGTGGGAGGGAAGGGAAGGGAAGGGAAGGGAGGAGCAGAAGGAGAGCTCAAGTACAACCCTGATGGGGGAAAATAGAGACAACACACAAAGAAATGATCCTGATACCTTTCAACCAAGGTTGTCCTAGATGAGGATAAACTGCTCCTCTGCCCTTCTCTTAATGGCCCGTGGCAGACTGTCACCATCGCCGGTGCCCCCCCTTCACGAAAGGCGTGACCTAGTCTCTGGCGTTGCGTACACCCTGCCGGGAAGCCCCCGCAGATTCATTTTCCTGAGACGCAGGAACATTTATGTAAGTGAAATATGCCTGGTAAGGGCTTTAGGGGTCTTGAGTGTTGTCTGGTGGCAGCATTTTGGAAACTGCACCGCAATATCGCATCCCCTATCCTGTCAGCGTGCTCTCCTGAGGGCCCGATGCCAGTCCCCACCACCCTGTGATGCATGTCCATATGCTGGGTGTATTAGCTCGGAGAAGCTATGGAGAATCGCACCAACAGGGATGACCATCTGTCCTCTTACAGATATAGCATGGGCTCTGCGAGCGCGTGAAGACAGGATCTTAAAACATTTGGTCCATTATATCACAGCACTGTGGTGAATGGGTTTTACAAGGGCTTGTCCTTTAAGCAGAACTAATTATGTATAGCTTTTCAGCATGGGGCATGATAAGGCATTCAAATCAATAGAGCCTAATAATAGAGCCTTTTCCAGTGGAGGAATATTAGATATTTTATTTAAGTAAAAGTACCAATATTCCACTGTAGAAATGCTAAATTACAAATAAAAGTCCTGCATATTTAAAGGATAGCTTCACAATTTTTCAAGTCTGTTGCAAAACAATTGTCAGGTGCCCGAATTAACATTGAAATAGGTTTTTTAGATTAGATTAATTTTATTTCAAACTTGTTAAAATAGCAAAATGAAATATATAGGCAGCGAAACACAAATAATAACCTTTCAATGTTCAAAAAAGGCGTAGGATGAAAGAACTTTTCTAGTCCCCCCCTCCCCCCCCCTTCTTTTATACTTAATTGATCAAATCAAAGCCAAAAAAGCATTCAAAACAACACAAGAGAATAAATATAACTTGCATAGAAACAATAACACAAGTCAAAAAGACACTGTACCAAATCATATTATTCCAGTCCATCTCTTTGCTCGTCCATTTTATATCTGTTCAATATGTTGTTTTTAAAAATTAGTTTAAACGTACTTAATGTTCTACATGTTTTCATTTATTCGCTACAGTTGTTCCTTAGATTAACTCCCTTTGTTGTGATACAATGAAGTTTTGCATTTGTCTTCACTAATTGTTTTTTTGAACATACATATTCCTCGGAAATCATATTTACCTCCCCTCATTTTTTTGCTTTTGCTGTAATTTTTCCTTCTGTTCAAACTGGCCATTAGAAGATCAAATCATAATCCACTTACAATGGAAATGATGGGCGACAAAATCCACAATCCTCATTTTGAGCAAAGATGTATGTTAATCTGAAGATAATATGATTATTTCACTGATTGTTTCCATGTGTGCTGATCATCAGTTCCCATATGGAGACAGGAAATGTGTATATTGGTTGTTTTTTTTTACAACAGCTGCATCCAACATCAATAGTGGGAGTTTCCTCTGACACTGGGAACAGGAGCGCTGAAGATGAACCCGTGTGGTGGTTTTAATGGGTCTGTATCTGGGATCTAGATTCTTCTCACAGCTCGGCGAGGACAAGCGAGAAGGCAAATCATTCTCATCAGTGAAGGGAGACAAACAGGTCAATATTGCCTATCAATAATGAAACAGAGCAGGGATGCGTGTTGTCAGTCGTCAGATGAGAAAAGGCGGCACAGGTGATGTGAGGATTTATTCAGAGCGTTCATGTTCTTAAGAGGTATTCATGTTTTTAAAAAAGCACTTAAATCTTTCATAACTCAACCTTCATCTGAGTTCATTAATGGTCAATCACCAAATTCTTTTTATATAATGGTGTTACACTTTATTAATGCAGAAACCTGAAGAACTTGTGCAATATTAATACAGTAATAAGACAAGATGCATGTGGCCACTGAAAACCTTTAAGTTTCTATTCATAAGTCTGAAATTAAAGTAAAATATGTCTCTACTTCTTGGTTTATAGCTGGGGAATATTTATACAAATGATCACGTATGTTACATGTTGGAGGAAGGTTCCCAAACTGGGGGTCGGGACCCTTCAATGGGTCACAAGACACATTGTAGAGGTCGGTAAAGTGATCAATAGAAGAGGAAAGCAGATAAAACATTGAGGTTCATATTTCGTTCTTTACCTTGGAAACAGAACAAACAAGGTCCACTCAAAAGCTGTTGTTCTGGAGCTTTTGGTTGTATCACATGAGCTTCCTCAGCAGATGGAGTTGCCCCGTTGTCATGGATTTGCAAATGTTTAAATGTCTTCTCGTCCATGTCGACTCCAAAGTTTGAGCCGTGACAACAGGCCGGCTCCATCTGTTGAGGAAGATCATGTGATGAATGATGATTGATTGAAAGCTGCAAAACAGCTACTAAATGGACGTTGATGTGAGACTGTTCTGTAGAAATAAATAAATTTCTTTAGATTTTCCTCAATTATAGCCTGAAGCTCGACATGTTCCAGATCAGATTCATAATTTTGTTGTCCTGTTTTTCCAAACTGTAATTTTGTTTTCTTGTTCTGTTCTGTAAACACAACATCTATCGTCCGTCTGTCCTGGAAGAGGGATCCGTCCTCTGTTGCTCCTCCTGAGTTTTCTTCCATTTTTTCCCTGTTAAAGGCAGTTTTTTCCTTAAGGGTAGAGGGTGTTGTATGCTGCAACAGATTGTAAAACCCCCTGAGGCAAATTTGTAATTTGTGATGTTGTGATGTTGGGCCATATAAACGACAATTGACTTGACTTGACTTGAAATATTTGCTTTTTTTTCTTGGAGAATTTTACCTTTGAAAGTTATTCAAATAAAAAGGAGTTTGGTTGAACAGGTCGTCACTGGGAGACACATGCGGTCTGTGATGAGGGGTCACAAGTAGACGTTGCTTCATCATAAGTCACAAAGTTTTGGGAACCGGCACGGTAGATGAGGAGAAATATGAAGAAGTTGACTCGAAAAGAAGAGAAAAGGAAGGAGGAAAATGAAGAGAAAAGGGGGGAAAATGAGGTGAGCAAATCAGGTTTTCACCACATTAACTGTAAATGTGAGTCCTGATGAGCAGACATAAAAATTATCATCAATAATCATCTTATGAATCTATGAAAATACAAGATAAGCATATGAGACAATGATCATCTCATTAGCATTTATTACCACCAACCCTCCTCCCACTCAGCATCATCATAATATAACCCTCCCACACATACATGTAATCATACATTACTTTACATTACACTGTATGTACATTTGCAGAACTGTTTATTCCTGTAGTGTGTACTAATATCAATGTAATATCATGTGTTTTAGCCTTGAAAGGTCTATCTATCTATCTATCATCTATCTGGGAACGATGGCATGATAGCCCAGGTATGGCGTTGCATCTCAAATTTAGTTTTATGCATAAAATAAATCTATATCTGTAACAAGCAGAGTGTGAAAAATCAATCTTGGATCAATGTGACAGGGGATTTAGTTAGAAGTGTTGCTATAGAGGAGAATGCAGAGTGTTAAAGAGAGAAAGAGAGAGAGGCTTCTTCTTCTCTGTAAACTGCAGATTAAAGTGACCTCTGCACCTGCGTCCCTGATGTTTTCCTAATTGCCTTGTCTTGACATCCTGATAAACGGCACTGAGACATTTTTCCTCCTCTGCTGTTTACAGCTTCAACACCTGACGCCATGAAAGCTGGCGGAGCGCATGCTGAACTTTCTTTCTCTGTGTGTGTATTACAGAAATAGTATCAGTCTCAGCATTAGTGGCTCGAGTGATAGCCTGAAGACGAGTCGACTCAAGATCTCCGCTGATACCAGAGTATCATTCTGGTGGAAGAAGTATTCAAATCTTTTCTTTTTGTAAAAGTAGCGATAAAACAATGTAAGAGTACTCCATTACAAGTAAAATCATGCATCAATATCATACTAAAGAGTACACAAGTATATTTAGCAAAGTGTATTTAAAGTATCAGAGGTTATGCAGACAAATTACTCCTATATGTGATTGATTACTAATAGTGATGCATTAACAGTAAATGAACTACACTTATATAGCGCCTCTCTACTTTAACGGACAAATCACTTTACAGTTTTTGCCTCTCATTCAGCCGTTCACACACACAACTTCAACTTAACCTGAAAATAAGCAGAGAAATGTTGTTTCATGGAGTCCAGAATTCATATCTGCTCTCACCGTGGCCGGACTAAACTCCTATAGGGCCTCAGGGTGAAGTTTGTTTTTGGGGCCCCTATTGACCCCCATTATATACTCTAGACATGAGATGATTAGTCGATCAATTCATTGATAGAAAATAAATCGGCAACAATTTTGATAACTGATTAATTTTTTAAGCAAAAGTGCATGAAACTCACTGGTAGCAGCTTCTCAGAGGTGAGTATTTGCTGGTTTTCCCAGTTTTCCATTATAGTAAACGCAACATCTTTGTGTTTTTGACAGAAAGACAAAACAAACCATCTGAATATGTTAACTTAGGCTTCAGGGAATAGTGATCAACATTTTTTACTGTTTTCTAACGTATTAAACACTGACCAATCAACTGATAATTAAAGAAGACAATTGTCAGATCTATTGATAATGAGATAGATGGTTAGTTCCAACCTTATAGTACTCTTAGGTTTGCACTAGGTTGTCCTGGGTTTTCTGCTATTTAAAGGATATGGCTGATATATTTTTCTTATTGTCAACAAATCTCACGTGCAGAGCCAAACCAACAATGAACTGATCTACTCACAAGTATTGTGTGTGTATCCTCCATTGACCTCCATTCTTGCCCAGAAACTATTAAAAACATGTCAATGAGCCACATGGATTATAGTCACTGTAGTTTGTTTAGAAACAGCTCCAAAGACTTATAACAGCAATCACGTTTTCAGTCTCCAGAGAGTAGTTCTGTTTATGACAGACACCATAGCACATGCCCAGGATCGCTAGCTTGTTGTGCTACATACACAACGTCTTGACTTTGTACTGTATTGTTATTTAGTCAAAGAATTTCAGAACAAAGTCAAGAGGTTGTGATTTGGTGCACAACAAGCTTCCAATTTACAATACAATACTAGGATCGATTCATTGTGGGTTTGGCTCTGCATGAGATTTGTTGACAAATATAAAATATCCTTTAATTAAACACAACTTTACAACAAATGAGCTCAACATAAACTAAAAGAAAACATGTGTCTTAAAAGTAGATTTTAACACAGAGTCCCTCTTCAAGATCAGGATCATAAGGTGGGAGATGGAGAACCTGTCACAGCTGTGATTGATCGATTGGGGTTTCCGTATTTGCAGCGCTTTTCTGTATTTGGTTGTGTTTTCTGAATTTGTTTGTGTTTCCTGTACTTGTGATACTTTTCTGTAATTGGTTGTGTTCTCTGCATTTTCAGAGCTTTTCTGATTGCTGTACATGTGTTGTCAAACTGGTGAAGATGTTTCCTTCACTGCTTGTATTTTCTCTATTTTCATGTCTTTTCTGAAGTTGCAGTTCAGAGGAAACAAAAGCAGAACCCGGGTCAGAGGGTACAAAGTTCAGTCAGAGTATAGGAGAGTTCCTGTAGTGGAAAAGGTCTTTTAGAGAGAGAGGCTCAGGTCCGGTTCGTACTTCGCGGGCACCCAGTGCATGTGGCCGCAGCGCACACGTCAGCAGATGGAGATCAGCACCCTGGACAGCGGCGCCTGGTCAATAATAAAGCAGCCGGAGCTCCTTTCCTGCCCAGCTGCTGGGAGTACTGGGAGAGGGTGCTTCACCCATCGGAGACGGATGGATGACTAAAGAAAAATAGCGACTTGTTTACAGGATGACAGTCCGGGTTTTTTTTTTCTCCCCATTCCGGAAGTAGCTGCTGGTTCAATCTCCAAGCCGACCATTTCGAGGAGGAAAATCAGCGCCAGCAGTATCATCACCACCATCTATCTGATCCAATAATCAATGCCATTACTGCTGTGTAATTGCTCTCGGATGCGAAGACATCTTCATGCGTCTTCCCCATCTTTCTCTCCAATTAGAAAAAATCGCAGGGTGCCTTTATTATTCTGCCTCTCTCTTTCTTTCTACCGTATTTTGGCTCGCGATGAAATGCTGATGGACATCGACGCGAGGATGGGAAACATGGGGCTTTCGGGTGTTTTTGTGTTGCCATATTTCCAGCTAGGCTACTGAAGGAAGAAGAAAAAATGCAAATGACACGGATTGTGTTTTTGATCTCGACGTGGATTGTCGGGGTGAATGGCACGGATTCTTCGCGGATCAACCAGAGGCTTTACAAAAAGGAGATGAAATAGGAAGAGAGGGAGAGAGAGAGAGAGAGAGAGAGAGAGAAAATGGACCATGATCTGACGCTTGGGATGCTACATTGAGAGGGACAATAAAAAAAACAGATATATTATTATAATAACGTCAAAATCAACTTCCATTTCATCTTCCGCACCCTTTCCCTTCCTTTTGTTTTTGGATTATGATTCTTGACAAGAGTCCCAGATGTGACTGTATGGATGGCATGTCGTTGTATTTTACATCCCATCTTCTGTTTCCTGGCTCTGTGTTGCTCTCTCTTCCACTCGTCCACTCTCTCGCAGTCTTCTGCTTTGGGTAGCAAAACATGTAGGCTATTTTTTGCTGCAAGCCCAGTGTGCGTCTGAAAAAAAAGGGTGTCTTTTAGAGCAGCCTCGAGGAAAAATGGACCGTGGAAATCAAGAAACTGTCCAAGTTGTAATGTTTTCTAAGGGTGCGGTGGAAGATGTATCTATAGACAGCATTTGCTGAGTTGTTTGAGTAATGAATATTGAAAGAGTGTGTCGGCCAGCTGAAGGGGAAAATCTTTCATCCGCATTGGCTTAGACACACATGCCATCAGTGGGGCGAGAGCCTTTATTTCTCTGGATTTCCAATTAATAGTTGTGGTATTACAGAAAAAAATACAATAAAAATGAACATATCTGGTGTATGAATTATAATAATTATAATAGAGGGAGAGAGGAAAAGACAAAAACACTTTTACACATTTATTCATTTCAGTCTTTATGTAGCCAAACATGTTCAAGTATCGGATCCGCATGTTTTTTAATGAACTGAAAGTCCTGGTGTTTATGCGATCCGATTCGAGACAGTCCGGCTCAGACACAGATAGACGGTCCACCACCATGCGAGGTCTGGGGATGGGCGGCTGCGGTTGGCCGCCTTTCGTCGACTGCCATTCCCGGGATGACGAGGAGGAGTACTACGGCAGCGACCCGCGGCCCCGGAGCTTGGCGTTTGAGGACAAGGAACCAAAGCTGCAAGTGGGCCTGGACGCCGTTTCTCTGGCCAGCACCGCCAGCAGCCTGCGGACCCCCCAGTGCCGGATCTGTTTCCAAGGCCCCGAGCAGGTATAGACATGCAGCAGAGAGAGAGAGAGAGAGAGAGAGAGAGAGAGAGAGAGAGAGAGAGAGAGAGAATGGCTCCTTAATGCTGATGCCACGTCCTGTGGACGCAGACAGTGTTTGTGCTGATAGAAATGGTGCTGCACGGAGCCTTTGTGGTTGCTGTGGAGAACCATTTCACATCAGCAGGGTTTGAGGAAGTTTTTTTATTTTATTTTTTTTTTTTAACAATCACACTTGGTTCTTTCATCTAAATCTGCCATTTTGATTTTTTTGTTATACAGCAAATCACAAAGGGTCTCTGATTCAGAGGAGCTACTACAACCATCCTGTCCTACATCTCCTTCCCTCTCTCTCTCTCTCCCTCTCTCTCTCTCTCTCTCTCTCTCTCTCTCCCACCCACCTTCCCCTCACCTACCTCCTTTGAAAAGAAAAAACACAATCTAGGTTGAGGCCTAGGATTCCAACAATCATGTAGAGGTATTGTCTTTTATTCTGAAAAGATGGTTTATTGGTGATCTGGTTATCTGAATAACACAGTTTTCATATCTAAGCTTATGAGTTGTTGGGAGGCAGCAGTTCCCAAACATCTGGTATCCGGACCAGCATAGCAACAAAGAAAGTTAGCCAATTAGGTCTGCTGAATGACAAATAGAGTAACCCCCCACCCCCACCCCCACCTCCACCCCCTAAATTTTCCACATGTGTCACAGAACAGGATGATCAACTATTGATCGTGTGATGATCACTGTTCCCGGCCAGAAAAATGGTGTTAGCTATGATGATACGTGACAAGTTAAATGAATTTGTCATCCTTTCGCCTTTCTATTTTCTGCTCCTTTTTCCCTTTGCGGTGCTCTTTTTTTTTTTTTTCTTCCGAGAGCCCAAACAAAAACAATAAGTAGTGCATCTCTTTGGTCTGTGGCCAAATGCCGGTCTCACCAGATGTGCTGAAACCTGCGCCGCCTGGCTCAGCAGGTAGACCTGAAGCCTGAGATAATTAGAAACACTGTAAATCCTGTAGGAGCACAGATGGATATTACCATTTAGTCACTTCCCTAAGATAGGCGTATAGTGTTATTACAGCCCATGTGCTAATTTATGACATCTGCCTTAGAGTTTCTATTGTAAGAGATAGTAAACTGAGAGAGCCACAGGACCGAGTAAAGATTAGTTCAAGCTTGTTTTGGATACAAGGCGTATGATGTTACAGACAGGGATCAAACCCAGGTTGCCCACTCAAACATCTTCCTTTAATAAAAGGTTTTGGGCTTTGGGCTCTCCGGCAAGGTGACTCATCGTGCAACATGGCTCTGAGCTGCCTCTTTTAGTCACAGACAAAGAGAAAGCAAACAAAGCGTGGAGGGAAAACCCGAAGACTACGCTACTACATCAGCTTCTCGCTCTTATTGTTTGTTTTTCTTATTGTGCAAGGTGAAAGTGTCTTATACCTCCTCCGGTGCAGGGTTGGGAGGGGAGCTCACGTTTGCCATTTTATTGTTATTTCATTATTCAAGCAGGTCACAACAGGGGTAAGGATCATGTCGCTGTCAGCGGGCCAATTACCTACAGATATAATCACCTCGCTCTGTGGGCCGCACCGAGTATGAATCCTTATTAGCTGTCTGTCAAAGGTGTCGGTGTGTGGCGTGATGGTACAGTAGCTGATTCTACATAAATGGATTCACAGAAGCGGTGCCAGAGCCTGCCGGAGGGGAAGGGACGTGTTAACTTTTAGAGTACATACACGAAAACATGCTGGGGTGCGGAGAGGTGGTGGTGAGGTTGATCACCCCTGCCTGCCCTTTTCGCATGTAGTGCCCAACAGCGTGTTTCCACAGGGACACACAGTCTGCTCAGCTCAGGGGGAACTTCCACGCCAAAAACTGTTTGTCTAAAGGTTACAGTTGAGAAGGAAGACCTCTTTTTTTTTTACTTTAGTCATACTAGTGACACACCAAATTAACACCTTCATGTGCTGTGAAGTGGCCTTAAGGGACAAACTCATGCCAGTTCATTCAAGCAGGGAAGTGTGTGTTTTTGTGTGTGTGTAAAGAGTAGGACAGCTTTTATGTTTGTTAGTCTTTAAAGGATGATCCTGGTGATTTTCAAACCCATGAAAAGACCAACACAAATGACTCTTCTGACTAGCAAGTGTCGTCTCTGTATCAAAAACCTGATATATCTTGGAAAATGTCCACACTAAGCCGGCCAAGTTCACAAATGCATCTTTTTCTCTCTGTTTCGGCCCTCCGTCCAGACTAAAACAGTGTTTTTCTCTCCCAAAAACGCAGCTTTTCCAAAATAGCCTCCACAGCGTGTGAATCCGAAAATGCCGGCTTGGCGTTTTAGTGTGTACGGGGAAAACAGAGCTTTGTAGAAATGTTGTAATATCGGTGACAAATCAGATAACAGTAGCGCAGCATTTCATTGGAAGAGGAGGAAGAAGAAAGAGGAACTTTTATAGCCTGTTTGCAGTTAATCGTAGCTCTCTGCCACCTTTCTCTCGCTAAAACTGTTGTAAAAATGTCAGGAAGGCACAGCAGAAACGGTAACAGTATACTGTTTCTTCTTCGCTGGTTCTCTGTTGCTGACTTGCTCATCTCTCCTCCGTTCATGCCCAGTAGGAGGAGAAATTACCTGTTTTGGTGTTTTAATGTGGACAGCATATTTTCAGAAGTGCTGAAACACCTGGTGTGGACGCTTGTCGTTTTTGCACGAAAACAGCGTTTTTAGAATTTAGCCGGCTTAATGTAGACGTTGTGTCATTCCTCTTTGCCAGAAACTGTTAAAACACATCAATGAGTCACTGTTGCACTGTGTGATGTGTTCCTTCATTATGATGAACATGGACATTGTATTTACTTTGACTCAGTCCCACATTGCTGCCAGAAATACTCACTAGAACCAAATGTGTATTCATCCGCAGCTGAAAATAGTCCCTAACAAATGCACTATCTCCTCCTGTTTGATTAATATCCACTAAAAACCACAGTGCCCAGCTGCTTGAAGAAGTTATTCAGCATTTTCTAAAACTGAAACGATATATTTGTGAGCTGTTTGTTAAAGATTTAGTAGGAAGCAGTGGGATTGGGGTAGAGAAGTCAGAAAGTGTTGAGAGATGATCTAACACATTGTTAGTTTTGGTCTTTTCATGGGATTTACTGACAATAGGAAAAACCTCAAATCTGGAAGTAGGTTAAATTTACAGTTCACTTCATTGTTTGTTCAAACACAGTTTGTCAATTCATTTTCTAGTTTTATCTGAGCATGAGGACATCCTGCTCGTCCAGATGTGACCTTTTATATCTCAGCCTGTTACTCTCAAATGAGAGAATGTGCAAATGGAAAAAGAAGCATTTCGCCAAAAACATGTTTTACTTCCATTTTCATTTAGTTAAATGCAATTGAGTTTGATAAATTTGAATTTGATCGAGGATTTCATGTCTTCTTATTTGCCCTGCAGGGTTATCACATCTCCGCTATAAAAGCATTATTAACTTTAGCTTATTAAAAACCCTTAGCAGCTCATCTTTAATATTGTTATCTGTGTCATATCAGTGTCGTGTGATAACCTCGTACATCTGATTCTTATTCATTTAAATGCTTTGAATTGTACCTGGTTTGTAGAGCATCTTCAACAGACTGCATGAAGCTGAACAACAAGGCTGATTTTTCAGAGGTTTTTCTGTTTTGGAGATACACAGTTTTCACCCAAAAGCAATCGTATTTTTTTTTGTCATTATTCAACTTCCGTACATCAAAAGCATCTTTCACACCTTCACTTTGGTTTCCCAAAACTAAATTCACTCATGTCAGTCCTGTGATCTTGAGCAGGATGATTGATACTCGAGAACATCAAACGACGCTCCTGCAGAGTTTGAATCTTGAACTTTTGGATGAACTCAGGAGATACTTTGAAGAATTGCTCTGTTGGCATTTAATTCATGAATGCAAAAAGCACAAGTTTTTACATATTAATACATTTTATTTCACAGCTATATTCAGAGAAAGTCCCTGCTCGTTGGGTGTCTAAAATATGGTCTCCTTTTATCATCTAAGGAGCAGCTCCAGAAAAGGCTCCTCTTCATTCTAGCTGTGGATGAGAGAGATTATCTAAATCAGTGGTTACCAAACTTATTTTCGAACCTTCTTCATTTAAATGTCAGGAAATATTGTTTGTCCATGAATTTCAGCAGGACAACATCATTTGCCTTTGCTTTCCAAAACTGTTCAAATCACATTTGAAAAATAAACATGTTTTATGATATGACAACGCTGTGGTTAAAGTTGAGGTTAAGTTTTTACTAGGTTTAGATCATAGTTTGGGTTAAAATACATATTTTGTTAAAGTGGATGTAATGTTCTTATGATTTTATGTTATTTTTATACTGTTCTGATGTCAGATGTCTGTGTTAAACATGGTCAAAGCTCCAAAACTTGAAGTTAACTTATGTGAAATTGCCCCCTGAAAGTAAAAAAGTCGTTTGAAGTGTTACCTCTACTTCCTCCTCGTGATGACATCGTATTGTTTGGGCGTGCTCACAAACGGCCGTCTGTTAAGGTTGTTCACGTTGTCCACTTGAACATGTACGAATATATTTGAGAAGTTTCCATTTCGAGTAAAAGACAAGAGAAAGAAGAGTTTGTTTTGCCTCCCGAGTCGCCAAGAGGCAGCTTCTGGGGGTTAACCAATCAGAACAGAGCGGGCACATCGGGAGGGGGGCCTTAAAGAGACAGGGGCTAAAACGGCCTGTTTCAGACAGAAGCTGAACTGAGGGGCTGCATAAAGGGCCAGTACAAGATAAATAAGGAGTTTTATTGAATTGTAAATCAAATCTATATGTTCATCACCACAAGCAAGGCATCTGATATCACACAGTGTCATTTCATACATTGTTATAATAAAAAATATTAATATATGCGCTTTAAGATTAAGGAAACATTGTGGTTTGGGTTTAAAATTAGGCCACTACTTCCATAAGGTCAGGAGACCCTCATCGTCACGGTTACAATAACAACCAACTGGACTTCTCTACTCATTTACTAACCAGTTTTCACAGCCTGAATCTTTGGTGTAAGTGGAGCATGTGGTGTTCAGGTCTGTTGTAGCTTGTAGTTTATTGATTATTGTGACAAAAAAATGTACTAAAGTTCAGCCTCACACCAATCTGTAATCATATATGTGTGTTTATTTTCCTCCCTAAACACAAATATTTAGGCAAGTTAATTTGTGTAGCACATTTACATAATGCAAAAGAACAATAGAGCTTTAAGATGTAATTAAAAGTCACAGCAAACAGATGCGTGTTTAATTTAGATTTAAAGGTATTCAGCGTCGTCTCTAGTCTGAGATCTTCAGGTAGTTTGTTCCAGATGTGAGCAGAATAGAAGTTAAAAGCAGCTTCATTTACATCTAAATTTGATCTATTTCACTGGTCTGAATTGTCGGTCGTCACACGTTTTGCGTTTCCTGTTGGTTGTTTTAAAATCATATCCAGAGATTTTAAAGCTCTCTGTTTTTATTTTGTTTTAGTTGTTTGTGACATTAACATTCTCATCCCAGTCTGAATATGTTTCCTCGTTATACACACAGACACTTCAACGACAGCTTGACATTTTAGAAATGTTTGCTTTCATATTGTTTTTATTTAGTTCCTCATATACTTCTGACCTTCTCCGTCTTATCTTTATAATGTCAGCAGGCAACTTGTTTTAAAGTTTATGAGTGGCATGTGGCTCATCCTCCGAACCGCATCTTTTATGCGGTGGGGACACTTGAAGTATTTTATTATAAGAGGGAAGGTCAAACGAGCCAGATGGGGGGAAAGACAGAGTGCGGACGGACAGAAAAAATATGAAGCATATTTGTGTCGGCGAAGTAGTTCTCTGGTGCATAAACCCCGTGTTGATTAAACAGGTAAATCTCTGGCAGGTGAAACATATTCTGAAGCATTTTATGAGTCACCATTTGTAAACTGATGATTTAGCTCAGCGCTGATGTCAGTTAGTTTGGAAATCTGCACACAAAACAGAGCAAACACATATCAGCTGATTTTAATCTGCTGTTTTTATTACTGTGAAGGTGATTTCCACCATATTTTTAGTCACTACAAAGTAAAAAAGTACTTAAAGGAATAGTTTTGGTTTAGTTTTAGACATTTTATGCTTATTCGCTTTCTTGCTGAGAGTCAGACAAGAAGATTGATAAACACTTAAGCGTTGAAACAATGAGGCAATTAGTCAACCAACAGAAACTTATTTTAGTCAGGTTTTAGTCATTTTTCAACCAAAAATGGCAAAAATGTAATGAATTTGCTGCTTTTCTTGTTATATATGACAGGAAACTGCATATCTTTGGGTTTTGGACTCTTGGTTGAACAAAACAAGACGTTTGAATTCATCTACTTGAACTTATAACTGGCATTTTTCAATATTTACTGATAATTCATAGACTGTATTGATTACTTCTTGATTAAATGACAGTTGTACATCTTTAGTAGTAGGTTCTTTAGAAGTAAAATCTTCTCAATCTTCTTCACTGATTAATTAGTCCGATTAAAAGTCCACTAACACTCAATAGACAGAATGTTAATCGCCAATTATTTTGATAATGGATTAAATGTTTTGAGTCATTTTTTTGAGTCAGTCTTTATGCTACACTAACCATCTCCTTCTCTAGTGTCATATTTAAATACAAAATGTCAAAATATTCTTTTAATTTGACTTTTACAAACAGTTTATGCTTTTCAAAGTCACATCCTTTGAATTCAAAGGATAAAGCTGACGGCTTCCATGTTTTTCTTATTGTCAACAAATCTCATCTGCAGAGCCAAACCAACAATGAACTGATATATTTTGTGCTACATTGTATAATAGAGGTTGTGATATGCAACACAACAAGCTAGCAAAGCTCTGTAAATGGAGCTGTGATCCCGCACATGCTCAGTGTCGCCCGTCTTACACAGAACTACTCTCCAGAGACTGAAAATGTGATTTGTTTATTTCTTCGGAGCCATTTCCAAACAAACTAACGTCATCGTAATCTTCATAATGAAGGAATACGTCACCCGGTGCAGCGGTGTGACTCACTGATGTGTTTTTAATCGTTTTTTGGACAACAACAACAGAGGTCTACAGCACAGAGGAATAAGATATATTGGCTTTGGATACACACACACAATACTTGTAAGTAGGATGAATTCATTGTTTGTTTGGCTCTGCACATGAGATTCGATGCCAATAAGAAAATATAGAAACTTGCCAGGCTGATCCTTAACAGCTCTGAAGTGAACTCTACCACCTAAACGCAGTCAATATGTATCTTTGATGTCTCTGAGATGTGTTTATGTTAGCTGAGAGTTGTAGTTTGTTTGAGAGGTTGGCTGAGTTCACTCAGGCTTCAGCAGCAGCAGCAGCTCTTCTCTCCTTCACCTGGCTGCCCTTGAAGCCGCCTCGCTCCCCCGCTGGTGTTGCAGAGTGCTAACATGCCCCTTCGCCAACTGGGCCCCGCGTCAAGCTGTGACCATTCATTGATCTACTAATGATTCATACTGATTTTTTTTTTTTACCCCCGACACTGTTATTTTAAAAGCGTTTCATTCATTTTCGATGCACAGGTTTGACACTGCAGAGGGTTTTTTTTTTTTTTGCTTTTCATTCAGTGAAATGAGGCCCTGATGCAAAATGTGCCGTCAAATTTTAAGCCTTCTGACAAAATGGATGTTTGACTTTGATTGATGGTGACAGCCTGAATGTGGCGAACGAGCCAGCAGGCTTCAGGTGCTGACGTGGAGCTGAAGAGACAGAGTCCAAAAGCCACATTAGCTTGTCTCTTAGGGACTGGATGAGAATTATTAAGGCAGGCGAGGGTATTTTGATGTTGATTTTTTCTCCTCATTCTTACCCTTGTGAGCTCTGAACAGATCGAAATAGTTACAATACATCACAGAGATGTGTTTCATGTGTGCGCGGGTCATAGAGATGCATTTCCTTTATGCAGAAGACGACATTCATATTTCTGTAATAGTTTCCCATGAGAGACATTTTTGAGAAACACAATTTATGTGGATCGTATAGTTAATGCATAACATGTAGTTTCACAACTCATATATTAATGTTCACACTAGTTACTGCTTTTTCTTCTATGATTATGATCAAACCGTCCCCCTATCAGTAACTCTATCTCTCCTCCTATCTAGAATTATAATTAAATGACACTTTATTAACAGTATATTGCATTTAGCAGCAATATTTGACAAGAAAATGTTAGAGGAAAGGCTTTAAACTCATTTAGCTGGTTAGCTCACAGCACTGTTGATTATTTAAGCTCACAAACATGAAGTTTTACTGGCAATATTTAATAAATCTCATTATGTCCATCCCCTGTTGTATAGGAAGTGTTTCAGTGCTGCTTGTTTGTTCGGACAAAAATAATACTTTAGCTTCTAATAATAGCAAAGGACAACAAGCTAATATGTTAATTAGTTGTGGGTTAAAGTTACTTTAGATTCTGAAGCTCTAAGTAGTTTTACAAATGCACGTCCTGTTTAACAAATGTCCTGCATGTTTTAGATGTTTCCTTTGATTCAAATGAACGGCTCGTTATCAGGCTTCTGCAGAGTTTGATGATCATTTGAATCAGGTGCGTTGGAGGAGGGAAACATCTCAAACATGCAGGGCAGAGGTGCTCCTGGATCAGGATTGAAAACCACTGGGTGATTCATACCTCACGCTGCGGTTAACGCAAAACCTCAATTTGCACGACGCCTCTGTGTAGATCTTATTAGTGATTGATTATTTATCTCTCACAAAGATCACACTCACTCCTTTATTCCACATAATAACGAGAGTGAAAATGAAATGTGTCATATAGAGTCAGATCTCAATGTGATGCAAGCTCAGTATCACACGTTGCCACTTGTTGCACTAATTAGTGTAATGAGAAGAAACATGTTTCCTGTTTACGGTTTGCAATGTTACTAATATGATCAGTTCTGCTCACACTTCATTGTTGGTTCCTCCACAATTAACTGAGCTGTAACAATTAAAGACACTTAAAGCTCACTTTTAATGTGCGTTTTGGTGGCGCACATTGTGAAAAATAATGATTTGTTGAGATATTAAATGTTTAAATCTGCTCACTTCATCTCATGTTCCTGATGCTTTGCCTCTTTTAGTTATTAATATATTAAAGGAACAGTTCAACATTTTGCAAAATATGCCCATTCCCCTTCTGGCAAAGAGTGAGGTGAGAAAATCAATACCGCTTTCCAATAGGAGGGTTGTATCAATCTTCTCATCTAATTCTTCGCCAGAAAGCCAATCAGCCTGTTTCCCAAAATGTTTCTATTCTTTAAGTGGAGTTGTCCCAGTTTAATACCCTTCGGGGAGGGGTGTTTTATTTCCCTAGTAGAGATCAGGCCAGATGCATAAATATAAATACGTTTTAATTAATGTTGCTGTGTTTCCTTGTCTTGTCCTGCAGGGGGAGCTGTTGAGCCCCTGCCGCTGTGACGGCTCCGTGCGCTGCACCCATCAGCCCTGCCTCATCCGCTGGATCAGCGAGAGGGGCTCCTGGAGCTGTGAGCTCTGCTACTTCAAGTACCAGGTCCTGGCCATCAGCACCAAAAACCCTCTGCAGGTAACATCACACACACACACACACACACACACACACACACACCGACACACACACATTCGTGTTTCCGTCTCTTCAGAGGACATTACATTGACCTACATGATTTTCCTGGAGACTCATCCTAACCGTTACTCTAACCCTTCACCTTAATCCAAGTCTTCATCCTAAAATTTACTGATTTACGTCATGGGGGACGTTTATGTTATTTTTTGTCCCCAAAAGTGAGACGAGTCGCCACAATGTGACAATGTGAATAAACAGATTTATGTCCCCTAAACATGAGTAATACCTGCTACACACACTTACATGTTTGTACTTCTATACTTGTGAGGAGGTTTATTGACATAATGCATTCATTCATGCATTTATTCATCCATAATGAAACTAGTCGTTAGTTGCAACCCTAAGGGAATGGGCTGCAACTATCAGTTATTTTCATCATCAGTGAATCTGTTGATTATTTTCTCGGTTAATTTGGGCTTTACAGTATCAGAAAATGGTAGCAAACTGCAAGATGACATCCTAAAATGTTTCTTTTGTCCAGACCAACAGTCCAAAACTCAAAGCTAGTTAGTTAGTTAGTTAGTTAGTTGGTTTATTATCATAGAGGACTAAATAAACTAGAAAGTATTCATATATGAGTAGATTGAATGAGAAAATAGAAAAATAAAATGATTAATCTATTATCAAAATAGTTCTGTTGACCAGCTAATTGATTAATGAACTAATCATTGCAGCTCGACATGCCCTTTACACTAACTTTGACCGTCACAGCTGAATGCTTGAGCCCAACACCTTCTCTAAACTGAACCTAAACCTTATTCTAACCTTAAAACCAAGTCTTAATCCTCAAACAGTCATTTTAATGTGTGTCCCAAAGTGAGGACTGACCGTAATGTCCTCACTGTCCAAAAAATGTCCTCACTCCTAAGGTCTAAAACTCAAATTTGTCCTCATAAAAAAACACACACATACATAAACACCCTCTAGTCTGTGGGGTTGCAGATTTTAGCAAAAAAAAAAAAAAAAAGAGAAACTCTTTTGGAAAACAAGGCTCCACACTCCCCTCTTGGATCATCACTCTTGCAGAATTTGAACTAAAAAGCTGCAGCACTGATACTGTGCCCATCCAGATGAATCTGACTCACAGCGCACATGGGATTCAACTCACAAACAAGGCCAGCAGAGCACAGCATGGCTCAGCTCAGCTCAACTCAGCTCGGTTTTGGCTCAGCGGTGTGCAGAAGTCTCCTCATCGATCGCTTTTTTACAAAACATGCTCTCTGATAAACAATCGAGTCAACAAGATGGCGATAGAGTGTGAATATGTAAACTTCTCAACATGCAGGGGCGCTGTCACGCTCTGATGGGGGGTCACTCTTTAAAATTCATGAGCGATTCAAGCAGGGAGATCTTATCACATGGAGGGGGGGGGGGGGAGACATTTCATAACATATACAACATGGAAAAACGCTGCCGCAGTCTGCGCTCAGGCAGCAGACCTGGCGCTCTTTGCTAGAACAAATCTCGGGCCGTCGCTGTGGTGTGAAGACTGTTTGCCATATTGTGCTGACACATTTTCCCTCTGCGTCACCGTCCTTCTGCCCTCCTTCTCAGAGGCGGCCAATAGATCTAAAACCTATTGAGAGGAGGCTGTCTGTGTGTTGTGTTTGACATTTGTTAGGGTCTGTGTATCAGTGTTGTTGATGTGTTGATAGATTTGTCTCGTATATGGGATATTGTATTGTTATTTAATGTAATTCTACTCATATATGTGGATTTGTTAGTTATAATGTAGACCAGCGGTGGAAAGTAACTGTACTTAAGTACAATTTTGAGATATTTGCACATTTCAGACAGAAATAATGCACTTTTTACTCTGCTACAGTCACTATACTTCTCATCTTAAGATTTTCCATTTAAAAAATCATCATGATAAGCTTTTAAAATATATTATCAAAGATTAAACATGTGGTACCCTCATGATCCTGGACGACAAAAGCGGTGTTTTGGGGCGTTTCAGGTGTTCTCACATGGTTTCATTTAAATAACTGTTTGAGGCCTAAAGAGGTAAAATTATCCAATACTTTACAAAAAAAGGAAAAGATTAGAGAAAAGTCCAAAACATTTGTACACATTTGTGAAGCAGAGCTTTGTTTTTTCTTCTTTTATCTCCCATTAAGTCAATTCATTTTTTTATTTATATGCCAAATATCACAAACCACAAATTTGCCTCAAGGGGGCTTTACAATCTGTACAACATACCACATCCTCTGCTCTTAGACCCTCGATTCAGATAAAGAAAACCTCTCTAAAAAAAACACCTTTAACAGAGAAAAAATGTAAGAAACCTCAGAAGAGCAACAGAGGAAGGAATAGAACAAGACAGCAAAGTTACAGTCTGGAAAAACAGGACGACAAAATGATAAAACCCATTAATCATCTCACGTCCCTTCAGATTTCTCTTGTGACGCTTAAGTTGAGAACCGCTGGATTAAAATACCAAAACTGACTTTAAAGTAGTTCAAACTAGCTCCACCTCGACCAGCTATAACAGTAACATGCTGTTTACACACTGCTGCATCTGTGTTAACGATCTAATGTTAAAAAAATCTCATTTATACTCATATATCAGTCACACAGGATCAAATATCTTCAGAACAAGTACTTTTACTTCAGTACTTTGAGCACATTTTACTGATAATACTTTTGTTTATCATTATGAATGCTGAACTTTTACTTGTTTTATTTATTTATTTGTTTATTTATAGAGAAAACACACATTAATTAACAATAATTAATCATCTGCAGCCCCTCGGCAGGTTAAAAGAACAAACACAGCATCAAAGTACATGTAAGAGGATACAGCATAACCGATAAAAACACATTAAACAGAATAACACTCCATTTATACCATTTATACTCATACTTGTACTTAAATTAAGTATTTGAGTTCTTCTTCCACCCCTGATGTAGATGTTTTCTCTCCTCTCCAGTGGCAGGCCATCTCTCTGACGGTGATAGAGAAGGTGCAGATAGCGGCCATTATTCTGGGTTCCCTGTTCCTCATCGCCAGCATCTCCTGGCTCATCTGGTCCTCCCTCAGCCCGTCGGCCAAGTGGCAACGTCAGGACCTGCTCTTCCAAATCTGCTACGGCATGTACGGCTTCATGGATATCGTCTGCATAGGTAAAAGACAGAGCGGACGAAGACAGCGAAACAAACGCTGAAATGTGCAAAGATAATATGTTTACGAGCAGCGGTAATAGATGAACTGTGAAGGAGTAGCGCATGAAAATATAAAGTTAGAAGACTTAGGTGACAGAGCACAGACGGATGCATTATGCAACAACAGGGACAGCAAAGAAAAACAGGATGTACTCTGCAACAACAAAAAAATATTAATAGGCTGCATTATGCATGACAAACTAATATTCAGCTCACATTCTGTTGATGGTTAAGGTCATGCAAAATTACACAGAAAAGCAAACTAAATAGGCAGATGGTGCATAGGTAGGAGATGACAACTAAACTAAAAGCCAAGCAAATTCTGATGATGTCGCAGAGTACAAGAGACTGTTTTTCTAGGAGCAACCTGGTCGACTGTTCTTGTGTGATATTGAGTTGCCTGTGTAAGACAACACTGAGAACAGATGGCATCAGATATCTGCACTGTGATTATTGCCAACTGTCTATTCTCATCCACAGGCGAGATGGAAAGTTCCTACCTACGATGCAGATTGCAGCTCGCAGGCCCCCCTCTTTTTTTTTTTTTAGCGTAATATTTGATGTAAAGCAGTGGGAATTCATTGGATTTCATGCACTGCCCTTCACCCTGCTTCTTCTTCTTCTTTCCGCCCAGGCCTCATCATCCACGAGGGATCATCGGTGTATCGAATCTTCAAACGATGGCAGGCTGTCAATCAGCAGTGGAAAGTACTGAACTACGAGAAATCAAAGGACTTGGGCGACCCGGTGAGTTCGAGCAGCAAGGCGGGAGCTCGTGGCTCTCGCGGGAACCCCCACGGCCTAGCCAGCAGCAGCGCCGGGCGACAGAGCAGGAGGCTAAGAACTATTCTGAACCACCACTGTGGATACACCATCTTGCACATCCTGAGTCAACTGCGGCCCAACGACCCGCGGATCAGCGCCGCCGCCAACCGGGAGGTGGTGATGAGGGTCACCACTGTATGAGTCGGGGAGTCGGTGTGCGCGATGGGAGGAAAAAACCTTTTTTTTTTGTCCAGATGTAAATGAGTGGAGGGACTTAACGGACCTGAAATTAAAAAAAAAACTAAAGACTCATGTTGGCAACAAGAGCCCTGCGAGGAGCTGAGTGATGCCCGGAGCATCAACAGACAGCACACACACTAGAGGATTTTTCCTCTTGTTTCGTACAACAAAAGGAAGCCAGATGCTCCTTTTCAATAATTAAAGAACTGATGAAAATAAGGACGAAAAAGCATTAAAAGACATCAAACATGAATTGTGAGGGGGAGAAGGGGGGAGGTTGGGGTTGGAGGGGAGGGGAGGGGGTGTAAACAGGCTTTATAACCTAAACCAAGACGATGAGACGTTTTTTCCAGTTCAATATCAGGATGCACAGAGACATTTCTCTTTGATTTGATCCTCTCGGTTTGATTTGTATCTCTTTCTTTTTTTTTTTTTTGGTTCTGTTTTTTACTCACTTTGATTTTTTGTACGGATGTATGATTTTAGAGGAAATCATGTAACTCCATACATGCCAAGCATTTCCAAGACAAACTATGTATAATGATCTTTAAAAAAAAAATTTCTACAAGCTAACCAATGCTGGGAAATAGACCGAAAACTGAAACAAACAAACATGAGAGAAACACAGAGGTGACAACAACAGAACAATAAGTTAAAATAAAAGAGAAAAAAAAAGGAAAAAAAAAAAAAGAAAAAAGAAATCAACAAGATTTCAGTGACACTTAACCTTTCTGCAATAAAGATACGTATGTACATTTCACAGGGAATTTTGCATGGGTATATAATTTTATTCTTCATCACATAAACATAAGCACATGACAAATTTGCTCTATTTCGAATGGTGCTTGCCAAAAATAAACACTTTAGAAACATCTGATTTCATTGCACCAACTTTTTGTCAACGTGACAAATGGCAGTGTGTTACAGCTATTTCAGCTAAAATACAGATTGTTGCTGATGTGTGCTGATTCAGATTTGATAATAAGTAAAACTATTGGATTAAAAATGGGGATCAAATGATCTCTGACTACTCAGTCTCACTCGGTCTCTTCTTTAAACCCCGTTTGTTGATCGAAGCGTGCACGGTGTGGTCGGGTGTGTGTCGTTTGTTTTCTGGTGTGAAAAATGTCGTGAGGTAACTTTTCTTTAGGGAAATAAAATGGGACGTTCATTATTTTCAATAGTTTTTTTTTCTTTCATTTATTAACCTGTTCAATCTGTCTGAAATGCATCTTGATCCAAGTGGCTGCAAAGACAATTCCTGCTTTTTTTTTGTTTTATATCATTTTTATCTGAATATGTTTGAGTTCAGGACTGTTAATTGGATGAAAACAAGACATTTGAAGACTGTGATGGGCATTTTTCACAATTTTCTGACATTTTATAGCCTCACCAGTTAACAGAGTAATCGAGACAGTAATCTGCAGATTAATAGGTAATGGAAATAATTGTTAATTGTAGGCATAAATCAGTTTTTACAGTTTTTATAGTTCTGACTGTCGTTTTTAGATTCCTTTGCACAACAGAACTGTTCACATTCCTGCAATAACTTATAAAAGTAAGTATGTCACAAAAGATGAAGTTAAAAAAAATATAAATCCACTATATACACTATAATTTCAAACCCTGAAAGTAAGGGACAGTACAAAGATTAGAAGGGTGAAGAGGGAGGCTGAAGCTTATATTTTAATTTTATGGAAAAGCAAGAATATCATCAGGGTTATGAATACTTTCCTTGGACCTTCTCCTTGACTTAGAAGTTTAGTACTGCATCTCTCTTTTCACAGAATAGTTTAACTTTCTAATGAGAGAATTATGGCTTGAAAAGTTACATATCTGACTTAAATTTTGTGCTACAATAGTACATTTTATAATGGTTGGTATCATGGTTAGCCCTGACTTATGTTGATGCCCAGGGTGAGATTTTAGATTGAAGCCCCAAAAGATTTAGATCGGAGCCCCCAAAAAAGTTCAACCTCCAGTCAAAGAACTTCAGATATGAAGAGGAAGTCCTCCCAGTCCTCCAGACAAGAAGGCAAAGTGGGGGTCAGGACACCGTATAATGGCGTTTGGTGGCTTGAGGTAGCACATGAGGTTTGGTGGCTGTCGTGTGAAAACTGACTGAACAGTAAGGCTTTTGGAAAATCAAACCACCATCAAAGCACACCTGTTGGTAAGAAAAAAACACAGCACCCCCTCCCTCGTTTGGTGCTATAGGCGACCACCTATGTGGCCACGAATGAATCCAGCAGCTGATTTATGTGTTGTGTTCTCAGTCGCCGCCGCTGCCGTTACAGCAGTGTGAGACAGACAGACGAGGATACAGTGACAGTGAAAGCAGAGGTGTTTGGGTTCATCACAGTTGACAGATGAATGCAGACTGTGTGAATGTGGAAGTTATTCAGTCTTAAAGGATTTGGCTGGCCTTTTGTTATGTTTTTCTGACTGTCAACAAATCTTGTGCAGAACCAAACCAACAATGAACTGATCCTACTTACAAGTATTGTGTCTGTATCCAAATCCGTCAATGAGCCACAACGCTGCACTAGGTGACTTGTTTCTTCACCAAGAAGATTACAGTCACAGTAGTTTGTTTGAAAAGGCTCCAAAGACTAATAACAAAAAATCACGTTTTCAGTCTCCGGAGAGTAGTTCTTTGTAAAGCAGACGCCATCGCATGCATCGCTAGCTTGTTGTGCTACATGTCACAACCTCTTGACTTTGTACTGACGTTCTGTCTGCCTGAACTCACATATTAAACTGAAGGCTTTTAAAAGGCTAGACTACCAACTCCAGACCTCCAGGGGCCCCAAAAGTTTACTCAAGTTTACTCCATATCATCTGGATCAACTGACCGTGGCAGAAAGTAAGTAAGTACATTTACTCAAGTGCTGTACTTAAGTAAAATATTACGGTACTTGTACTTTACTTGAGTATATCCAGTTTATGCTACTTTATACTTTTACTCTACTACATTTCAGAGGGAAATATTGTTCTTTTTACTCAAAATATACTAAATATATGATCAACTTATTAAATATAATGTATTATTATAGATGACTTATCCATATAGGTGTTTGTCAGTTTTGTGTCTGATTAGACCTGCTAAGGTCTGAGTTGTGCAAAGCTTTGCTGGGATTTACATGAAGTCATCATGGACAAATAAGAACAACAAAGGTAGAAATTGTTCCACAACAAAACACACAGGAGCAGCCTCTGAAGACCTGAAAAATGTATTTTCTATCTCGCTGCTCTTGATTAGAGCTGCAGTGATAAACCAGTTAAATCCATTAGTCAAAAAATACTCTGTAACTATTTTGTTAATTTAATAAATGTCATTTTTAGGCATTCATTTCATATGGAGAAGGATGTAGAATGAAAGAAAATATAAATCCAGGAGGAGAAAAATGTAAAAGGCCCTCCCCTGCTCTCCCCGAAATATCACACCACCAGTACAAAAGCTCCTCCTGGATATAAACCAGTCAGCATTTGTCTCCACCCAGTGGCTGCTCCTGCTCTGGTTTACCATTTTCCTTGTATTGGACCATTTTATTTCTTTGTGGGACAAAAAAACATCCTCCTCTCAGCTGCTAGAGGGCGTACAGACACCTGCAGCAGGAGGTGGTTGGACATTTTCAAGGCAGCAAAAAACCACAAGATGTTTGAGAAGTTTTGAGATTGAGGCCTTATTTTTGTGTTTCTCCTTTCTGCTGGAGGGAAACTACAGATAATGTTGGTGACATTTTACCAAGTCAGTTCCTAGTTTTTGCATTAGAGCAGTGCTATTGTATCTTGTAATGGCTGTACAGTGGCTGCTGTATAGTGGATTGTTTTTCCTCTGAGAAGTTGGGGGTTTTAAGGGGAATTACGGACTACAATTTAAAAAATGAACCAATGATGAGTTTCTTATAGGCTGATTCTTGTATTTTTAGGCTAAATATCTTTAATTGTAACTACTTTCTGGCCAAAAAATGAATAATTAGAAACTACAAGATTTGTTTTCTGGCAGCGTGGAGAAAGTTTTAGGCTCTAAATTCAACAGAAAATATAATTAAGTCAGAGTTATAAATATGTATAAATAAAATATGCTGAATCAAATAATTAGAACATTTAAATTAAGCCACAACTAATTTATTTATAACTTATTTTTATCATCAATTAATCTACCAATTGTTGTGTCGATTAATCAATTAGTCAATGAGATGTCATTAAATAGTGAAAATTGTCCATTTCAGTCTTCAAATGTCTTGTTTTGTTAATCCAACAGTCCAAAACACAAAGATATTTTAATCTTTTCATTTACTTTATCTTCTGTCGTACATAACAAAGAAAAACAAAAAAACAATTCAAACAAACAAACAAAAAACTTAAAGCGATTTGGAGCAAATAAATCTCTCTCATGTTGAGAAGTTACAACCAGCAAATATATTTTTTAAATTTCTTGACAATGACTGAAATTATAATTTTCTCTCAATACATTTATTGACTAATCATCTAAATCCTGGCTACAGATTCCCACTTAAGAATCTAGCAGAACGGACTTGTCAGAAATGGAATATAATACTCATAAGTATGTTTTAATCAATATATAATCACCTGTAAATAAGAATCATTGTGTTGTCTTTACCTTAGAATGAGTTCTTTATATCTGCATAGGAGGCGGGTCCTCTTCCACGGAGGCCGCCATGTTGCACCACCATGTTTCTACAGTAGCCCAGAATGGACAAACCAAACACTGGCTCTAGAGAGTGCTTATCGTGTTTTTCACAAGTTTCATGGCCAACGTAGGTTCTTCTACATGCTTGGAAGGGGAGCGGTATTCAATTGTTTGCAATCTGCAACCTCACCACTAGATGCCACTAAATTCTACACACTGGTCCTTTAAACAGCTACATTGTTTGATTTAATTTAGAGAAAATCCTGAGATTAATCTAAGTGGTTGCCTGATGATTATAGGTGAAAATAATTTTTAAAAAAAAATCATTCTGCACAAATTTTTTGTTTGTTTGTTTGTTTGTTTATTTACTTTTTCTTTTGTGAAACAAAACAGAACAACAACAAAAGTATTAAAACTGGGAAAGAAAAAGAAGGTTGAGAAACAATGCAGGGGTTTATTTTGAAACTTGAAGCCGGAAACAAACCCTGTTCTTTGATAAGACTATTATTTTGAAAGGTAAAAACAAACGGAAACGTAAAATTTAAGCAGAGCGTGTAACTTTACACTGGTGGACATTAAATATTATAATTTACTTCTTTCTGAGTCAACAATGTGTTTTTAACTAAACTAACTAGTTTCCTTAAACAACATCCTGTTATGTTTAATTTTCATAATCTGTCACTTCCTGGTCCGGGATCAACTCAGACTGGTACTCGGTATATAAACCGGGTCACGTGGTAGAAACAGGCGAGTCAACAGGTTCACTTGTGTTTCGTCCCCAGGCAGTTTCGTCCTTCTCCCTCACCTGTCAGGTGAGTCAACACCGCCACGCCGAGGGACGACGTCCAACCTGCAGGTGTTACACACAGTTTAGCGTGCACCTCGCGGGAGCGCGGACAGTTTGAGGGGAAAACTAGCAGACATTGTAATGATTTTTAAGGCAAAGTACTGTTTAAGAACTATATAATCTTCTCTGTCAGGTTCATCAGTGACGATAAATGTTCTAAATCTATAGTTTAGAGTCGTTAATGTTTTATTTCTTTGATACAACTGGTCTGACATTGTTTCCTGGATTAATCTGTCAATATTTCTTAGGGCGATGTGTCTTTAGGATTTCATATAGTTACTAAAATTAGGTTTTAAATGCAGAAAATTGAATGTGGGGTGTCAGATTCACTCTTTTAAAGTCAATCAAATAAAGTATGTGCTGCTAAAGCTATTTTTATTCCTATCAAACGTTGATTTAAAGTGTCATGTTAATGCAGTAGTTCTCAAAGTGGGGTTCGAGGACCCCCAGGTGTCCTTGAGGGGGTTTCACTATAATTCCATCCATAAGTAACACAATGACAGAATGTGTCCCTGTTTGGGTTTCATACACTTTCTGTAATTGAACATCTAAAAGCAAAAATCTTTAAAATGGGAGGTTTCATTTGTGTCAGTTTAGGGGTCCTTGACGTGAGAGCCACTGGTTTAGGGGTGCATGCATTAATGCATCCCCTATTATTTCACCTTATGTCATTATTAAATGTGTGAAATTCACACCGTCGAGCCAAAACGGCCCCAAATAACAGCTGGTGAAACCGTTTGATTCATAGATCTGTAGAGACAAAGTTGGATGCAGTATTCATGTGATTCTTAATGACAGAAACAACAGGAGGATGCAGTTCTCGTTAGGTATTACGATACACCTCTGCCGAATAATGCATCCACTTTTCAGACACTTCCGGATCAAACGCTGTTACCAGCTCATGTTTTGGGCCGTTTTGGCTCGACAGTGTGAATTTCAACACTCACCTGGTCTGAGAAAGGAGGTCAGGTAATCAGATACACCTCTGCCCAGTAATGCATCCACACTGTAACTTTATTTATGGAGATCTATGAATCAAATGGTCGCATTTATGATTCTAAACATTCAAAAACTATAGATTCAGATCATCATTGATGAACCTGAAAAAGAAGATTATATCGGTTTTTAAACATTACTTTGCCTTAAAAAAAATCATTACGTCTGTTAGTGTTTCCTTTAGCTGTGCGCGCTCCCGCGAAGTGCACGCAGTTCTCGGCGGGCTGGCAGAAATCAGCATAACACCTGCCATTCCTCCTTTACATAAACAGGGAAGCGAAGTAGAGGGAAAAGTAAATCATTTTACCGGAATGTTGCAAACACAAACGTGCTGCTCGTTTCGTCTGTAACTTGAAGAGTTTGAAGAGACGCTTCCTGCTACAAAGATGTTCTCCTTTCTGCGCTCAGGTAAGTTTTCTGACAGTTTGAATGAATGTTTCACGCTCGGTTGCACTAAAAGTATCTGTATTTATATTTTTATCACCAAATCTTACCTGAAATGTGACTGTATGTGCCTTTTTCTTCATATAACTGATATTTTAGAACATTTAAACACGTATTTATAGTGTGACAAAGTTCGTATATTCTCCTTATCATGCTCAATGGCATTTATCATTTCCTGTGGTACAATTATCCCCATAAACTGCTCACAGGAACTTACTTTTTTGCTGTGATATGGGTTTTTTTTTTCCAAAGGTGGAAGAAGTACTCAGATCCAGAAGTACTAATACAGCAATGTAGAAATACTCCATTACAAGTAAAAGTCCTGCATGAAAAATCCTACTAAAGTAAAAGTACATAAATATTAAGAAATAATAAAGAAAGTACAATATTTCCCTCTGAAATGTAGTGGAGTGGAAGTATAAAGTAACATAACATGTAAATGCTCAAGTAAAGTACTTAAAATTGTACATAAGTGTAGAACTTGAGTAAATGTACTCAGTACCACACACACTGGATTACGAACAGACCCAGATTCATTCAATATCAGCTGGTTGCAGGTTGATTTATTTCCATTTTACTTTAAGTCTTCTGGTTTAGCATTTATAAGCATTATATAAACACTTAATAAATACTTTATATTGTAGTTAGCAGATATGACGGCATTTTAAAATGTTTATTAATGTACAATATTTGTCAACAACTATAACTTCTCCAAGGAAGACATATTCTATATTAATACAACTATGTGTTATTATGTTGTAGAGTCCCAAAGATTTGTCGATTAATTGATTAGTCAATCAACACAAAATTAATCAGCATCTTTTTTGATAATCAAATAATCGTTTAGTCATTTTTTAAGTGAAAATGCCAAAAAGTTGCTGGTTGCAGCGTCTCAAATATGAGCTTTTTTGTGTCAAACTTGATAGTAAACAGAAACTCTTGATGATCAGACAAAACATGACATATGAAGACGTCACCTCGGGCTCTGAGAAATTTTATTTCTCACCATTTTCTGACATTTTATTGACAAAACGATAAATTGAGAAAAAACAGCCCTGCTATAGTACCGTTCATTATCAGTTTATACACCAGCCTCCACAGAAGGAGTTACAGCTGTCAAGAAAATACATCAATAAACACTTTTATTTGCTATCAACTACATTATAGTCTGTTATAAACCATTTATTAGCCATTTATTAGCTGTTTATTATTAATTTGCACAACTGAAGTATAATATAGCTCAGATAGTATGTAGGTATTTATTTTATTTATCATGTCATGCACATACAAGTGCCGAGCCCACATAATAAAAAATATTGATCACTGTTTTCTAAACTTTAAGATGCAACCTTAAATGTCTTGTTTTGTCCTGAACAACAGTCCACAACCCAAAAATATTCAGTTTACTATCATAGAAGACTAAAGAAACCAGAAACATTCACATTTAAGTGGCTGAAACAAGAGAATTTGGGCTTTTTTTCTAAAAAAAACAAAACAAAAAACAAACTCAAAACAATTAATTGATTATCACATTAGTTGGTGATTAATTTTCCTTTCAATCAACTAATTGTTGCAGCTCTAGTTGCAGTGGTGAAACATTTGTCAAACAAGAACATAACTTCTTATATAGTATAACTTTACTTTGCAACCTAGAGCTGCAACTAACAATTGTTTTCTTTATCAATTAATCTACTGACTATATTCTCAATAAATCAATTATTAGTTTGGTCTCTGAAATGTCAGCAAAGAATCTCCGTTGTGAGTCCTTCAAATGTCCAAACCCCGATATTCAGTTTACTCTCATAGAAGATCAAGAAAATCTGAAAACAGCCATAAGTGAGAAAGTGAAATCAGCGATTTTTGCTTGAAAATTACTTAAATGATTAATAATTAAAATAGTTCAATACATTTTCCATTAATTGACAAACTGATTAATCGATTAATCATCTCAGCTCTATTAGAAACGAAGCACTTTTTGTCTCCTCTCTCAAAAAGTTTCTTTATAATCATGCGACCAGAAGAAGAAACGACATTTCACTGTATTTTACTATATAATTTATTTCACTGTAGAGTTTTTTACTACAAACAAACTCATCCAGGTGAAAATTTAAATCACCTGACGTTAGTTAAGTTTCTCTCGAGGTTACAGACACTAACGATGCTGCTTCAGGACTAATTGTTTTATATGTATATTCCTAAATAAAGTTGTGTTTTATCAAATTGTTTTGAAGTAACTGACATATATAGAAAACCTGCCTCAGGTTGTCGTGAGGCAGGTATCTGTGTGTTTGGTATCTGTGAAAATAACGAAGGAGGGTTGAATCGACGGCAGCTGGTCTTGGACGTCCAAAAGGCTTCTTCAGTTCTAACTGACTGGTGGGGAGTCCCAGGTATTTAACCTCTGGGGGGTCATTATCAAGATCATTGCTCCCACTTGGTTCGTTAGTGCTCCTGGCTGTTGTTACAACATTACATAACTGTTCAGAGCCGTTGGAGTCATCTGAAGCCAAGTGTAAACGACAGTTGTTGGAGTTGTCACATGAGGCCAAATGTGGTCCTGGGAAGAGATGAAAGGACAACATTGGTGGTTTAAAACCATCTCTCAACAGGGGAGGAGGTCTACGACACCACTTATTGTAGGTGGGTGATAAGTGGTGTCGTAGACCTCCTCCCCTGTTGAGAGATGACGACTTATTGCCCACCAATCAAACCATTCTACGACACTCATGTGACAAGTCCAACGACTCTTAACAACAGCCAAGAGTGCTAACGAACCAACTGGTATCAATGACCTTGATATTGACCCCACAGAGGGGACTCACCACCAGTCAGTCAGAGCTGAAGAAGCCCCTCGGATGAGAGGCGAACCTTATAAACCCTCCTTGGATATCCGTGACCTGGATGACCGAGAATCTTAACAGACTCCAGCAGGGTTTATTTGACTGTGTCTTTAAGCTGAAATAACATCTAACCTGATGATTATCTGTGCATCTTTTTCTCATGGTTCTCTCTGTGTGTGAAGGATTTTGTTTTGTGTGCACTGTGATCATGTAAGCGACTGTAATCCCGATATAATTATCTGTTTGCCTCCAGCCAGAGAGCCCCCTCCTGAGAACATCCACATCTCCTCTCTGCCTCCCAGTATTCCCACAGATCAGGAGTCAGAACAAACTGGAGGACAAGGTAAGAGTAGACAGTAAGAGAAAGTTTTATAAAGTGTCATGAAGCCCTTCAGCATCAGACTCATCCGCCATCGTTCTGTAAAACAAGTTTCCTCTGTGTCTCTGAGCTCCTCTGACGGTGAAGAATCAGGCTTTTCTTTTTCCCTTAAACTAAGATGAACTGTTTGGATGTCAAGATGGCACCACATAGATCCAGACTGAGATATCTCAACAACCGTTGGATCGATTGAAATTAAATTTTATCCAGACATTCATGGTCCCCAGAGGATCAATCCTATGGATTTTTATGATTCCCTGACTTTTCCTCTGGCGCCACCAGCAGGTCAAATATTTCACCTATTCAATGAAATACGTAGCTTGACAAGGGTTTGTACAGACATTCATGGTTCTCTGATAACTTGACAACTTTTGGATGGATTGAAATCAAATTTTGTGCAGACGTTTACAGACCCCAGAGGATGAGGAACTGTTTGCCTCACAGACACATTTACTTCGGAGTTGTGTGTTTTAACCACATCGTAGGATTTGCGTAGGTGAGGTAGACGCTCGTGATGTTCAGTTTTTGTAGTTTTTTAATGATGGTCACCATGTTTTTGTTCAGCAGGTGACGTGGCAGGAGAGAAAGCTGTGATAGAGACCACGCACTCACACACAGGGGTCTTCCTCCAGAAACAAGATAATGATCCTGTTTCTAGTACTTACTTTGAGCAGAGGGTCCCTGTTCCCGAGGAGGATGGTCAGGTAATCCACAAATCCAAGAGAAGTGATGCTGATTTGTTGTTTTTTTCAGTATGTAGCACATTATATGAAGTTTGATGTTATTGTTAGTGTCACAGCTTGTGATCCTCTCTCCTCCAGTGTGGGATTAGTTTCCGTAAGCTGTGGGCCTTCACTGGGCCGGGGTTCCTGATGAGCATAGCCTACTTGGACCCAGGTAACATCGAGTCGGACCTGCAGTCTGGCGCTAAAGCTGGCTTCAAGGTAGGGCTGCATGTAACAATTATTTTCTTGTTTAATTGATTATTTGAGCTACAACATGTCAGGAATGAGTGAAACATTTCTTAGAGGCCAAGGTGATGTCGTCAGATTTTGGACCAACCCAAAAATATTTAGTTTTCAATTAAAGGACCAGTGTGTAAGATTACGTGGCATCTAGTGGTGAGGTTGCCTGTTGAGGTCCCCTACCAAGGGTGTAGGAGAACCTATAGTAGCCGTGAAAAATGCAAAAGGCCCTCTCTAGAGCCAGTGTTTGGTTTGTCCGTTCTGGGCTACTGTAGAAACATGGCGGTTCTAAGGTAAAGACAACACAATGATTCTTATTTTCTTATTATACACTAATTAAAACATACTTATGAATATTATATTAAATTTCTGCCAAGTCCGTTCTGCTAGATGCAACTAAATCTTACACACTGGTCCTTAAAGACAAAAAATGTCAGTTGTCTAAAGAGTTACTTTAATGATTAATTGACTATCAAAATAGTTGTAAAATTATACTCCTTTTTAGCAAACATCCCTCATACAGTAATCTGCTACTTTCATTCTTCATCATGCGGTCATATAAACAACACCGGCAATAATATTTCCTGAAGGACGGATCGATTCCACTGTCTCTCAAACTGTCCAAACACTGGAGAGTTTCACTATACCGCACGTCAAAGTTTAACAAATGTGCTATTTGCCTGAATAAACAGGAAACACATTCTTCATTCATTCTTCTCAATCGCTTAAGCACATATTCTCAGACACTGTCGCAATTCTCAAAACATTAAGAGCAATTTCCACATCATTTTATACCGAGTGGCGAAACACTTTTGTCACATTTGACCTGCAGAAGGTGGTCATTCATTGAAAATATTTAACTCACGAGTCACTGTTTAAACCGAGACAGTCAAAGGATGAAGGAACTGTGTCAGTGTGACAGAAGACACTAAAATGACGTTTCATGTTATTTCTCATTAAATATCGTAACCCAATAATAAAATCAAACATCCTCTAGAGCTAACTGAACAAAGTCATGTCATAAAAACACCAGTTTCAACAGTTTATTCACAAGTTTTTCATTGTTAATGTTCCTCTTTTGGGTGAGTCTTCTGTTCACAGTACCTCCCTTATATGTAACAGTTCTGGAAACATGACGGTACAGTAAACACTGATCACATCAGATCACTGAAATGTATGAAACATTTCTGTTTTAAAAGTTCTGACAGCTGGCTCAAACATTGTGAGGATTTACACAATGAGCGTGTTGATGAGTCCAAATCATTGCAAGAGTGGTGTAATCCATTATTGCATCATTTAAAAATATTTGTACTCATGTATTTCACTTCTGTATGAAAGAAACAAGAAATGTGAAAATGAATCATAGGTTTGATAATTTCACATTGTGCTCTGAGAAACATTCTCATTTTCATTCAAAAACTTCTCCGAAGCAACCGAGAAAAACTGTAAAATGAACGAGAGGTGGAGTGAATTTTCAGACCGACCGAGCAGCTTTAAATGTGACTGTTCATCCGCTTTATCTTATCTATTCTTTAAACTTTTATTTATTTATTTGCACGGTAAAACAAAGCAGCAGAAACACAACAACAAAAGGGAAGAAGCAAAATGTGCAGGTGAGATTTAGAAACCCCCCCCCCCAGAGGCTTATAGAAAGAATCTCACCTCAATATGCATCATAAACAAACACAGCCACAAAAATAAACAAACAAGCAGCCATCAGATCAAAAAGCAAACATATAACAGGTAGCATAAATCAAGTGACGACATAAAATAATGTAACGAGGGTGTGTGTGTGTTTTGATAGAGAGAGAAAAAGGCCAATTATAGTCAGATATGATCAATTGTTCACTGTTCTATAGCTACCTAATGGAGAATTAACAGAGCCCAGTACAGAGCACTGGGAGGTGAAACCAGTCAGCAGGTCCCATATTAAAGTTGTGTACATCACTGTCAGGCTGGAAAAATGCTTTACAAGGGAAGAGACGCAGGCTGATGCAAAAATTTGAAAATAAAAACACAAGCTCTTTAGCTGATTCCCCTGACAGCCCGTCTACTGCGGTTGTATCGAAATGTGTTCACATTTTTGAGGTTTCGATCCGCCATTCAGACAAATACTGTAAACACAATGACACGTCACAATATTGTTGGCCAAGTATTTTTACACTGATAATGTCCCAGTAGTGTTGAGGTGAATATTTGGTACATTCATAACATACTGTATTTACTAACAAGAAAAGTTCTGAGAAATGATTATTATTAGTGATGTAGATGATCGATCAGACGTATTCATGGTTGATTTCATTTTGCTAAAACTGACAAATACATCTTTAAAAAAGACAACAAAAGAACAGCAGCAGGACATAAAATAACATTAATATTATCTAGTATTATATGAAGTTGAATTGGAGAAGGAGGTTGCGCTTCAATAAAGGGATTCTCAGTAGAGAGCTAAACCCAAAATCCAGTAGGCATGTTCCAAAAACATAAAAAAAGGTAGCACAGCTCAAATTTCTAGTCAAGGAGGACAAAATACTAACATTTCACTTCTTTATTCGGCTCACATCACTAGAAATTTGATATGTGCTACCTTTTTTATATTTTTATTGTATCAAGGTGTCAGTATCTGATATATCAGACAGAGTCACAGACTAACATAAGTGAAAGTAAAGCCTCGGTAAGAGCGTGATGCAAGAATAAAACTAAACTTCCTTTATCATTTTTAGATTCTCCATAAATAACTATGAAGTCTGTTTCAAAAAGGGGAAGTGGATGCAGATGGATGATTAACGGATGATTCGTTTTGTTCTCGTCCTGTCAGCTCCTGTGGGTGCTGCTGGTAGCCACCATCATCGGCCTGCTGCTGCAGAGGCTGGCGGCCCGGCTCGGCGTGGTCACCGGGCTGCACCTGGCCGAAGTCTGCAACCGCCAGTACCACACTGTGAGCCTACCTACCTGTCATATCAGTAATCTCAAGCTGCTGCCGTTCCTGTACAATACTGTTATGGCTTCAAAAATGCAACAATGGAGAAATTGAGAGGCTGTAAGCAGAAGTAGTCCTGGTTTACTGTAACTGCCTGATTGCATAACCAGCGTTCAGCACTGTTGTTACAGCCTCTGTAATCCTCGGATTGTATAATCAAAAAAAATGAAATAAATCAAAGCCAAATGATAGCCTGCAATAGTTATCAAAACACTGAGGAAAATGTGGAATCTGTTAAATCCATACTTCATGAATCATTAATGAGGATATATTTCTAAATCCAGCTTGTATAAAAAGCTTGTTTGCTTCTCTTAATACCTGATGATGAAAAGCAACTGGTAACCACATGGCTAAACATCATGTGACCAACCCCTCTTTTGTTCTCTTTGTTTTCCACCACAAAATGCTTTTTTTTTTTGCACTTCTGCTGGACACAGAAGCAGCTCCAAACAGATTTGAAGGGCAGAAAAAAATAAAGATGTAAAGAGTTTCAGTATGTGAAACAATTATTTTTTTTAGAGACTGTCGCCATTTCTTGTGTGTGACGGTTTAAGAAGTCAAATATTTGTATTTGGGCCTGTTCAGCGCAGCGAGTATTTATGTACACAGACTGTTTCTGTTTCGAAGCCAAGGGTCGAGTTTTTTATTGGTTACAATTATGTAAAGGTAGAAAGGTATGTCTTACAGTGCATTATGTGTTGTAAATACCTCTAGAACATCTTTAGATACAGTAAAAAACACATATACAGCACATATAACAACAAGAACAATATACATATACATACAACATTCATTACACACATACAAATCTGGAAGCAACTCACTGAAAACTGAATATGAAACTGATTTCATGGACTTGTGTGAATATATGAACGAACTATTATCTAAATGAGCTTTATTTTATTGCAGTACTGATAGTTCAGACCTAGAACGGGGCTGTAAATACGTTCAAACAGACGTCATGGCTAAACTTAACTTCTCAGCATCTTTAACAGCTGTGAATGTTCATAAAATACAGATCATTTAGAAGCGCAGATATGTTAAAGTTATGTACTATATAGAAGCAAAGACAGGCCATAATAATTAGAATTCTATAATCAATTAATCACAGACTTTTGTGATTATTTGCTTTCTTCTAAATGCGTCTCGTTCAAAAATAACACAGAATTTATTGCATTGAAATATTTTGTTTAAAAAAAAACATCTGTGTGAATTCATGTGGTTTAAATTCCCATAATTGGAATTCCCAGAAAGTAATTTTTAAACTTTTGTTTCTGTCCAGTTCAATAATTAAAGCGTGTGAGGTTTCCAGTCACTCATTTGAATTTTTCCTTCTTAGATCATCTGACTGACAACAAAAACAAAAAACATTTTAGACTTTATTGTGGATTCTTTGGAGCTTCAAAGTTTGAATATTTCATCTTGAATTTTGTTTTTTAACCAGTCTAATTAGAACAACTTGGTTTTTGTTTGTTTGTTTTTTTTTAACTTGACTACAATTTTTAGATCTGAACATTAACCAATTGAATCTGAGCAATTTGACAACAGTTTTTAGACATTTGACACTTAAATTATAAAGTATATCTGAATTTGTGAACCCAAAAAAACAACTTAAAATCAGTTTTTTTTTTAGATTGCACCACTTTAAATTACCTTCTAGACACAAACTCAAGAAGAAATATTCAAACCACATAACTTCAGGTAGATAAATGAAAATGTTTCAATGCTTTAAATCTCAGTAATGTCATAAATTCATCAGTATGTGTTTGAATCGATTGAATCAAATCTAGTTTAACTTTATTATCCAAAAGAGGAAATTCATTTGAACCGTGAACATTGATATTAAATAATCATTTTCATTTGATTCTGAGATTCCTTTCTTTATTTCTATATTTCATATTTTCATTTCCATCTAAGTGAAGCAGTCGTCTGCACTAAATAGATGATTATTTGAATTGATTTGAAACATAATCAGAACTTTTCTAACTCAGGACTAACCCGTCGTCAACGTGGTTTGTGTTTTCTATGTAATAAAGCTGAATATAACATCATATGATACTAACTTGTTCTCTTCTGTCCAGGTGCCTCGTATCATCCTGTGGTTGATGGTGGAGGTGGCGATCATCTGCTCAGACATGCAGGAGGTCATCGGCTGCGCCATCGCGTTCAGCCTCCTCTCCTCTGGCAGGTGGCGTGAACAGACACGACATCAGTTTAACGGCCGCTGGGATGAAGTGCTTTAAAACGGCTTCATTACTTCTCTTAATTGTGTGTGTTTTCACTGACAGGATACCCTTGTGGGGCGGCGTCCTCATCACCATCATCGACACATTCGTCTTCCTCTTCTTGGATAAATACGGTAGGTCGTGGTCGGATTCTGTTGGGAATCATTTTCAAATGATGGGGAACCGTAAGAACAATAAATAAAAACATTTCCTTCTCTGCAGGCCTGAGGAAGCTGGAGGCCTTTTTTGGTTTGCTCATCACTGTCATGGCCATAACCTTTGGATATGAGGTACAAACATGCATCATTCTATCAAAGACATTTTTACTGAGCATTTTGGTTCATATACAGATGGACAGTGAGTCAGTTATTGCTTATAGATTTATAGATATAGATAATAAAGGGCTGCAAAGTTCTATCAAAGTGAAAGTTTGTGTTTTAAAGCAAATCTTTTCTTAATGTAAGCTGGTAATTAAGTCATCCAGCTGCATCTTAACGGTTTTATTCCACTGTGTTAGGATGAGTTTTTAGCTGTAATGAGGATATAAGAAAGAAAAAAGTTTAAATATCCGCATAGATAATTAAACACAGTGTCGTTTCTGTTTTACCTACTTGTGTCTGCGTGTTACTAAAATATCTAATTTAACAGTTCTCAGCTGGTCGCCTCCAGTGTTGAATAAATCAATGACTGGAATACAGATTCACAGGTGCAAATATTCATCACAGTAACAACAACACAATATGACAGACCACCCACAATGTGGCTCATTATATCCTCCACTAAACATCTAAATCTGACTGAGAAAATTATAACCGCAGGTGATAAATTGTTGGCCACTACACGCTCAAAGTGTCACTCTCAGGATTGAAAAGCACCAGCACTTAAATTTTCACACATAAATACAACCAGCAAACACATTTGATCTCATTTCCACCCGGGGTTTTGGCTGTGGATTGGTCTTAGCGGGCGACAAACAATAAAAAACAATAATTTTATAAAAGTATTTAGTCACAAGATGTCATCCCAGCTGTTTTCATCTGCAGGCCATGTAAGGCCGAGCAGACAAACTAAACAACAAGACTAAGGAAGCCAGTCTGCTCCAACTGAACTGCTTGTTAGATGGTTGAACAGCGTCTGAAACGCCCTCCTCCCCCAACATTTTTCTGTTGTTGCACTTTGGAAAACTGCCTGCGAACAATTCCTGTAAATTTCCGAAACCAACAATGTGACCTTCACGCCCACCTCACGCAGGGATTGACCAGGTGTTTGAGCTCTCTTTTTTTATTCTTTACACAACTATTTCTGTCACTTTGCATGTGAACGAACAAGTGCAACACTATAAATGTTACATATTTAAACGATTGCAGGGTTTTCACCTCACCTTCATGATATATTATGATAAATTTTACAGACACAAAACCAAAATCCAAGGGAAAACATGTTAAAGTTAAAACAACAATGGTCCCTAGATGTTAAAAGACAAAGAAACATGAAGAAGCACAAGACATTTAACACTTTACACTTTTAACAACAGTTTAAATAAAAAATAATAAGGCCTACATCAAAATACAAGGATCTTTAAGTTTGGCTTTTTGGAAAACAGCTATAAACACTTTTGCTTTCCAGCCGTATCAGACAGCACATTGTATGAAGTAGTTCTTTTTGAGAATTACAACCATGCTAGCAGCTAAATGCTAACACCAGCATGCTAACACGATGAGTTGTTTTATTTCTTACGTTGATCTGATGATGAGGCTAGATGGAAAGTGAAGGTATCACCAGAGTTATTACAATGCATCCGAAGGGGAAAATGAATGTCTGCAACATATTTAATGGTAATCCAACTAATAGCTGTTGAGATATTTTACTAAAAAACTAAAATAAACTTCATGATGGTGCAAGACAAAACATTTCAGAGTCATGACGATGCATAAATAAGGATTGTAAGCAAACTATGAATCCATCCAATAGTTGTTGATATTTTATATAATGTGTTCTGTGTGTTTTTTGCTTTGTACTGTTTGTTATTGTGCTGTTATATGTTTTAATTTTAAGGGACTGCAGCTGAATTAGTTTAAGCTAACTCTGGTGCAGGATATCTGATGTTAACATTTATGTTTAAAACTGCACATTGTCCCAATAAATACAATACAATATGTAGTCTGGACCAAAGTGGTGGACTGGCCAACATTACCATAGCTGTAGATTAATATACAACTCCAAAGACCTCAAACATTAAAGGATAGCTTCACAATTATTCAGGCCTGTCTTAAAACAACAGTAGGTGCCCAAATGAATATTGAAATAGTTTTCTCTCATTGTAATCATTCCTCCTGTTCAGACTAAAGATCAAACTAGAAGATTGCTCACAATGTAAGTGACGGAGGACAAAATCCAGACTTTGTTTTGTACAAAAAAATGTATTTAAAAGTTTATAAGCCTGTGTTTTAAATACATTTTTGCACAGAAGGAGGACTGTAGATTTTGCCCCCCATCACTTACATTGAAAGTTCATTATGAAAGGATCTTCTAATGGCCAGTATGATGATTATAATGAGAAAAACATGTGTTAATGTCCAGTGTTCATTTGGGCACCTGACTGTTGTTTTAGGACGGACGGGGGGTACTTCTGCTGTTGCCAGGGGATACGTGGGGAGACTGTAGAGTAGCTCAACTAAATTGGAAAATTTTGAATTAATGATTTGATTAAAAAAATAAATCCACATATTGAGTCAGCTATAACAATTAGTTGAAGTGTTATTGCATTTAAGAGTGCATGAAAACGAGTTAGCAGGCGAGCAGAGGAGATGAAATAACTAAAACTAACAGATAAATGGTTGGTACGTCCAGCTTTTGCTTCTCCATGTGGTTGTAGTTCGAATGCAAACTCGACCAAACCAAACTAAACACTGACAGTTCAGTTATATGAAAGTACTGTAGCATCCACTATTATATCCACTTTTATATGATTAATAATGAAATAACATCCAGTTTGAACACATTTGGAGCATAAATGGTGGTGTTGATGAAGGGGTACTTGAGTTCATCGGACTGGGTTGTGGGGCTACTACGTCTTACAAAAAAGGTTGTGAACCAAATGTCTGACCACACATCAAACTCCCGCTCACTCAGCGTCAATCATTGAGCAGGTGGTGTAAAATCTTCAGGTGCTACTGGTTACACATTGTGTATCTAGACTCGTCCTCAGTTATATTTTAAAATATGTCTCCACATGCTTTTAAAGTTGTATATATATATATATATATGTTCAGTTATCCTCTGCTCCCTCTCTGCCAGTATGTGACGGTGGGACCAGACCAAGGCCAGCTGCTGATGGGGATGTTCGTGCCGTACTGCGAGGGCTGCGGGCCGGTCCAGCTGGGCCAGGCGGTGGGCATCGTGGGAGCCGTCATCATGCCCCACAACATTTACCTCCACTCTGCTCTCGTCAAGGTGCGATCGGCTGCTGGATAGACATGACACATGGATAGACACCTTTCACAGACACCGGTCACAAAGTGCTTCACAGGCACACATGCTACCTAAATGCCTGCCTGAATAGATGAGTCCACAGAGTTCAGAGACTTTTAGGGAGATTATTCCAAAGCTTAGCTTCAGCTGACTGGAAAGCATGATCTCCCCGAGTCTTAAAACGTGTCCGAGGGACATTTAGAAGACCCTGGTTAGAGGACCTAAGAGCTCGGCTCGTGGTGTGGGGGTGCAGAAGGTCCATGATGAACCTGGCCATGTAGGGCTCTATGAGTAAGGCCCAAGAATGATGAATGAATTCTAAAATGAACAGAAAGTCAGTGCAGTGATGTTAAAATAGGTGTAACGTGTGACCATCTATTGGATCACGTCAAAAGCCAAGCTGCAGCATTTTGGATGGTCTGTAATCGGTCCAAAGAAGATTCATTAAGTCAAGTAAAAAGAGAATTACAGCAGTCTAGACATGATGAGATTGGCTATGTCTACTGTGACTTCTGTAACTCCCTCTACACCTGCCTCAATCAGTCTTACATACACACACATTACCCCCGTTCTTGCGTCCCTCCATTGGCTTCCGGTAAAATTCAGAATAAACTACAAGATCCTGCTGATTACATATAAAGCGCTCCATGACCTCGCCCCCCTAGCTACATTTCTGAGCTCCTTGTTCCCTGTTTCACTTCACAACCTCTTTGATCCTCAATTCCTGGCCTTCTATCATCTATCCCCCGCACAAATCAAAAGGTGACCGTTAGCGAATCATCTTCCACAATCTGTAAGATCTGCCGAATCCTTGGACTGTTTTAAATGACACCTCAAAACCCGTTTATATCGGCGAGCCTTTCTATAGACCTCCCTTCTTGTTCCCATGTCCTGTTTTATTTCATATTGGTTGATTTCTCTCTTAAATTAAACTAAATTATTTCATCCTTCACGTATGTATGAATGAACTAATCAGTTTGTCCGAATGTCCTTTTCAGTCTCGAGAAGTGGATCGAACGAACAAGAAAGAAATAAAAGAGGCCAACAAATATTTCTTCATTGAGTCGACCGTCGCGCTCTTCGTCTCTTTCCTCATCAACGTGTTTGTTGTGGCTGTTTTTGCGGAGGGTTTCTATGGACGCACAAACGCAGAAGTGGTGAGTATTTCAGCTCTCGTGATCTGAGAAAAAGGGACATTTCAAGCCGTCTTTTGGAATTTCATGAATGTGTGTTTTTTTTTTCTTTGGCTGCTGTGCTTCAGGTGTATTTTGTATTTTTTTGATTGCAGCATAAAGTCTGCACTGATGCAGGAAGTCCTCATTCACATATGTTCCCTATGGATAATAAAACTCTGGAGGTGGACATCTACAGAGGGGTGAGTTTTAAACTGTTACTATGACACTATTGTATCACATGTGTACACAATTTATAAAGTCAACTTGTGGTTACAGTGACAGCAAAAAGTGATATTCAGCAAGGTGAAATGTATACTGAATATAATCCAATTGAATAAGAAGCTGCAGAAACACTAGAAATAATTTTCAAATATTAAAATGAAAGCTAAGGCTATAAATAAGTGTGAGAATTATTATATATGTCTTCAGTAAAGACTGTTTTTTCAATTTTTCTAAAGAGATAACAAACAGTGATGCAGTTTTTATTTGCTTTTATCATCATCTTATGTTATTCTGAGCCGCGGTGATGCAACAGGAGTGTAAAAGCATCTACGCTATCAGGAATCCCTTCGAGAAGGAAAAGAACTTGCAGCTATAATCGTCATTCATTATATATTTAGTGTCATAAACTATCTCTCCGTTTGTTAGAAGCTCTGTTTTAAAACCACAATGGGAATTAAAAGCATGGGACAATGAAATTATTCTACTGAGCGATAAAAACATCTATTGCTCTTTATTACATTTTATTGTATATTACAGTAGATCTACTAAATCTGCCTATTTACATCTATTTTATCCACCTGAGTCCAATATTCACTCTCTTTTTGCTCTGTTTTTAGTCTCCACCATCTCCTGAGGGAAATATCTGACTCTTTAGCTGCTAAATGCTCCACTGTGTTCACCAGCTAGTCTACAGCTAACTGTGTCTGTTTGCTGTTTGCTAGGTAGTGTACAGTGGGGTTTTCAGAGCTTTTCCTCTGGAAACAGCTGTCCAGTGTGTCTGGAAACGAAATTGACAGCGATGAAAGCGGCGAGAGTGAATCAGAGCAGTAAAGTTTGGGGCGATAAAACCAGAACAATGAGCTGAAGGACAGTAAAATGCTTCATAGAGCCGAGGGGAGCTGCAGAGTTGAGTGATGATTCTCTGTAGCCGCTTAAAATTTCTCTCGTTTCTATGGAAGCGCTGTGGGACTGTAATTGTTTTCTGGTGAACGCAACGCCGCTGGATCTGTTTTCTCGACTTGGTTTTGTTGACTGTCCTCCCTGTTTGCGTGTCTGTCGCAGGGAGTGGTGCTGGGCTGTTTCTTTGGCCCGGCGGCGCTCTACATCTGGGCCGTGGGGATCCTTGCAGCTGGACAGAGCTCCACCATGACTGGAACGTACTCTGGCCAGTTTGTTATGGAGGTCAGTAGAGGAGGGAGCAATAAGCCGTGTGCACAAATACTGACACAAACACACACATAGCATCGAGTAGAAATGTTAGCTCTGTCTTTTAGCGTCATGACAAATATTTTATCCCATATCAGTCAATCATCTTACTGAATTTTAGACTGAATCTTTGATTTATTGTGGCCTTTTGGTAGGTTTACATCAAAAACTCTTGTGTTATTCGTCTTTATTTGTTTCCTTTGCTGAAACAGTAGTAAACAAGTGCAGCTTTCTTGTAAATGTCACATCCTGATGATGTGTTTTTCCTGCCCTCAGGGTTTCTTGAACCTGCGCTGGTCGCGTTTCGCTCGGGTGTTGCTGACCCGCTCCCTCGCCATCACTCCCACCCTGCTGGTCGCCGTTTTCAAGGACGTGCAGCACCTGACAGGCATGAACGACTTCCTCAACGTGCTGCAGAGCATGCAGGTCAGACTGCGGTTAAAAAACTGTTCACTTGCAGCTTCATCTAAGCTTTCACCACCATTTCTTCTATCTTTGTCTGTTTTATCTTTCTCGTATATATCACCTTTTAAATCACTTTTATCTCACAGTTCTTTATCTTCAAAGTGTTTTTCAATTTATTCTTAAAGTCTCAAATACAAGAAAGAAGACCTTTTATCTCATCTGTGATGTCTGAACTGATTAAGAATCTAAAACAAGTCAAGTTGCTCTTGACTCAGTGCTTCTGGATTTATTTTAAACATAAATAACAGACAGAAAAAAGGAAAAAATGAATGAAATACAATAAAAAACAAAAAAACATATTACATTTCCTCAGCCAACCCTCACTACTGTTGTCTCCAAAAACAATTAAAAGCACTGGTAATAAGTAGTGAGAGTCAGTAATAATAATTACTGATAATAGTAATGAAACATATTTATTCTCAAACCAGTACATTGTAAACACAAATAAAAGGACTCGCACCAAGACAGAAAAAGCTACAATAATAATTTAAAAAAAGCTAAATAAAAATACAATTATTAAAGGGAAAAGTTGAAAATAAAATAAAACTAAATTAAGGAATAAAATAGCTAAATAAAGAAGAAAAATACATAGATAAAAAATAAAATAAAATAAAATAGCTAAATAAAGAAGAAAAATACATAGATAAAAAATAAAATAAAATAAAATAGCTAAATAAAGAAGAAAAATACATAGATAAAAAATAAAATAAAATAGCTAAATAAAGAAGAACAAATTAAAATAAAAAAACAAAAAAATAAAATCAAAACAAAACAAAACACATGAATAAAATTGAAATAAAAAGGGGAAATTAAATAAAAATAAAACAAAATACAGGATTAAAATACAAATCTAAAAATGAGAATAAAATAATAGGATATAATTCAAACTTAATTATAAATAAAAAAGGTGTAAAATCCTCATTGTGGCCAGTATATACTGACATGTAGCTAACGTTTACCTTTTTAATGATCTTTTCAACCTTTCACCACCTCTAACAGGGTTTAGACTGACAATCAGTTTACAGTCAGTACAGACTTTTTTTCAATCAGGTAACTACAATAATAAAGCTTTTTTATGATTTTTGTGTACAGTAAAAAAATTGCTTCTTTTGATATTTGTGATGCGACTTTCCTTTTCCTTCTCCCACAGTTACCATTTGCCCTCATCCCCGTCCTAACTTTCACCAGTTTGCCATCTCTCATGAACGAGTTTGCCAACGGATTGTAAGTTTATCTTGATCATAAGACACAAAGTGATAAATGATATCGCTCTGATTTTATTGTTTCTCCTTTTAAACATGTTTGTTCTTCCTGTAGGGTGTTTAAGATCGGAGGAGGGGTGGTGATCCTGATCGTCTGCGCCATCAACATGTACTTTGTCGTGATTTACGTGATTACGTTCAACAGTGTTTGGCTGTATGTGCTGGCAGCGTTCTTCTCCCTGGCGTACCTGACGTTTGTGGGATATCTGGTAGGTAACAGAGCAGATTGCACTGTGTCTGACCTTTTGATCCACTGTAAACATAAACCCTGTCCAGCCAGACCTTCCAGTGACGTCGTCCTCAACTACTCAGGCAGTTAAAACTCTGCAGTGATTTTGTATGAAAAGCACGAGTCAGTCATCTCAGGTTTGCCTTCTAAAGCATCGTTACACAGTATAGTCACGTCACTTTATGATGCATCTTAAATTAAATATGTGATCTTCATCTAATAGAGAAATTAAGAGAATTTGTTTGTGTTTTATTGGTGCAAAACAACAGAACAAGACTTCACAAATGTGACAAAAAAGATGATACAACAAAGGACAGGGATGACTCTTAAAACATACTATATACTCTTGCGTAATAGCAAAAACAGACTAGTAATTGTATGTGCTATAATAACAATAATAATGATAATAATAAAATTGCTTTATAAGTCACACATGTATACATATATTATGTTATGTGGCCACAACAAAAGGGAGTCACACTATGTCAAAGTTTCAACAAAAGATATGTTTATTTAACTAATTAACCAAATGAAAGACAAATTAAAAGGTAACTTAAGTAATTAAAGTGTGGATTGTGGATGTCAGCAAAGTCAGTAGTGCTGTGCATGAGTGGAAGATCTGTGTGTTTGTGTGGGTGTTGTAAGGTGCATAAAAGCAAAGTAAATAACTAAAGTAATGTGACCAAACCAGCAGGAGAAATGCAAAGTTGCAACAACTGCAGCAGCTGCTCTGCTGCCAGACTTAAATAAGCTGAGAACACACCTTCAGGTGTTCTGTGTTATACTAACAATCCACCTGCAGGATGAACAGAGACAGGTGAACCACACAGCAACACCAGATGACTCAGCAGAGATCATCACAGTGTATCAGTGTATGTGTATTAAAGGGAGGAAGAGAAGTAAATATAAAACAAAGAAGAAATTATAATTAAAGGGCGGATTCACAGTTTTTCAGGGCCATCTTAAAACAACAGTTAGGTGCTCAAAAGAACATTGAAACCTGTTTTTCTTGCTGTCATCATTCCTCCTGTTCATACTGAGCATAAGAAGATCACTTCATAATGCACTTACAATGTAAGTGATGGGGGACAAAATCCACAGTCCTTCTGTGCAAAAACATATTTAAAAGTTTATCTGAAGTTAATATGAAGCTTCAGCGTCCAAATGAGTCAAATCTAGTAGATATCTGTCAACATTACAGTGTTTTTAGTGCCAAAGTTCCTCTTTTTGTTACTATACTTCCACCGCAGCTCAACAGGGAAACACAAAGAGGGAATTTGATGCTAAAAAGACTGTAAATGTGTCAGATATCCACTTGATGCGACTAACTCAGACTGCCGAAGCCTCATATAAGCTTCAGATAAACTCTTTTAAGACAGACTTGAAAAACTGTGAACCTATCCATTAAAACAAAATAAGAAAAAGGAGCAAAGATAAAAAAAATTAATTACATTTCTAATCTCTCTGTTTGTGTCTGTGCTGCAGTCGTGGTTATGTCTGATAGCTCTGGGAGTGTCCTGCCTGGATCCGACCACCAGGAGAGGAAACGACACGACCATCCTGATCGAGCGGCAGCCGGAGTTTGACTCCTGAAATCAAAAGTGTGTTCCAGCGGACGTTCGTCTCGAAGGTGCCGCTGTGTGCAACCTAACTGACCTTTTACTGTTTTGTTCCAGCACATTCAGACATCTTAAGCACGAATTTATTTATACAAGAAGTTCATAAACTTCTAGATGATGTTATGATATAGTATGTATATGTTTTTGTTTAGTAATCAAGAAACTGTAGTTGCCAATATGTGTGTTATTATCTGTACATGTAGTCACGTCCTAATTAATGATTGTACAAAACAATCATGGTGAGTTTTGCCAAATTTAAAGGTTTACAGACGGGGTATCTGAAGGTCTGAAATGTCTCAAAGAGCAAAAAAAAGGCCTTAGAAGGTATCAAAAGTCTTAAATTTCATGTATAAAATTGATATTATTTTGTCTTACCTGACGTAGACTATAAAATGTTTTTGTTTTTGTTTCGTTATACATTGTGGAGTTTCAGTCGGCACCATCAGACCTGCAGCAAACACTGTCACTACTGCAGCTACGACTCAAAGTGTCAGTTTTAGCAAAACCATAAATGAATTATTTTTAATTGGTGAATCCGTTTATCCATTTTGTGCTGCTTATCAAGCTCCAAGTCGCATTGATTTAATTAAATATATCATTAGGAATCACTGTTATATACTGCAAGGAAGCAGTAACGTTGATTATAATTCTAGGCCATATCGTCCCTGCTGGTTTTCAATCATACTTTCCTACTTTGGACGGCAGAATCCTAAAACAGGTGTTAAATTGTTTTCAATCTGGTATTAAAAATGTCTTTAAAAGTCTTAAATTTAACTCAAAGAATCCTGCAGAAACCCTGACAGATGTGAATGAAGTTTTGGTACCACTTTACCCCTTATAAATCATTAATTAATGGTTTAATAAGTAATTTACAGATGCTTTATAAATCATTTATAAGCCATTAATAAGACCTTTTAGGTTGCCAGGTTGTGGAAAATCCTCCTCCAGCATCAACTTTTCTTTGCCTTTTTAGCTCTTTAGTTCAACGAGACATCTAATGTCATTAATAAACGATCATGTTTCTCACTTTTTAAGACAGTGATAAATGTAAAAGTAAGTTGTTAATAATGTTTCTCGATTACTGAAAAGCCATCAGCAAAAGTTTGTCAGTCACCTGCTATTATAAATGTTAATAAATCATTAATAAAGGGTTCTTATATCTATATTTTTATTGATTTTTGCTGTAAACAAACACAAACAATCTCTTTATTAAGAGAATTGTACAAAATAACCGTAAAACGTATAGAAATGGGAAAAAAAACCCAACAAATAATATTAAGTAGCTTCAGAGTTTAGATACATTTTTGCACAAAAGGAGGACTGTGGATCTTCTAATGGTCAGTATGAACAGGAGGAATGATTACAGCTAAAAAAAAAAAACATGTGTCAATGTTCATTTGGGCGCCTGACTATTGTTTTAGGAGAGACTTGAAAAAGACTTGTGAAACTATCCTTTAATAAGCTGTTTATAAACGGGTCCAGATGTCCTTTTACCAGAATGATCAATCAGTCCATTGGAGGGATTTTCCTGCTGATGAAATAAAGAGCTAAAAAGACAAAGAGAGTTAAATGCTGGAGGAGGATTTTCCACAATGAATAAAGCCATTAATTGAAGCTTATAAATCCCCTATGAAGTGTGGCTTACCAGAAAGTGGTACCAACATTTTTTACTTCGGTTAATTTCAAAGCATCACATACACTACCTCCATGCGGCTCCTCTTGCGGCCACAGGGAGGCGCTGCAGGCTGCGAGAGGAGGCCGCTCAGCTACAGTAGATGTCTCACCACAAGAGCTGCTCAAACACAGTCAACACAACACAGACTGAGAGTGACATGGTGTGTTACATCATGTTTTACGTGTTGTCACAGTTTGCACAGACAGAAACGGCGTTATTAGTTAGTGGACAGATACCAAAGGAAAGCTTCATGTTTGACTGTAACGCTCTCTTAAATTTCAGTGTGTACGTGTGGATGTTTGTCATGCCTGTGGCGGTGGTGTGTCTAAAGAGTTGCAACTATTGTGTAACTGCAAGCAAGCACTGCTGGTTTCAGTCTTGCTCGAATTCCAGTCCTGAAGTGTTTGAGCGTTCGCGAGCCGAAGGAGGAGAGGCGGACGGACAGGTTTTTCTTTGCATTGTGGTGGGGAACTTTTTTTTTTTCCCTGTCATGGAGGCAGAGTTATGTAAGAGGGGAGAGTCTTCCCACCGCCCCTCTCTGTTTTTGTTTTTCTCAATGAGCCAATGTCTCCCTGCCTAGGCCTCACAGCCTGTCCAGTAGGCCCCTTTCCTGGAAACATAGCCTAGCAGAGGCCACTCAGGGGCATGCCTGCGAGGTGGGAGGGGAGGGAGGGAAAGGGGAGGACGGGAGGGGTGTGGGTGGGTGGGTGAGTGTGGTGGGGGGGGGTGGGGGTTGCTCTTCCAGCAAATCACATGATTGTAGACCCTACAGTCCCAACCCTACATGAGGCTCAGATGCTGCAAGCAAATTTCAACAGCTAGTTTGTCATCAAACATGATTGGATGTAGCTAATGCATGGCAGAGTGCATGAGGCTGTAAGTAGACGCTGTGGATTCCCAGGTGTGAAATTTGGAAATAGAACCACAAAGGCCTGATGGATGGATGTGTGTATCTGTGTGTGCGTGTGTGTGTGTGTGTAAGAGAGTGATATGTTTTTTTTTGCCATTTACGTCAACATCAGTACAAGTTGATGAACCGTTTGTTTGTGTAGAATTTGAGATCTTTTGGAAGTTAATTCACTGTAATTAACTCTCTAAATCTTGGGTACGATCATAGTTGTCAGTGAATTTAACAGTTGATTTATGATAATATGATTGTGTTTGAACAAACAAGTCATGTATCTGTACGTGTAACAGATGAACAGACAGTAGTTGGCTTATTTTTTCTAAGAAGATGTCCTTGAAACATCAGCAATAGCAGAATGCTGTTTTTATTACTGTGGCTTACCAAGAACTGACTGTTTTAATGAGCGGCAACTATAAAAATCATTAAATGTGTTATTGAACTGTAAACAAACAACTCCTCTGCACAAACACAATAAACCACGGACATGGTATTACGAGCTCTGTATGTCAGGATTATTTAAGAATAATCTGATTATGTCTTGTTTTCATTCTTTCACTTTCTGTCAACGATTCAACGGCGATGAATTTCGCGTCTCAGGTTTGAGATGTGCAACACTTGTGATTTATTTCCTCTTTCACCACGTGTTGTTTTTACGTGCTAGTGCATTAGTTCTGTTGATTGATGAAAGATGTAGTTTTTTTTTTCTTACTAGTATGTTTGAAGTCACGTGTTTTTTTTCTAGGACAGATTTTTCCAGGGGTACAACTGGGGGCCTCAACACCAGTTGACCCCTTTTGCTCTCTTTCTATCTGTCGGTCTGTCTGTCCTCTCAGAGGAATGCAACTTTACTAGAAGAAGAAGAAGAAGAAGTAGAAGAAGAAGAAGAAGAAGAAGGCGAGACGCACAAGAAAGCAGGCAAAGATAATGAATTTCAAGTTGATTTAGTAAACAGTGGCATCAACTTTAAACCACATGACATTTTCCAGCTGTGCGGTCCATACTTTTTGTATATATTTTTACACAGATCTGTCAGTGCTGCCTTAAAATGTCAGACACCAGGAATGCAAACAGCGGGGCCATTCTTGTTTATGTCTTGCATTGTGGCCACTGTGGGCACTGGCTGAGCTCGTGGTGTAATGGGCCCACATGTGTTTGGAAAGGGGTAGACAGATCTCAAATGTGTAGTTATTTCTTGTGTTTGGAATGGGTAGACACATCTAAAATGAGTAGTTATTCCTTTATTAACAGGTTTTTTTTTACTGTTTCTTTCTTGTTTTCTTCAGCTACGAAGTCTTGTGTATGTATGAGGCTCACTGTATCTTTCATACGTGTGTTTTATGTGCTAAAAAAGACAGGTAATATCTTCTGTCACTTAATTTCACATCACAGTTGCTGCAGGGAGAGGATCACTGTGATTTACTGAGAGGATTTTTTTTAACTTCTAGGGGATAAGGAGGCACTGCAGAACCTCCATGCTTTAAATATCTGGGGACCACGTTGCCTAACATGATGTCAGACCCACTTCTGTTTATTTGCACAAGGTATAACAAATGTGTTGTAGCTGCAGCTGCTGTGTGAAAAAATGATTATAAAATGCTCCTGTCTGCAGCTGAGAGCGACTTATTTTAATTAAAAACAAGAGTAGCAGCAACTTTTTTGCGCAGCTTTTTCAAATTAATCACTGGATTTAGACCTGAGTAACACTACTTGTAGTCTAAACAGAGCTGATTTAATATTGTGATTGTATTTTTACATGATGCAACCACTCCCAGCAACCAGTCTTATGTTAATGTAACTGCATTAAAGGCTGCGTGTGTTGTTTCACAAATGCTAGGTGATTGCCATAACATAAGTGGTTTCCCAAAGCAAAATCCCCCAACAGTTTTTCGGGGCAAAACAGTTTCTGGTGTTTTTTTTTTTTTTTTTTTTTTACAATTATGTCACTTAGGGGAAGCAAAAGTGAGAGAGAGAGGGGGAGAGAGAGAGAAAGTGAAAGGAGCCTGGGTCACTGGTTTCACTCTGTCCTCTGTTACCTCTACACATAAAGTACTGATGGACCAAGTGTTTCTTCCAACCAAACCCTTGTGATGTGGACGTGTTCAGTGAAGGCTGTGTGAGTCTTTCAGACGAAGGAAAACTGGAGAACATGCAGTAACATGTAGGTATAGCTTGACTATAATTTCAACTGTAGTATTTAAATTGCTATTATCTACAAGACAGAAGTGATACCTCGTCAGTAATGCACTGTAGACATGCTTTATGTTTAATGTTCGTGACTGGATATATAGGCTATTTTTCAATATTAGCCTACTGAACGGATGTCATACATGTCAACAGTTTCTTTTTGGCTTTCTTAATCAGAGGGTACTATATCGCGATTTTTACACATAAGAACCGCGAATTTTAGGGTTATTGTAAAATAAAATGTGCGAGTAAGGTAAAAATGGCGACTTCTGGATAATAGTCCATCACCAGGTACTGATAATGCACCTATTTTGGGGTAATTAATTACATAATTAAGGCTAATAGTTAATTGTTTATTCAAATTGAGTATCAGTAAAATAAAAAAATAATTAAAAAAGATAAATAAATGCAGATTACAAACAGTATCTGCAGATAATAAATTATAACAAAAAAACAAACGTGTTCAATGATAGCCTCGCGTACAATTTAAGATAAAAAAATATAAAAATACACTCTTTGTGTTTATTTATATGTTAATTCGTCCTCCGTGGCTAACATTTGTTTATTTGTTTTGTAAATAATTTACAAACAACGTGATGTCGTTTGTAAAAAAGCAGCGCTGGAATGTGTTCGGAGCGGCGCGTGCGGGACGGGGAGGAATGCCTTGGCCACGCCCCCCTCTCCCGCGCGACCAATCCGCGCGCGGCGACCGTTTCAAGGCACCCGCGGAGTCCCAACCGTAGAAAAACAAAGCCTCGGATAACAACTAAACTAACGTTTTACACCAAACTTCGCACGGGAATCCGTTTTTTTGTATCGAAACCGACTCTAGCGATCGATTCTCGGCGTTTTTCGTCGCTCTTTGAGGCCTTTCGGGCGATGTTGTTTATCTGTAGTAAGGGGCGGCTTGAAACCGCCCTCCCTTGCCCCATTTCCTCGGTTGTTTTCCTTCTCTCGCCTGGATTCTCCATGTTGTTGGTGCAAAAGTGAGGACTTCGCAGCGACGGGTGAGGGGGGCTGCTCGGCGATATTACCAGTAACTGCTAATCGTAGCGGTAAACCAGAGACGACGGAGCTCAACGGGTCTCGAATAGCCTCCAAAAAAACATCCAAGTGCCTTGCCCCCTCCCCAGGCGGACCTCGGAGAGAAGAACAAGAAAGCGGCGGGGAATAAAGAAACCCAGGAACAAGATAAACCCCACTCTCACCGAGGACTGGTTTACTGAGGCGGATGACAAGTTAGCTCGGTGAATAATTGAGTCGACTTGTCCATAAAACCCAATGAGGGATGCCCATCAGTGCTCGGGGACAGGATTTGAGGATTTTGAGGGCTCCGTGATTGTCAGATGGAAAGTTCTGTTATCACCCAAGTGCAGAAAGAAGACGTTCAAGTGTCACCGAAAACAGGTGAGGCGGGCCTGTGTGTTGTGTATGTTACGGGGATGTGACTAACATCTGCCTGGAGGGGATCCGTATTAATTGATTATTTATTTAATTTTTTTTTTGAATAATGATCAGAAAGCCTGTAGTGCGCCCATTTGACAGTTGAGCGCTGCGGACGCTGGTTGAGCGCGGTCTGAGGCGCATTGCCCCCCCCCTTCTCCTCCTCCTCCTCCCCACCCCCTCCTTTTTTTTTTTTTTTTTTTTTTTTTTTTTTTACATTTACCAAACAGATCTGCAATATTAATCTGTAATCACTATATAATACAAATCAATACAGTCTGAAAACAAAATCATAATATGCGCTCTTTAGTTAAAGCTATTTTGCGCAGAAGCTGTAACATGAGTTGTTTTTCTTCACTGATCACCTGCAGATCAAACATAAAGAGCACTGTTGAGGATAAAAATATATGATTTAATAACATCTAGCACGTATTTTAATATCATTTCGTGGCCTACCCTGCTTTAAGTTATTCTTATGGTGTTGAATAAGAGCTCAAGTTTAAGTTCACAGTCTCCATTACGCACTGGGTTTGCCATCCAGGGCTTAGCTATTGTTGATCCTGTTTTTGTCTCTTTTTTTTTTTTTTTTTTTTTTTTTTTTTTTTTTTTTGCAGTGTGGCTGCTTTACTGTGCAAATCTCTGCCGCTTCTCAACATGTGGTGTTATGATTATCACTACCTCAGTGGTGTGTGTGTGTGTGTGTGTGTGTGTGTAGCTGGTGATCATGGCCAGCTTTTCCCAAAACCAAGCTGCCGTGTATTTATGTCTATCAGGTTCCAGCTTGTTTGGCACCATCCCATATCCCACTACTACCAGGTAACAGCGTGAGGAGCTCCTGTCACCGCAGGCAGCACTGTAGTACAATGTAAACCACGCTGTTTTGTTCATTTATAAACTATGGTTTGGTGTTTTGTTCACATTTTGGAAAGGGGGGGGGGGGTGGTGATGGTAGTGGTGGTGGTCACAGATCAGTGCGCCTCAGTAGCATTAAAGGACTGCACTGTTTCCACGTTTATTTATGTTAAATAGTGAGCAAACAAACAACAGGGTCCGCATGAAAATCATGACACATATTATAGGCTGCTAGGTGTAAAGAGGAGTAGAGTGGCTGTGGATTATCAGAGGTGAAGGGGGTGGGAGGGAGGGAGGGAGGGGAGGAGGGGGGGGGGCTGTATAGAAATACCAGGTGCCGCGGTATTGACAGCGGAATGCACAAACACACCCCTCTGCACACGCCCATTGTAGCGCTGTTTCAAAGATTTCGTTGTTTGAACGCTTTCCTTGAGCTTAGAAGAGGCTTTGCCCATTGATTCTTGCTCACCTCTTGGTTATTAATGTCGTGCATGTTGCATTATTGCAGGTTTAAGTCACATATGGCATCCTAGATTTCTCATTCTGTCACTTATAACCTCCCCCCCTCACCCTGTAGCATTAATCTGCTGTTATCTTTCTACCCTTTTCACATGCAGGGGGAGATATAATGTATGTGTTATGTCATACATTGCCCAATACTGTCTTCCTTCCTGTGGGAAATCAATAGGCTGAATAGCAATCAGGATCCACATCCATGGGTTACAAATCATGTGGATTGTATTGAAAGGCTGTTTTAATATCCTGAGAAATGGCACTGGACTAATGAAAGGCTTCTGTTTGCTTTAAGGATCATTTGATCCTTTAGAGACAAAGGATCAAATGAAGATCCTTTGTCTCTTAAACATGGAGTTGTGTAACACTGGTGTGTCTGCATTATGTCTTCATAGCCTTGAGGGTCAGCGTGGACAGTGTAGTTTAACAGGAGCAAAACGTGTAAATGTGCAAGCTTACAGTTAGCTAGCACACTTCTGACCTGTTTATCAACAGTTCCTCTTTCTAGTAAGAAACTCAGTGTGTTTTGCGATCCACCGTGACTCTGTATCGGTGGGTATAAATTCTGCATCTGTTTGCAAGTCCTCACACGAAACACACTAGAGAGGACTTGCATAGCTAAGCTGAGGCCCATCAAGAATGTTTTTTCTCCCTTTTCTTCCCACAACGGCACAAGTCTTGTATGGGGCCGGGACACTCTTTGGTTACAGTGGCTGATCAAAGACCTGCACTGAGCACTGAGGTGTGACTGCGTGTCCGGCTCACTGACTGACTGCGCTGACTGTCAGGCTCCTTCTGGCCAGCGTCAAGGCTGCCAGGCAGCCCTGAAAGGTCTCGGGAGTGTAAAATGGTTGGAATGTTTTCTGTCTGTGTTTTCTGTTGAAGGTACTGCTGAAAAGTGTGGGTTTTCCCGCCCTCTGTGATTATATAACATGTACCAGCCATTTCCAGCAGCAGCAACAGCAACAGCAGCAGCAGCAGCAGCGGCGGCGGCAGAGGCAGGCGCATTAAAAACAGATTTCATGTGCAGGCTGTGTCATCCCTGTAGACAGATGGATGGTGCCTTTAGGATAGGGGAAGCTCCTTTTTATATGTTACAAGCAACTCACACCTAATTATGTGGAATTTCCTTTACAGATTAATTGATTTTTTTTAATATTCCTCTTATTTTTTCTTCTCTGTTTATATCAAGATTTGTTTTGTGGGTGTGTAACAAGAAAGATTAAAATTAGGTGGAGCTGACATGGGTTGTGGTGTGAAAGTCAAGGCCCCACTTAGCGTTTTCCATGTCGAACACATGCAGTTTCTACTTGGTTTTTCTCATGAAAGTCTCTCTTTCTCTGCGCTGAACAGGCCAGGTGTGCCGGTCTGCCCTGAAACAGCCTCGGAGTTGTAACATCTTCAAAGCACTCTTCTGTTGCCTCCAAGCTCAGGATGGCCCCAAACCACCTCCACCACTACCACCGACTTCCCAGCAGGCCTTGCTGGAGTCACAGGAAAATGGGGCGGTTGTCAAGGTAACTCTATTCTTATTCCAGCAATATTTCACACACCAGCAAAAACAATTTGAGTTCAAATCCTGCCTTTTTATTTAAGATTTCACTTCCTCGTCGCACCTACGCACACCACACTGCCATAAAAGAGGCGGTGTTTGAATAGTTAGGCCATCTGCAGGAATAAACTGAACATACAGTCGTAAAAAAAGTGCTTATTATTGTCTGCGAGCGTTAATTTTTTTCTAAACTTTTACAACTGCGCACTAAAACCACTACTTCACCTGCTCTGAACATCTTGAAAGCTAACTGCAACTGTCTGCGGATACGGAATGGCTTTGATGTTCGCACTTGATCCTGCAAGGAAGATAAGAACGACAGAGCGACTATCAATCCTTTAAGCAGACAGAGAAGCGCGGGGCAGAGAATGGTGTATTGTGTGCCTCGTAATTGCTGAGGTGGAGAAAAAAAATAAAGCCTCGAGCGCCCGCTGCACACGGCTGGCCACGCCGGTGAACGCTGTCAGCCTGATTAGAGCTTCACTACTATGGAAGGGGGCATTTTAATGAGATGCCATGTTTGCTCACATTGAGGTGTGTCCTCCAGCATCAGGAGCAAACAGGAAGCAGCATCTGTAGGGCCTGGTTATTGTCTGGCAGGCTCCCACTGAAATGAAAGCGAATTAAACATCGGCGCCGATGGGGTTATGTTGCATCATTCTCATTGTTTAGTTGGTGGAAGAAGATTGTTGTTGCTCATGGATTGTATTTTTCTCACTCTTAATTTGCCTTTCTTAATAGATAACCTACTTTTTTTTTTTTTTAAGAATGTTTTTAAATTATTCTTTAATCTTAAATAGACGGGACAAAGAAAAAAGGGAATTATAAAAGTAAAATGAATAGAATAGAGCCCGAACCATATCATATTATCCCCTTAACCCCACCCACATCAGCCCTCCTGTCAGACTCCTCCAGACAAAACAATACAAACTATAATAAATTCTTCACACATTAACAATTAATACTGAGAATTCATAGCAGAAAGTCATCAACAAACACAGAAATACAAGAGAAGAAAGACAAAAGACAAGAAGACAAAAAAACAAAACAGCATGGTGGATAACAGATAACCTACTTATGTTATGTAATACATTAATAATTCATTTCACTTTGCTCATAATGAGCCTAAAATGAAACAAAATCAATAAAGGGGAATCTGAAACTTAAGATTATATCACGGTAACATGTTCTCCCCCGCAGCCTACGGAGTTTAACAAGCTGCTTTTGGGGGGAGTAAAAATGAAAGACATAAATATGCTAATTCTAAAGATACGCAACATAGAAGCTGTTACAGGAAATAATTAAGTTCCACACATACGAACCTCTCTAAAAACTCAGTCTTATCTAATTTCCCAGAGGTACAATCAAGTGGCCGAGCTTTGATTTTCATATGAATAACTGTACTTTTGGGACTAATCATGAGCTTTAGACAAAATGAGCACAGACTAGATAAATGGTATAGGTGTGTATGTATGTGTGTGTGTGTGTATGACAATACCATTAAGAGTGTGTGTTCTCCTCAGGCGTCTGAACCCACCCTCCTCCCTGAGGTGAACGCCCAGGACCAGGGGAAGATATGCGTGGTCATAGACCTGGATGAGACCCTGGTGCACAGCTCATTCAAGGTATTAAAAAACAAAACAAGCTCATCTTTTCTTTATTTCAAGCATTTTTTTTCTAATTTTGTTGTGTTTAGCATTATAGTTTGACCAGGCAACATAGTTATACTGATGTTATTCCAGTGAGAGTGAGCGCTTCTTCCAAATTACTAGAATAAAGAACATCTTTGAGTAACATGAGGTAAACTACTGTTTATCCAGGTTATATATATATATATAAATACATACTGGCAGCCTGTAGAAGTGCTGCATTGGTCAGATTCTGCTCTGATTGTTTATTAATCAGTTTCTTTACAAAAACCATCACGTGTGTGCAGAACATCAAGTGAATTATATTCTGTTTGTGTAGGCTTATGCACTGTTATTTATGGCAGCGATGTGGAGTCTGGTTCTAAGTTGTTATGTAATGCCATGTGAATGTACACACACACACACACACACACACAGAGCGCGGCGGCTCATGTGAACGAGCAATGCCAACCATCTCCCTCTCTCTCTCTCTCTTTCTCTCTCTCTCTTCTCCCTCCAGCCTATTAGTAATGCAGACTTCATCGTGCCTGTGGAGATAGAGGGGACCACACACCAGGTAAACTACTGTGTGAGTGTGTTTGCTGTGGAAGGGAGGAGGAGGAGGAGGAGGAGAAGGAGGAGGAGGAGGGGTGGTGGTGGTGGTGTTTGTGTATGTACTATGTTGATGTGTTTGCAGCGGTTGCTGAGCTGAAAAGGGATGGGTCTTGTAACTGATCAGCCAGGTTTTTTTTTTTTTGCTGTGACGGGTGCACGGAGCCCTCTACTGGCCAGATGTTGAACAAGGACTCACAAGTGGAAGCGGATGCATCAGCAAGAAAGATTTTTTTATAAATAAGTGATGTGCCGTTCGTATTAATGCCTCTGTAAAAGAAGATGTCGGAAGAAAGGCTCGACTAGCATCGTACACTGGACCTTTTGTTCAACTTGGGGCGTAGAGCTACTCAACTATTCAACATGTGGAAATGTGCTTAACTCAGAAACGTGATTCCTGGGGACCCCCCGTGTGCTGGTAAGGAATCTTCTGTGGGCCTCTGCCTGGTTCAAGTAATCCAGGATAGGCTGGTTAACACTGGCACGGCCTATTCTTGATTACTTGTTTCAGGAACGGGCCATGAGCAGCTAAACGGATGGAAAGAAGAAGTTGGTGGTACACGTTTAAAGAGATTTAAATATTCCTGTAACTGTTTACTATAATTTTTTTATTTAACCTTTATGTAACCAGGAAGTCTCTTGAGATACATTATACATACATTATTATTACATTCATCATGAAACTTATTTATTGTGATGCTTGAATGTTTCCAGATGAAGCCTAGTGTGCATAATAAAAAGATGTAGTTTTGTCAAGTTCAGAGCAGACTCTACTGATACTGAAAATTATCTATTTAGGTGATTTGTACTGATAGCTGTCAGAAACAGGAAGTTTAGTCTTTCTTCATATTTTTAGTGAGTCGCATCCGGTTAAGATGAAGTGAAGAGTTCTTGCTCTAGTGTTAAGTATAAAACACAGAGATGAACGATAGATTGTGTCTAACCTACAGAGTAATGAGTCTGTTATGTACATTTGAAGACTTTAATCTAAAACAGTTAGAAATGTGGACTGAACAAGATTTTTTTTCTTTCAGCAAAAGGAAAGTCATGAAAAGTTGAAAAATAACGAAAAGGCAACCTTCAAACTGCTTTTTTTTTTGTCCGACCAACAGTCCAGCACCTAAACATATTCAGTTGATTGTTATACATGATTAAAAAACAGCAAATCTTCACATTTGAGAAGCTGGAACCACATAATGTTTGGCCTTTGTTTTTAAAATATGACTGAAACAGTTAATCAATTATCAATTGTTGCTCTTTCCTGATGGTCTGTTTGTTTTACAGGTGTATGTGCTGAAGAGGCCGTACGTGGATGAGTTCCTGCAGAGAATGGGAGAACTGTTTGAATGTGTGCTGTTTACAGCCAGTCTCGCAAAGGTATTGAAACAGATCCTGAAATAGATCTTCATATTTTATTCAGCACTAAATATCTTTTTTTTTTTTTTTGATATGCGATGTAACGTTTGATCTATCAGATGTTGCTCCTCTGTTTTCTCTTTTATAGACGACCTCTTCCCTTCTAATTAAAGCCTCGTAGTTTGTTTCTTTTGGATGTTTTGATGTGCAGTTTCTTAGCTGTTTGCAGTTTGAGTAGCGTTCACATCCCTCCTTGTCCCTCACCTGCTCCCCTACCTGTCGTCTGACCCTCCCTCAGTATGCAGACCCGGTGACAGACCTGCTGGATCAGTGTGGTGTATTCCGGACTCGGTTATTCCGGGAATCTTGCGTATTCCACCAGGGCTGCTATGTTAAAGATTTGAGTCGTCTGGGCAGAGATCTCCACAAAACCCTCATCCTGGATAATTCTCCTGCCTCCTACATCTTTCACCCTAATAATGCTGTGAGTTTTCATCCGCTTCCCTCAGCCTTCATGTTCCTCCTTGTGTCCAAAACAGCTTTGACGATGGTGACAAAACCTGCTCCTAGACCTCCGTTCAGGGACAAGAGTTGGTTTAAAAAAATGGTGGCGACATTGTGAACTAACAGAACTACTCGATTGATTGATTGATGAACAAATTTGTTTTGACTTTGAAGATTTTCCAGCAGCAGCAGTCTGACAGTCTGAGATCAGCTCTTAATAGATTAATAGATCACAAAAAATGTAAACAAAAGACATATTTTCATAGAGTTTAAGTAGCTGCCAGGCAAGAGTTTTGAGAGATATTCAATCACAGTAAATGTTTTTGTGTATTCCTATCTCCTCCTGATTTGTTGGAATGTGAACTGGACACGTACGACACGTACAAGACAGATTCAGGACTGATTAAAATAGTACATCTCTATATTTCTATAAATATACAGCATGCACCTCTTTTGTTCAGAACAACTGCCCGGTGCTGTTTATATGTGTGAATTATTTTTAAATCTGCGGTGCATTATAATCAGCAGTTTTGTAAGTGACTGTTTGTTTTCCTCAGGTTCCTGTGCTGTCATGGTTTGACGACGTAGATGACGCTGAGCTGCTCAACCTTCTGCCTGTGTTTGAAGAACTCAGTCAAGCTGACGACGTTTACACCCGGCTGGACGAGCTTCGCGGACATTAAGCTCTCAAGGGATCCGCTCAGCTCCTTTTTTTTCCCCCAGAGTTCCTCTTCAACTACAATAGAACCGTATATATATTGAGAATAGAGTTTTCGGATGTTCTCCTCGCCTTTGCACAAAATCATCTGTTTAGAAAATTGCATTAGCGTGGGGTTAAGGAAATTCCAAGCCTGGAAAAAACACACAATGGCCCAGCTGAAACTATATAGATCGCTATTTGAGGCCTTTCCTCTGAACCTCAGTGCTGATAATATTGACAACCACTATTTGAAGGCACTAAGAGAAAGAGTGGGGAAACAACAACCAAAGCAGTCACACATCACAATCACTCCAGTTAGTCTGAATATTAAAGTGGTTCTTTTGCCAAAGCAGAAGCCTGCCTGCCCTGACTTGACTTTTGGACGTTGTTTTTATTATTGTGCCTTTTATGGAACAACAACAACAACAAAAAAAAATAACATCAGCTCTTTTTTTAAAAAATTTCCACCAGATTTTATACATTTATTGATTTCTTTTTATAGGTTGTTTTATAAGGAAATCTATTTTATAAATGGTGAACATGGTTCTTCTATGCAACCCAGTTCTGTAATAACATGGACAGTACCTCTCAAGTAGCAAGTCAATAATTGCATTCAGCAAATGTAAACATTAGCCTTATTTTACCTGTAAATGAGCAGCAAAACAAAACTGTATTTTACTTATTTGTATTGTATAAACATAATTTCTACAAAACATGCAGATATACATCATTAGTAATCAGATTGATATTTGATATATTGGTTTTAAGTTAAGTAAACAGGGCGAAGTCTTTACTTTGATGGTCCGTTGAAAGCAGACACACTGGAATATGTTGGCACATAGGATGACCATAAAAGCCACAGTTTTCAGTCTAGGTTTAATAATAGCTTGTTTGTTACTATGTTTTTTTCTTTTATTACTATATGACAAACAACTTGCACTTGTTTTATATTGACAGTGCTGAAAGTAAAAAAACAAAAAAACAACAAAAAAAAACAAAAACTGTGCCTTTTTGAAATTTCGGACAGAGAATGGTGTTCTGCCTGAACAGAGATTTGTAGGCCTACACACTCTGAGTGTCATGCTGGGCGTGAGAAAACACTGTCAAGAGCAAGTGTAATGCCATGTGGCTGTGGTACTTGCAGTGCAACACTTGAAAATATCAGATCTGATTTTTTTAACAATGTGTGCGTGTTTTTTCTATATTTATTGGCCAAAACCTGTATTGTCCAGTACTTTCGTAATATGCTTCACATTTTTTGTATTGTAATCCATTTGCCTACTTTGAGGCTGGCCTTGTGTTTTAACTGTTTTATCTGTGCCTACATAACATAACACGTTTTGCTGTCAAAGTTCATGGATAATTCAGAAACTTAGCAGTTCAATCAAATCAACAACTACATGTAAATCTAAGATTCAGTCATGCAAGAAAAGTTTTCTTCTTTTTTTTTCATTTTAAATTCATTACAACAAATATTTTGTTGTTTTGGGGTATGTTTCCTGGGTGATATGGTTTTTTTTCTTATGATGTTTAATGTCTGATGCAATTATTGCCTGCATGTTAACAAGTAAAATATGACAATGAAAATGTACCAGTTGTGATGACCAAAAGTATTTGTTTAGACAGTCACAATTTGTCTTTGTGTATCAGAATAAATCAAAAGCTCATTTTGTCTACCTGATCTGACCAAAACTCTAAAAGACAATGTGCTACCGATTTTTATTTTAAAATAAAAATTGGTTATATTTTACTTCTCTTTGTGTGTTTTTCTCCTCTGTGACACAAACATCCTGCATCATTAGTCTTAAAGCACAAAGCTGAGTCTGTTGTATGTTCATGTCCTTTTATACATCACTTTAAACCTTATTTAAAATCATTAAATCTTTTTGTTTTCAAGACATAACAGTCAAGTCCTGATACATTTTATCACTAATACTTTTAACAACTTTAATCTGAGATTTATCTAAGTACAATGTAGTATTGTTACTTACAAAGAAACATCTGAATACCTCTTCCACCAGTGATAGTATATTAACAGGTACTAATTTATTAGATCCATATTTATTTCCATAAACAACACTAAGTCTAAATATTAAGTTAAGTTTATATAAAATATACATTGAGCTGTTACGTACTCTTTCATAACTTCTTGCATGCACTATGCCTCATTAGTGACTGACTTAGTTTACACTCCTACACACTAATTTGCATCAGCCCTGAATTTATTCCAGTATTATCAGAAACATATGATCAGAATCCGTTAATTAGCCAAGTATGCAGCATATAAAGAAGGTTTCTTTGCATTTGCTCCCACAAACACAACATAGAAGAATAAAAATATAAAAAATGAAATGAACAAAGTAGTAGTAAAATTAAATGTAGTTTTGAAATGGGATATAAAACTTGAAATGAACTATTGACTGTACAAAAGAAATATGGACAAAGAAATGAAATGTATGAAGGTGACAAGTGCAAACATTAAATGTGACGTGTGCAATAAATAAATGATGTAACATTGGAGGTTGAATGCAATGTACAAGTCCAGTGTGATGAAATACATGAAAGCGACAAATGCAGGGATTAAAAGAGGGTTGTGAAATGTAAAATCCAGTTTGATAACAGCACGGTTCAGCTATTTAGTGAAGCAACAGCTTCCGGAAAGATCTGCTCTTGAAACGTGAGGCCTTAGCCAAAAATCGGTAAACTTTTAGGCGACATAATAATTAGAAAATCGCTGCTTTGTTTGTTGACGACTATAATGGTTCGGCTGAAATTCACGGGTCGGCCATTTTAGATGTACCGAGGGCGTTATTTTTTCCCTTACCCGCATTCTGCAAGGACCCGCCCCTATTCTGCCTCTGATTGGCTCTGACCTTGATATTATCCTAACTCTAACCAATCTAATTATCGAAGGCAACGAGGACTAGCCAATCAGAGGTAGAGTAGGGCGGTTCTTCGCAGAATGCGGGTGGAAAAAATATAAAGCGCGAGGTGACATACCAGGAAGTGTTTTTTTAATATAAATGTTTCATGTCACTTGCGTTCTGTGAAGAGTTAAAAAAACAAAATTGCTGTAATATACAATGATTATAAAATAAAATACTTCTTAATTGCATTTTTCGATTTTAACCGTTGGGACTCGGGGCTTTTTCTTCTGGGCGTTTCCATGGTGACATCACTAGGCCGCTGTAGGAGCTAACTGACACGTAATATTTATCTCTCTCAAAATACATAACAGAAGAGCAGCAGGAGGAAAGAGACCCAACCGATAGCTTTGAGTTCACAGGAAGTGAGAAGTAGGTATATTATTTCATATTAGCATGTTGTGATAATGTCCTCGGTGCGTCGTATTTTCTGAACAGACGATTGAACGAGACGTGGCCCGTGTTTAACGCTTTCTGGCTAACGTTAGCAACGCTAGCTATTAATAATATGATAGTATCATGCTGGCCGACACTGTTTTTCCGTCTGTCTGACTGTTGCTCGACTTTTCCTTTCTATTCCTCACAATATATTTATATTACTTAAACAGATTGGGTCAGGTAACAGTTAACAACGTCAACGGTAATTGCTAGTATGTTCAGGAAGCATGATTGTGCGCTAGTTTTGTCAACGCTTGACATTTTAGCCTGTTGTGTAATGCTGCAAACCCTCATCTAGCGTTGGCTTTACTACGCACTTCTGTCCCCATAAGGTCCGATCTGTGACCTGCTGCCTGTGTATCATTAACACTGGTGGAAGAGTTACTGGATAACATACTTGGTTAAGTAAAAGTAGCAGTAACCTGATGCATGAATACTCAAGTGCAAGCGAAAGTATCCAAAATGAAAGTACGCATTAGGTAGACTGGCCCCTGTCAATGTTACGGGGTAGGTTCATAATTTTTCAATTTTATCTTAAAACAAAACAACTGTCAATTGCCCAAATAAACACTGAAACACTGGTTTTCCTCGCTGTAATCATTCCTCCTGTTCATACTGGCTGTTAAAAAATCCCCTTCAAATGTGCTTTCAATGTAAGTGATGGAGGCCAAAATTCACAGTGTTTCCACACAGTCATTTATTGCAAAAATGCATTTAAAAGTTGATGTGAAGCTTATATGAGGCTTCAGCAGTCTGAGTTAGTCACATTAAGTGGATATCTGCCACATTTACAATCTTTTTAGCATCAAATTCCCTATTTGTGTTTTCTTGGACAGTGTTTCCCTGTTGAGCTGTGGTTGAAGTATAATAAAAAAGAGGGACTTTGGCACTAAAAAGACTGTAACATTGAAAGATATCTATTTGATTTGACTCATTTGGACGGTTGAAGCTTCATACTAGTTGAGTTGGTCAAATTAAGTGGATATCTTCCACAGTTTCAGTCTTTTTAGTTAAAAAAAATCCCTCTTTATGTCTTGATGGATAGTGTAAAATCTTAAAAAGAGGGAATTTGGCACTAAAAAGAGAGTAAGTTTGGAAAATGTTGAATTTATTTGAGTATTTTGGACGACTAAAGCTTCATATTATCTCCAAGTAAACTTGTAAATACATTATTGCACAGAAGGAGGCTTGTGGAATTTGTCCCCCATCACTTACATTATAAGTGCATTATGAAAGGATCTTGTAATGGCCAGTATGAACAGGAGGAATGATTACAGCAAGAAAAACCTGTTTCAGTGTTCCTCTGGGCACCTGACTGTTGTTCCAAGACAGACTTGAAAAACTGTGAACCTGTTTTTAACAGCAATGGAAGAAGTACTTTATTTAGGAAAATAAAAGTAGCAATAACCTGATGTAAAATACTCCCAGTACAGAATAAAAGTAGTAGCAACAAAATAAAGTATCAAAATAAAAGCAGAATGACTTGTGTCAAGGTTTTATTGTTGTATTAATGGATCAGTGTTATTGATGCTATATTATCGGGTAGTTTAATCTATAACAATGTATCATATTTTATAAACTGATCATGTGTTTTATATGTAAAATCCTAATCTAAAAAGTACAATAGTTCCCTCTTAAATGTAGTGGAGTAGAAATGTAAAGTAGCATAAAATGAAAATACTGAAGTAAAGAACAAGTTCCTCAAAGTTGCATTTCGATACAGCACTTGGTTAAATATATGTAGTTGTTAGTTGCTTTCCGCTACTGATGATTAACAAGTGGTTGCACCTGTGCTGCTCTCTGTGAACGCTGCAGGCTCACAGCTACGGTCGGTGAATAGTTGAAATTCTTGCCTTTGACTCTAATCATGTGGTTTTTCTTTTTCAGAGGAGACACTGTCTGATCAAAAAAATCCCTTCAGATCTCAAACCCCCGCTTCCATCATGAACGTGTTCGACCGCAACATCAACTTCGACGCTCTCCTCAAGTTCTCCCAAATGTACGTAAGCACGCGGTCGAACAATGTGTGATGTTAGTCGTATTGAACTTTATCTACTTTACCTCAGGTTTCTATCGCCCAGCCCTGTTCACCCTTATCTTTTTCTTTTTTTTTTTCTTGCAGATCTCATTCCACCCAGGTGCACTTGAAGAATGTGTACTCAAGCCTGGCAGTTTGTATGTTTGTGGCTGCAGCTGGCTCCTACGTCCATGTCGTCACACGCCTCTTTCAGGTAATAACTAACAACATACACCAGAGTCCAGGTTGATCCTTTACAGCGAGACAATGATGCCCTTTAGTAAACTACAGACATGAATACATTATCCTTCCTAATCTAACCTCATTTTAAAGTTTTAAATTCCCTTTGGGATTTAAAAAAAAAGTAAAGGGGAGGGGGAGGACGTTTCTCTGCTCTATGTTTAGGAGATTGTCACTATAATGAGAATAGCTGGTCCAACTTAAAGGTCAGTCCACTTTCAGTGAGCCTGGTCGGGTTAGGCTAACGGGGCTTTCACTTCTCCAGCAGTTGGGGAAACAACAGACAAGACTTTTCTTTGTCTTGTGAAGCTGCAGCATTTATTAACTGACACACTGCACTGTACTCTGTACTGTATATTTACTGCCAGACTGACAACTCAATTCTAAACTTTAACTCAGCTCTGCCCACATTCACGTCACTTTTCTGCCGCTTGCTCAACCACACACACACATTACACACTGCCCTGTTCCCGTTAGCAGCTACGCTACTCTTGTAACAGGGCCTAACCCTAACCCTAATCCTATGATCAGTCCACTTAAAGTAGATAATGTAGTTAACAATAACCAAACCAATTACATATATGATATTTACTGTGTTATATTGCGCCTCATCTTCCCTGCAGGTTAATGTTTTAGTTCATAAAAGTGTATTCATGTTGTTTTTTTACGATGTTAGTGGAAAGATGGAACGCTTCCGCTATAAAACACTGTGGAAAACCCTGAAGTCAGCAGCTGCATGTGAAATCACTCCCTCATTCACTCACCAGTATAACACACACTCATTCACTCACCAGTATAACACACCCTCATTCACTCACCAGTATAACACACCCTCATTCACTCACCAGTATAACACACACTCATTCACTCACCAGTATAACACACACTCATTCACTCACCAGTATAACACACACTCAAACAGTAAATTAGGATTTTTGGACACTAATTACAGTCAGATGTAGAGTCACACACAAGTCATTTTTGCATTTATGAAATGCGTTCGGGATCGTCATGGAGACTCCTCTTTTTGCTCCACAGTGGAGTTTTTTTTGAAGGTGATAATATAGTGATACGTTCACACTCAACATGAATGAAACGGTGAACACTAAATATAGTTCACTGTATAGTAAACAGGGAGTGATTTTCATTGTTGCCACTCAGGCGCTGAACACATCCTTTGTTTCCTGTTAACCTCAGTTCATGTTTCATGTGATAACAGTGACAGTTTATGCTGGTAGAAGACTGTGAAACACAGCGAAGAACACTAAGACTTCAATTAACCTTTCTACCAAAAATTGGATGCTTAAAGCCAAAAAGGATGATCATATTTTATCTGAAAAAATATAAAAACAGAAACAAACTAATGAGCAAAACAAAGCCTGCACATGTGAAATGACAAAAAGCAACATAAGAACGACTCTGATGTCATCTTGTACCTGCTACACCAGTTTCCATACTGGGAGCATTATAGTTGTTCTCCTGTTTATTAACACTGCAGGCACATGTAAGATATTACAGGTCAAACTACAGGTCTGTAGTTTTAATCAGGAACACAATAAGATGATGATGAGACAACTTTATTCATCCCAAAGGAAATATTCAGTCATATCTTCCTCCTGTTTCTTCTGTGATGTTCAGAAACAGTTTTACAAGATAACAACAATCTGAACATGGACATTAACCTTTTTTGAAAGAATGAAAAGATAATTGTGCCCATGATTGGGACGTTGCACTATTCAACACAGTAAATGAGCGTTTAGGGTCTCGGCATGCCTTGACCACCGTGTCCGTGTCGTCAGGGTGGCGTGCTGTCTGTGCTCGGCTCTCTGGGAATGATGTTCTGGCTCGCCATGACGCCACACAACTCCGAGACAGAGAAGAAGAGACTGGCTATCCTCGCGGGATTCGCCTTCCTCACAGGTAAACTGATGCAGCTGTGAGCTAACAGCAGATGAAAACAGTTATTTGACGTACGATCGGAGCGTTTTCTGCTAACTTACTGTCATGTAACAACAGTGTTTGTCTTCCTCTCCAGGCGTCGGCCTTGGCCCCACACTGGACTTTGTCATCGCTATCAATCCCAGGTATGTGAACAGTTACTCAATGTTCAACATCTGCATATGAGCCGCTGAACACCTGGCTGAATGAAAGATAAACATAGAAACCATGAAACATTAAACACCGGTTTGATGATAAGAGTATTTTGTGACGATTGGTGGTGGAGCTGCAGTGATTAGCAGATAAAATTATAAGTTTAAAGCTAAACTGGTAAACATTTGCTGCTTGCAGCTTGTCAGATGGGAGGACTTTTCTGTCTCATACATGATCATTTATTTGGATTTAAAACTGTTGATCGAACAAAACAAGACGTTTGAAGACGTCATTGTGAGCTCAAAGGAATTCTAACAACCGTTTCTCACATTTTTCTGACTTTTCACAGACAAATTGATTAATCAAGATTATGATTGGCAGATAAATCGATATATAAATCTGACTGTGGGTATTTACGCATCTTATGAAGTGTTTTAATTACTTAAAAAGTTTGTTCTGTGTTTTTTTCTCCGCAGCATCATCGTGACAGCCTTCATGGGAACCTCCGTGATTTTCATCTGCTTCACTCTCAGCGCTCTCTACGCCAAACGCAGGAGCTACCTGTTCCTGGGAGGTAACCACTCTTTATTCATTGAGATTTAATTTGTTCATAAGAGAAATAAGCAGTGACAAAGTTCTAACTACTTCTTCTTCTTCTTCTCAGGCACACTGATGTCCGGCCTCTCCCTCCTCTTCCTCATGTCTGTGATGAACATGTTCTTCGGATCTGTGATGCTGTTTAAGGTAGCCGAACCAACATGGCTCCGTTCCTCACTAAAAGTTTCAGCCGTGTTTCACGCCGTGTTGTGTAAATCATAATTTTTTGTGTGTTTTATCTCCTCTGACAGGCGCACATGTATCTCGGGCTGCTCATCATGTGCGGCTTCGTCCTGTTTGACACTCAGCTCATCATTGAGAAAGCAGAGAACGGAGACAAGGACTACGTCTGGTGAGGACTCGATCTGTCGGCTTTACATAACCAAACATCATGCAAATACATCCTGCAGTCAGCTGCACCGCATGGCTACAATGAAAGACTTGTTCATATGAGTGATACATACATGCTAAATGGGCTTCTGCAACCATGTGCTCTTTATTTTAGAGATATTGAATGATGTGTGTACAGAGTCTGAAACAAACTTTGTATGTGTTGTGTTTTTGAAGGCACTGCGTGGACTTGTTCCTCGACTTTATCACCATCTTCAGAAAACTGATGGTCATCCTCGCCATGAACGATAAGGTACAGAAGTTATTTCATAATCCTGATCTTTTAAAAGTGAAGTCCAGTATGTATTATGTATTTTTCTTCTTGTCAACAATTCATGAAAAGAGGAAGATCATCTATTAGAGGTGTAACGGTACGTGTGTTCACCCTAAACCGTGACATCACGGTTGAGTGGGTGCAGTCGTATGAAGCAGCTACTGTCAAAATAGTTTAATAATCCACTCGGTCCAACATGCAGAATAATAATTCTAGAGCGTGGAACGTTTTGCACCACTAGCATGCTCATGAATTTGTTAGCCGGCTTAACCAAGTTAGCCTGAGTCACTCTGCCGTCAGAATGACAAACAAGAGACTCAAAACACTGACCGAGTGCAACACTATTATTAAAATATGCTCCGTTATCTCTGTAGTGAAACGATACCGCGCCCCCCCCCCCCCCTCTCTGTGACGGTTGGCTTTGAGTGAAGTCGTTCAGAACAAAGATAAATAGATTTCTGACGTGTTCAGATGAAACGTTGTAAGAACCAGTTCTGAGAGAGAAAAGTGCAGTAAAAGTAGTGGTTTGGTCCCTCTGACTGATATATTATTATATATGACATCTTTAGATTATTAATAGTGAAGCATCAGTGTTAGAGCAGCATGTTACTGTTGTAGCTGCTGCAGGTGGAGCTAGTTTACACTACTTTATATACAGTTAGACCATAAATCAGCATAAAACAGCTGTCAGGTGTCTCGACTCCTCTGAAGAAACAGAAAGGTTGTTTTACTTTTTCCACTGCAGCAACGTAACTGTTTCAGTAATGAGTTTTGGCCAGTGAGCCATTTTTGGATGTTTACATTTTTCAAAATTAAAGACCAAAATGTTATTTTCTACCTTCCTTTTTTCCCTGCTGCACTGAACCATGACCTCAAAACTGTGGTTCATACCAAACTGTTACACCCCCGTCGTCTATGAGCTGATCCCACTAACAAGTCCTGATACATTTCGTTCCTCTGTGTTCCTTTTGATTATTGATGGATGACAAGTTCCTTCATTATGATGGACACAACATCTGTAGTTAATCTTGTTCTGTGGACCGTCCTGCTGCTGAAAACACTCACTAACCCACCAAATGTGTATAAATCCACAGCTGAAAATGGTCCATAACAAATCCAACACTAACTCCTGTTCAATCATTGTTTCCTAACAATGATCGACTGTTTTAGCAAATTATTTGGCCTTTTGTAAAAAGAAACGAGAAGTTTTTAAAGATTCACATCTTCGGTGGGAACAGACGAGCTTGTGGCTGAGAACCACAGACAGGCGGAGGAAGTAAAAGCAACCAGAGACAAACGAATTCATTGTTGGTCTCGGTCTTTTTGTGGGATTTCCAAAAACACGGTGGTGTTTTCTTCATCTGTAAACCTTGAGACACACTGAACAAACCACACTGTGTTTTAACCACATTTTTGATTAAATGCTGTTTTTCAAATATTGGATCACTCAAATCATAAAAAAACATGTTTTCTCATTTAGTTCTGGTGGAGTCGAGTGTCGCCTCGCAGATACTTTTGTTTCAGATATCTGAGATTTCTGCCACCAACCGATTCACTGAAAAGTCTTCCTCAAAAAAACAAAACAAAAAAACCCTTGAATATATGTTTCTCGCCTGCTGTAGACGTCACATCAGTTAAACGTCTTTATTTGTATGTCGTTGACCATCGGAGACGTTGTACATCTATAAAGCACCAGTGAGACGGTGACAGTTCATCCCTCATTTGTGGATTTTCAGTTCGCACTATTAGACTGGTACTACCGTCGTCATGGAAACTCATCGACTGATAACGGACACGTGTTAATTTTAGCAATTTTAGCGAGCCCCCCTGAGGCAAATTTGTGATAATTGAGTTATAAAAAGAAATAAATTAACTTAAATGAATTCATTATTTTGTAATCAGTCAGTCAAAAAGGCATCAACTTGCATTTTTAGAGGTTTTAAAAAGGTTGTAAAAAGTCTTAAATTTGGTCAAAAACTGCAGAAACCCTGAATTTAGTTTGTGGTTTACAAATGACAGAAAATTATGTTTGAATATCTGAGTGTCAACATGTGTTTTCAGAAACATTGTCTCTGTTTAATCCTCCAACCTCCCTGTTTTTTTTTTTTTTTAAACTGTTTACTGAGTTCAGCACAGAGTTCATTCACCTCGTCCGTATCGAGGCGATGACACAACTCTCTGATATCTCAAAATTAAACACATCCTCACGGCTCGATGCCACCAGATTGAAGAGAGTCTTTTTTTTTTTTTTTTTTTTTTCTTCATGATTTGGGTGAACTGCTCCTTTTTTTTTTAATTCTGTTTGGAGACCTGTTTGTTCGCTGCCCTGTGAAACTAATAATCCGTCTTTTTTTTTCTGTTTCAGGACAAGAAGAAAGAGAAGAAGTAGAGAAAGTTTGAGTAGCTGGAAAAAATAAAAAAAACAATCTGTCAGAGAAGGCACAATTTGCAACGCACTTGATACTCTTCACTTTGTCTTCATTTCTTGAATTAACTCCTATGTGGTCTTATATTACTGAACTTCCTTTGATTTTTTTTTTTTTTTTCTTTTCTGTTCAAACTTACAACAAAAGGGTTGAATGTAAGTTAAATTAATGCTTAGTCCCATTTTTGGCTGTGAATGGAGAGTAGACTAATGCTGCAGTGAACATGCTTGGCCTGTAGAGGGGAGCGTTGCGCTATGAAGACTCCCCCCACCCCCCCACCTTTAAAAAAAAAAAAAAAAAAAAAAAAAAAAGAAGCTGAGCAGCACTTCATGATTTTCATATTACTGTTATTTAGTGCCATAAATTAACTACATGATAGGCTCCTTTTTTTTTTTTTTTTTTAGCGAGTCACGTGAGCTTCTGATACTGATCGTTTTATTTGAAGTCATGTAATTACTCACATCCACTGATTTGCTTATTTATAGTTTTTCTTCCTCTTCTTTTAGTGCAGTGTCACAACAACATATGGGTGTCCCATGATTTTGACAACAGATTCCTCTTCTTCCTCCTCATCCTTCCTCCTCCTCCTCCTCTTCCTCCCTTTTAAAAGAAATTTCTCCCCCCCTACTGTAATCGTTTGTTCCCTTTTTTTGAAATATGTTGACCAAGATTTTTTGAGTAAGAATGGCGACGCCTGGTAAAGAGCTGACACACACACACACACTATGAACGCCTGTCAGACTGGAGATGATCCACGCTGACACTCAGACGGACTCACAGCCACTCGCTGGTTCAGGATTTTTTTTTTTTTTTTTTTTTTTGGACGTTGGCCCGGATGAGGAGGAAGAGTCGGTGCCATCTGTCCCCCTGTTTTCAACTCGGATAGCAAACACAGGCGAGCTATTCAGACCCCTCCCCTTGTAAATTTCTCTAAATATCTGTTGTCTAGAAATTAGTTTTGCCAAATGATGTGATGTTAAGGGTATGATTCTTTTTTTTTTTTTTTTTTTGAAAGTGTATACTGTGAAGAATTTATTTTATTGATGTAAAATTGAAACTAATAATTTGATACATTTGCTCAAATAAATGTGTTGAACGTACATCTTCACTCTCGCTGTGTATTTATGGTTCTTTAAAGGACGAGTTCAGTTTTTTATGTCTGCCTTAAAACAAACTAAACATTGACACGTTTTTCTAACTTATATTTTACTGTAATTGTTCCTCCCGTTTATACTGAACATTAGAAGATTAATTATTCAATATAAGCAACTTCTAACGTGTAAAAGTGTATTTAAAAGTGAAGCTTCAGTCGTCCAAATGAGTCAAAATGTGCCAAATTCCCTCTTTTGCATTGCAGCTGAACAGAAAAACACTGCTGAGACACAAAGAGGGAATTTTTTACTAAATAGACAAAACCAAATATATTCAAATAAACTTTTAAATACACTTTTGTGGACGAAGGACTGTGGATTTTGGCCTCCATCACTTCCATTGAAAGCACATTTGAAGGGGATCTTTTAATAGCCAGTATGAACAGGAGGAATGATTACAGTGAGGGAAAAACCTCTGTCTGTGTTCATATGGACACCAAATTACCATGTAAATGTAGTAATACCTATAAAAAAGTTAAAGGTACTTTTAGTGTATCATTAGCAAAATTATTTAAAGTCTCCCTCGACTCGTAAATGTGTTTTTCTTCTTGTTGCTTCATTTGGATGTTTGAGCTTCACGCTGCAGAGTTTGAACACTAAAAGGCTGTTTTCAAGTTAATCTGCAGAATAAGGAAAGTTTCTCTGTGCTCGCTTTAAATCTGAGTTTAAAACGTGAACCTACAAGCAGGATTTGTGATTTAACGACTAATTTGGAGCCAGTCCTGGTCCAGTATGCAACTTAAGTGTGATGTGTAAACTTGAAGCTTCCAGTAAAAATAGTTAAAACTTTATAAATCAGAAATATTCACATATTCAAAAATCCTGGATTTTTCAATGAGGAAGAAGGAGCTGATGTTTTAAGAATTTCTAACAAAGTAATTGTTTTTCCATTTTAAAAAGTTAAATGTAAAAACTACAAACTATTATTCAGAGTATTTTTATGTCTTTAAAACATGTCTGGAGAGGAACTTTAAGTAAATGCAGTAATACCTGTAAAAATACTCCATTACAAGTAAGAGTTCTGCATTTAAAATGTCAAGTAAAAGTATTTAAAGCATATTAAAAACAATTTAAAGTTCTCATACTGCAGAAAATGACCCCTATAAGTCATACTTACATATATATTGATTTATTATTGCTGATGTGTAAGCAGCACTTTATATGTAGTTTCTTGAGCTAATTTGAACTTTTATTGCAATGCAGAATATTTTATAAATTCATTATATATTTTGTATGTAAAATCTGAAACCAGTATAACTGTCAAATAAATGCAGAGGAGTAAAAAAGTACAATATTACCCTCTGAAATGTGGCGGAGTAGAAATATAAAGTTGCAGAAAATGGAAGCGAAGTACAAATGAATTTCCGTAAATGATGCCAACAGCCAAAAATAACGACTTTAAAAAAATTGCATCCAGACAAAAGGACTAAATCAAAAGATTTTAATTAGAAAGTTGAAAAACGGCAGTAGGTACATAGGACCTCTATCGGCTAGAGAACGAACAGCAACAGAGATGTTGAAATACAAGATATGAACATAATCTACTAAGCGAAGGAGACTGCAAATTTCACAGAAAGATTACAAAAAAAAAAAAAAAAAAAAAAAAAGATGGCTGCAAATGATGTACATTTAAAATAAATAAATAATAGAAATACATATTCATTGAATAGTGTAGCCATTTCTCTTATCTATGTTATTATTGCTGGTATATATTACCTTTAAATGTATTATGATTTAAAACAGACATATTCTGACAACCTTCCTCGGTCGCAAAACAATATCAACATGATCAATAAAATCGTTTTATACATTTAAAATCATGATGCATGGGGGAGTTTTTAGCAATTAAGAATCACAGACATGAACATTCATTTTTTTCTTTCTTTTTTTCTTGTTTTTTTTTTTTTTTTTTTTTTAAAAGGAGCTCCGTATTTTTTTTATCTGATACATTATGTGGTGAAATGACGTCGAGACCAGAATGACGATGTTTTGATACAGTACAGTACGTCGGCTGTTGAACTGTTTCACTGTTTCCTTGAACGACTGATGTCCGTTTACCGGGATGATGAGAAAAACAAAAGACAAAAGTTGCTGAACAACTACCAGGAAGTGACGATTTTTTTGTGCTAATCGTTAGCTCGGCCATGCGTTTTGTAGTCCTGTATACATGAAATCGATGAGCCCACAGTCGGTCTTGATTGTGATAAAAGTGAACAACCTATATATCATTCGAGTGGCTTTTGGCTTCATGTTTATTGGGAATCCTGAGGAGAAGTCTTTATATCCATCCTTCCAGTTGCAACAGAGACACAGATGATGAGACAACATCATCATCATCATCATCATCATCATCTAACCAGTCAGATCAGAGTTTTTCTCGCGGACATCAACGGGGCAGCGCAGTTTCTTTTCCTCAAAAAAAGGTGGCGGCGGGTCACAGCAGCAGCATCACAGTACAGCCAGCGAGCAGCAGGCGTGTTCAGGGTGCTGCTGGCTCTTATTGTCTTGTGGACTAGATGAGCATTTGCCTCTCTGGTCCTTTCTGTCCCCCCTCCCTCCCTCCCGCCCCCCCCCCTCCCCCACCTCCCGCTTCTTGGCTGGATCATCCTTGGCTGCCGCAGGATGACAGACTGTCGTACAGAGAATCGCTGAGCGACTCGGGGGTCTCCAGGACCTGAGGGCGGCTCGGGGAGAGCGCTTCCTCCGGTCGCTCCCTGAGCAGCTCCAGTCCGGCCTCGCGGCTCATCTCGGGGACGCTAGGGGTGCGGGTCTTCCCCCTGCGGCTCATCCCGGACTGGGCAGGGACGGGCAGGCTGCCTGGGTCCACCACCCGGCTGGAGGAGGGGCCCCCGGCCTTCATGCTCTGAGAGGAAGCAGAGGGGGGATATTTTAGGTCGTGACTTTCATCTTACGTAACGCCTTCAGGTGCAAAAAACCAGAAGTGGGTTACAGAAATCATCCAACTGTGAATCTTTAATATTCAGCTGATTAATAATTTCTAAAGGGAGAATGTGCTTCAGTGTTTTTACATTATGTAAGATGTGAGAGCAGATTTAAAAATGTATCTCCGCTTTACCGCCTTGCAAAGTATTTTCAGTGTATAAGTGACCCAGTTAATTCCCTTTTCTGCTAAGTTTGTGCATCAAGTCTTTCGTCATTTTCTCAGCTAGTTTCAAATCAGACTGCGCCATTAAAACTTAAACAGTAACTACACGCCCAGATTCTGCCGGACTGACCGCCGCTCAGCGATGCGGAGCTGCCGTCCGCCTCTGCGTGACTCTCCTGCAGAGCTTTGACCGTCACTAGAAGCTCATTCATTCAATCGCCCTTTGTTTAAAATGTCTGAGCTGAGTAAGCGGCTCTGCTCCTCCAGTGTGTCGGTGCGTAGCCGTTAGGGCGTTAACATCCTGTTTTTATATGAATTTCATGACGTAGATAAGTCATAAACGGTCCGCATCGGCCTTGCGAGGTTCAGAGCTGATTTAAAACAAAAGATGGTGCGTTGAGTCATTTTGAACCCGATGTCAATGTCAACATTAACACCAGCGTCGATGTGTTTCATCACAGTAGAGTCATAATTTAGTTTACAGATGAAAAAACATCTTTAAGTAAGCAGAAACTCTTATTACAGCAAGAAATTTTGGCTCCTGACTGTTGTTTTAAAACAGATTAGACTGCGAATAAACACTTTAGTAATGTGTGAATCATAAGTTGCTAGGAAACTGAATCTGTAGCGCTGACCAATCAGAGGCAATCAACTATGTAAACAGGAAGTAACTGTAGCATTACTGCCACATAACTAAAAATAACAGTTTTAGGGGCCAAAAGATAAAATAAACTTAACTGTCAATCCTTTTTCAATACAGATGTGACTTTGTTGATTTCTATCTGCATCTCTGGAGAAATATTTAGGATTAATGAGTATTAGTTTACAATAAGAGGGAAATATCTCATTATGCTAAGCTAAGACATTATTTGATCATTTACTCTAATTTTATTGGCGTAAAGGTTTATAATTTGGGGTTTGGTGTGTCTGGCAGAAGTAGGTGTTGGCTAATTATTTAGTAGCGACTAATCTGATGATCCTGGTTTTAATTAATGACGCTTAAATCTCCACTTCCGTTATAACGAGGATGAGATTGAATTTACCAACAGCTGGTGCAACTGGCTCCAGGAGTTACAGGCTCTTTTTGAAAACAGATTTAAGCTCGAATCTGACCGAAAGTCAACTGAACTCCCGTCCGTACCCCTCTGAATGGTGAGCCGAAGGATACCGCCTCCTCCTCTTCCTCCTCCACTGCCAGGTACACCTCTGCAGGTCCCGCCGGGGTCTTCAGGTTGGGGAAGGTCCAAGTCTTCGAGCGAGATGAGAACATGTTCGCTCCGTGGGCCTCTTTGTCTGTAGGTGGAGAGATTACGTACATGTACATGTTATCCAGAGCTGCAACAATCAGCTGATTGATTGATTAGTCGATCAACAGACAGTTAGCGGTGATTGGAAACTATTTGATAATGGAATAAGCTTTTTTTTCCAGCAAAAATGGCAAAAATGTTCTGGTTCCAACTTCTGAAATGTGAGTATTTGCTTGTTTTCTTTGACTTCTATTATAATAAAATGAGTCTCTTTGGTTTTTGAACTGTTTATCAGACAAAACAAGAAATATGAAGACGTCATCTGGAGCTGAGGGAACTTGTACATTTGTAATAAAATTATAGAGCAAATTATTGATCGAGAAAATAATCAGCAGATATTAAAATAATCTTTCTCCTCACATCACAGAGGATCATCTGGAGGTTTTTACTAAACAGAATCATCAGGAGAACAGATGGTTGTCTAAATCCTCATTTTAAAGTGATGAAGGTCGTTTAACTGTCAGTGTTTCAGACTTTAGGAACCTGAACGTCTCGTCACGCTTTTAAAACCATGGAGGCAGCTGATCGAGCTGAGTCAGTGTTTGTCTGTTTTATTTGGTTGAATTTTATTGGTTGAGATCGTCAGTTATCAGTTATTTGTTTTATGATTTTATTATCTATCTTATGTATTTATATTTAAGAATATGTATATCTGATTCTATATTTATTGACTGCTGTATCCTTCTGATCAAATCTGTTTACTTCTCTTCATGTTTGATGATGTTTTATTGGTTTTTTTTGGTAACCTTCATGTTTTATGTTCTTTGTGCTGCTTCTGATTCTTAATCTCAGTGACACATTTCTCCTGCTTAAATAAAGTTATATAAATAATAACATAAATTGAGCTGCAACTAACATTTATTTTCATTATTGATTAATCTGCCAAATATTTTTTCAACCAATCGATTAGTTGTTTGATCTATAAAATGTCAGAAAACAGCATTAAAATTCTTTAAATGTCTTGTTTTATTTGAACAACAGTTCACCATCACAGAAGACAACGAAAACCATAAAATCATCACGTTTTAGAGGCTGAAAATGACAAATATTTGTTTTTTTTCCTTAAAAAAATGACTTAAGATGATTATTTGATTATCAAAATAATTGGCATTTAATTTTCTGTTAATTGACTAATCAATTAATTGACCATCCTGCAGCTCTAAACCCTCTAAAAAGGCAAATAAATGTGTTTTACTTGGTCAGTGTATATTAATCTATCAGTATATGAGCTACAGTAAGTGTTTTCTTTTATCAAACGATACTAAATATCCACTGCAGATCTTTTATCTTTGTTCCTGCACTTCAAACAAAGATAACGTATAAGACGACCAACACTTCATCTTATAGAGAGTTTTTCTTTATAGTTGAGTGGAAACTACATCAAAGTACTAAAGTTCTCAGTTTGGAAGCTTAATATCACAGCACTGAGTGATCTCTGACGATGTTCTGAACCACCGGATCTCTTCGAGCTGTTATCGTGTGTTCGTGAGGCTGTTCGCACCTTCGCGGATGACGCCGGCGGAGCTTCGTCCCTCCAGCATGGAGCCGTACTGAATGGTGGGAATCAGCTGTTTGTGCGGCACGTAGCACTCCTCCTGCGACGTCAGCTCTCTGTCCAGGGTGCGAGCCCGTCGGCCGGCCCTCCCCGGGGAGCCGGAGGAGTGGTGCTCGGCCCCTCCGGCCCTCGCCTTGGACAGACCCCGTCCCGCTGCGCCGCTGCTGCAGTCGGGCAAAGGGAACGTACCGATACCGCTGTCCAGAGTGTAGGTGGACGCACCGGAACCTGCAGAGGAAAGGAGGAGAACGACTGTATCATGAGGAAATGCAGAAATAAATAAATGAAATGTTGAGGCAAAGAAGCAAACATGTAAATTAATGAATTCCCAGTATTTTTATCTTTTACTGAAGCCTCGATCGATTCTCCTCGGGGGCGTGGCCTACTTTATTTACCTTTGATATGCTAATAAAGGTGTGAGCTCATTTATTTCCCCTCAATATGCAAATGATACGTTTCAGTCAAACCCTTATGGATTATCACAGATGTGCAGAGTTGCATTCAATTAAAAAAAAGAGAAGGAATCATTTTATCTACAAAATTTACGTAAAGTATTAAAAGTACAAATTAAACAGAATGGAGAGAGTAATATAAACAGTGTTATATTAGTTTATATTATATAACTGGATTACTATATTTGATGTATTACATGAACTGCTTTATACACAGATTTAGTAGTTTTATCGGTAATAATGTAATAATGTATAATATTTTATAAATTGATTTTATGTTATTAAAATCATGTAAAATGTTATTCTGCAAAGTAACTAAAGCTGTAAAATGGAGTAAAAGTACAATATTTCCCACCAAATTGTAGCCACAAATCAAAACTATCTTAAAATTGTACTCTAGTGAATATATTTAGTTAAAGTAAAGTCACTTTACGTTTATGTTCATCAGAATTTCCCGTCACTCGGCCCCCGAAACAGGATGTGATGTCACGTTTCTGATGTAGGTGATAAATAAATAGTGATCAGAGTGATCAGTGAATGAGAGTGAAGCTGCAGTTTATAGTGAGATAATGTGACAAACAGTGAATTATAATTTCCATCTTATTATTGGAATATTAGCAGAATGTTGTTCAGTACGATGTTGAAGTTCGACTGTTATCACTTTTGTCCTTTTATAAAAAGCTTATTAAATGTATTCTATAGATTTATTTCTATGGAAACACACATTTGATGTTTTATTCATTTACTCATCTCACCTGATCCATCTGTGTATGTAACAGTCTTTCTGTTGCTAGTAGCAACCACTACTGACACAGATCTGCTCTACTTTGTGTCTGAAATCCTCAGAGACAACATTCAAGTTTATACATAATTACCGGGTTTACTTATGTGTAGTGTAGTGCTTAATAAACACACACACACACATAAATTAAAATGAAGTCTTCCTCTACTTCCTCTCTATTTAGCTGTTAATTTAGATAAAATTCCAAGTCTGCCTTGTTTACACTGTATATTTGCTCAGTGGAAAAATAAAATTAAATAGAATAAAGAAGGATAATAACAAGGAGGGTTCAATTAAGTCCAATTAAGGAATCAATCCACAGCTGACAGGGATGAAGCTAAATGATGATGATGATGATTAGTGAGCGTCTGATACCTCAATTTACTGCTCAGAGTGAACTATTAGTGCCTGTTACATAAGGAGGAGTGTTTGTAGTGTTTCCTTCTTTTATTGCAGCTGTTTTGTGATTAATTTTGTGTTAATTTGTAGTTTTTTCTATGATCAGCTTCCTGCTAATCAAGCTAGCAGCTCTGCTATATGTCTGCTGCTGTTTTTCTACTGTAACATTCTCATTAACAGCTGAATTACTGCTGTGAAAACTTCAATGTCTTTTACTCTTTTTACTTTTTTCTTCTGTACTCGACTTCCTCTGCGTCTTCCCTGCATGAAGAAAAAGTGTCACCAGTCTAAATGTGTAATTTGATACCAAGTCCAGACAATCTGAGAGGAAGTGAAAATATGGATATTTTTAGACGTAGACTAACAACCCGTTTATTTATGTAGTGTCTTATACTCTGATGGGTTTATTATTGTATAAATTTATTTATTTACTACTTAGTTTGTGTCGTGTTTCATAATTTTAATTTGACTTGTGTCTGTTATTGCTCGTATTTCCTTTCATTAACTCATCTGTTATTGTTGTCTTATTCAGTTATTTTAAAGTAGGTTTTCTTAAATACTTTTTCTTTATAATCTATTATTATGTATTTATTAATTTATTTTAATTTTGGCATTTTACTCGTATCTTGGTGTGCATGAGTCTCCATATTTACCATCCTGTGCGTTTGTTAATCACTTGTAAAGCACTTTGAATTGCAGTCGACTTGTTTGAAAGGTACGTTATCAATAAAGTTTGATTGATTCATTGAGTTTTGTGAATCCTGTTTTCATGTTTCAAATATATTGTTACAAAACCTTTCATATAACTGTTTTTTTTCAATCACCATCATTGAATTTGTTGTTTAATACTGTTTTCACAGTTGTTTCCAGTAAAAACTTTAAAAGGCGACCTGCTGTCTTCAACCTTTACTGGAAGTGTGTTTAACTCTCCGCACAGACGCACAGTGCAGGAACAAGACTGTGAATCTGGTCTTTATATTCAGCAATTTATTTCCAGACTAGTTCCACACACACACACACACGTCTGGTTTGATCTCGCTCAAGGTCGTACTGCTCATAAATCTTATAAAATGTGTGCTACTTCTGTCCTCTGACAAACTCCCGGCAGACTCGTCTTACCTGCGAAGTGCTGAGAGTGAACTGAATCTGCGAGGTTCTCATCCGACGTGATCTTTCCCATCCTGTCTGATCCCTGCGTGAAAAGAACAACAAGGTGGCAGATGGAGAAGTGAACGCCCGCTCTTCAAATCAGCATGCGGGGAACGAGTCTGACAAATTAGACGCCAGGTTTTAGGCTTGAAAGCTGATAAGATGTAGAACAAATTAAACTGAGGCGCTGCTAAAATCTGAGCTGCCTAAGTGAGTTTTACATGTTTTTCTTTAGCTTTTTATGTCTAAATCTCAGTATTTTTTTGTCTAACAACAGAGAAGTAAAGAGCTGTGTGACTGTGTAAGTACCTTCTCAATATCGTCACGACTGGTGGTGTGACTGATGATGTCGCCCTGCTGACTAAACACCGGCTTGGAGCTCTTACAGTCGAACGAGAGCCGGCGCTGCGGCACGCTGATCACGTCCTTCCCGTCCACTCTGCATTCATAAAACATAAAAACCATCAGTTAGAATCTCAAAGCTTTAACACCTACCACACTAAAGAGTTAGCGTTAGCATTAGAGCTGCAACAATTAGTCGACTAATCGGCAACTATTTTAGTCATTTTCACAAGTCACAAGCAAAAATGACAAACATTTACTTGTGGCAGCTTGTTAAATGTGAGGATGTGAAGCTTGTATGTGTCATATATGATAGTAGATACATGGATTTTAGATGGTTGATCAGACAAAACAAGACATTTGAAGATGTCACCATGTGCTCCAACAAATTATAACAGGCATTTTATAGACAAAATGATTAATAGATCATGGAAATAATCTTTAGTTGCAGCCCTAGTTATCATTGTTCTTCAACATCCATTATAAAGGAATATTTTGACGTTTTTGGGAAATACGCTGCGGCTTTATAGCTGAGAGTGAGATGAGGAGATTGATACCGCTCTCGTGTCTGTACGGTAAATGTGAAGCTGCAGCCGGGAGGAGATTAGCTTAGTTTAACATAAAGACAGGAAACAGGATGAAACAGCTGGCCTGGCTCTATCTAAAGGTGATAAATCTACCTAAAAGCAACTTAAAAGCTCAAAATGTACACGTTATATCTTGTAGGGATTAAACAGACAGAGCTAGCAGTGTCCCCCTGTTTCCAGTCTTTATGCTAAACTAAGATAACCGTCTCCTGCTGCAGCTTCGTATTTACTGTACAGATATGAGATCGCTATCTTCTCGTCTAACTCGCACCGAGAAAGCAAAACAAGCGTATTTCCCAAAATGTCAAACTATTCCTTTAAAGCTGCAGTTTGTCCGCTTGTCCTCGTTGAGTTCTCACCTGTTTAGCAGCTGTTGCATGAAGTTGTCTGAGCGCGCTCCTCTGTACATGACAGCCAGCTGTCCCTGAGCTTGGTCCATCACCACCTCGCAGGAGTGACCCCTGCCCGACCTCTCCACGTACGCCCTCTCCTCCTCCAGGGCCCTCCTCAGCCCCTCGGCCTTCTCCATCAGCGTCGAGATGTTCAGACCTTCCACGCCTTCTTTACACCTGGTGGCCATTTTCACAGAGTCTCTCCCCACCGAGGGGATGTTGATCTTCCACTCCTTCTTCTCGTCCTTCGCTTTGGTCGCGTCGGCCTTGCGGCTCAGCGCGGGCAGCTTGCTCTTCTTCAGGCCGAACCAGCTCGCGATGCCGTTGGAGGTTTTCTGCTTGACCTCGCTGCCCTGCCCTCCTCTGTCCTGCTCCTGAAGCTTCAGCACGTTCTCCTCGATGCCCTTCATCACCTTCTGCTCGATGGCGGATTGCGGGCTGGGGACTGGCTGCAGCGGTTTCTCCACCTCGGACGTTGGAGGTCTCGGAGGAGGAGGCGGGAGGCTGTCTCCGTACATCGGATTCTTTTTCCCTTTCCCGCTGATCTTGGTCCTCTCCTCGGATTTGGACGAGTAACGTGGGGCCTCTGTGGGCTTCCCCGCTCTGTGGACGGAGGGGCCCTGACAGGGTTTGGACGGCGACTTAGGGGGGATTTTATTGGGGCTGTTGCTACTGTGAGGCCCCACGCCGGATTTAACGTTATAAGCTAGATTCAAGGAGCCAGGACACTTAATATTGTTGCGTAGTACCTGCGGAGCATCTGCGTTGGGCGAAGGTAGACCTATTTTACTCTTGGAGGTTTCTGTCTTTGTTACACACAGTTCTTGTTTAACCAGGCCAGACGGCTGAGATTTGACCCCCTGTTCATACAGCGGAGTCGCCCCCTGATACTTCAAACCACCGCTGCTAACTTTAGGCTTTCCATCCAAAGAGTCTGTGTATTTTGAATGTCTCTGCTCCTCTTTATGGAGCTCGATGGGCCTCTCCGCTGTCTTACTCCTCTCTTCGCTGTAAGTGACGGCGCCTTCGTTCGTTGTGTCCACCGGTCTTACGCTGACTTGTAAATCCTCAGAGCTCCTCAGCTTGCCCAGCGCAGCCAGCCTGTCTTTGAAGGCGTGGTGACTGGAATCAGCCTGAGGTCTCGCTGGCCCGGTCACAGGCCTCTTGGGGATGGAAGAGGAGTCGTTTCTTCTGGCCGGAGGAGGAGGCGGCGCCTGGGCGACCCCGGAGCTCTGCGCCTGCGTGACCTCCCTTACGTCCGCCTCCTGCTTCTCTCTGGTTCGTGAGTAGTTGGGTCGGCTCTGAGCTTTGCTGAGTGCGGATGAGTTGGGCAGGCTGTGATGGTTGACCCACACCGGGCTGTCTGAATCCTCTTCGTCGTCCGACGTGGACTCTGATGTGGAGGACGACGACTGCTTTCGCTGAGGAGGGGGGTTGAGGACGCTTTCCGGTAACGATTTGACGAGTTTCCTCTCACCGCCGTTCGCCTTTGTTTGCGATGGAAAAGTGGTTCTTTTCTCGAGGCTCTGGCTCGGTTCTCCCTCTCTAGAGTTGGTCGACATGTCACAGACATTTTCATAATGAGGGACCCTCTGAGATATTTTGGGTGAGGAGGAAGCGCCCGCCTTTGAGCCGGCGCTGGCTTTCGGTGCAGAGAGGCTGCTGTAGCTTATATCCTTAGCGGGCGGGGAGCAGGGGTCTTCAGGCTGTGGAGGGGAGGTCGGTGCTGAGTGTGTGGCGGGGTAGGACTCTGATCTGGAGGGGGGTGGCGGGGGCTGCCTGCACCTCTCTGTGGTGGTGGCTCTGCGCGTGGGAACAGGAGAGTGGTAAACCTCGTAGTTGTTGGTGCGACAGGGGATCCTGGAGTTGCGGGTGAGTTGGGGGCTCAGACGGACAGCGGGGGTTGAAGTCTGAGACTTCTCCCCTATCGAGGGAATCTTCAAGAACTTGAGCAGTTTGGACGGGGAGTTGATGGCGGCGGCTTTGACATCGCTGAGACAGGAAGGGCTGGGACTGACGGAGGCGCCGGCTCTCACAGAGGAAGCCTCCAGATCTGTGCTGTCTTTCTCGGGGACGGCTGAGGGGTCGTCTGAGGAGGAGAGCGCCAAACCGTTGTGAACGCCATCGCTCGTTTCAGTGTCACAGAGGGAGATCTGTGCGCTCTCCATCACAGAACCGGGCAGGTGGGAAGTGGGACAGAAACCAGTGAGCTCTTCAGATGCAGTAGCGTTAAGACAACTCTCAGAGTTCTCCTGCTCCTGCTCCACTCCCATCACCTCCAGGCTCTGATCGGCCGTGTCTGTGAGTGATGAGTGGGTGGTGGCGCCTGCTGGTTGCTGGTGGGTGTCAGTCTTGGTACATTGTTTAGACGGGGGAACAGAATCCAGTGTTCTGCTCTTACTGTGACATTCGCTCATAGCAGCTGCGGGAGCTACATGGCTCTGGGTGGCAGAGTTGGCTTTTGAAGGACTACAGACGTGGTTGCATGGCTTCGGAGGACCGTCTGGGCTCCTCTTGCAGTGTAAACAGCAGGTGCTCCCTCCCTCACACTTCACCGCCCCGTCGCCGTTGACATGCTGGTGTGGGTCAGTGTCAGAGCAGGAGCAGTGGCAGTGTGTGTGGTGGGATTTGCACTGTAGTGGGAGTGGGTCCGCGGTAGCCAAAACAGCTTCTGTGGACATGAGCACCTGGCTGTAGTCGCAGAAAGACAAGCTCGCGGTGGACGGGTGGAACTTGAGAGGGTCCGTCTCCTCCATCTTGCGCAGGACCTCCAGGATGTGTGCTTTCTTCTTGAAGAAGGGAGACAGGGCCTCCATAGAGGCGGCGGGACCACGAGGGCCCGGGGAGGCGTGTTGTGTGCGGTAGCCATTTCCCTTCGGACAGAAAGAGATCTTTATCAGCATAAAATTCACTGCCGACACTTCAATGAAAGCCAAACAACTTAATTCACCGAGACCTTTGAGTGCATGCGTACAGGAAGTGAGTGTGAGGGAGATTAGCAGCGGACGTCTTTTTAAAGCACAATAGTGAAGCAAATGTCAGAGCGGTTATATCGTCACACACACATATATAGGTGGGGACTGTGCTCTCGTGATATAATCCATCTGTTTCACTCTTAATGTTTGCTGAGGCTTTGCTGTGTGAGCTTTGAAATAAACACCTTGGCTTGTGCTTCAGTCTGTGCAGGCTCCACCTGTTTGGCAGAGTCATTGTGCAGCTGTGCATTGTAGTCTGGGAGGGGTCCCGCCTGGACCTGTAACAGGAGATTCATGAGGCAATTATGATGACACTGTATACACTACGGGGTATTGTATACACAGACAACTAGGAGCTGCATTGTTCTGACATCTGTTAGAACAATATAGAGCAGAAGTGACAATACTGAGATCTATTACTGTTTGAAAGAATGAGGGTGAAAAAATAAATTAGCAGCTCCGACTGGTGTTGACAATCAGAGCTGTGCACTGATATTGAGACAGAGATGGGAAGTAACTCAGTACATTTACTCAAGTACTGTTTATAAGTACATTTTTTAAGTGACTGTACTTTACTGAAAAGAGTACTCCAAATATTTAGCACTGCACTCCTATAAATAAGACTTCAGTTTAAAAAAAGTATAAAAACAGCAGATTGTCAGCAGAGATTGTCTTTTTTTATTCCAGGCATTCTTCTTCTTGCCAAAACCTGGTGCCTACATTACCCACAATGCAACTCGACTGCTGACAGTTGGGTGGGAGATTTGGGTGTGTTATGCTAGTAGCAGCTAATGTAGCCTTGGGCTGCTAGCCTCAAGCAGAAATGAGCGTGCTCCAGAAGTCTGGTAACATCACTTTTTTCTAACTTCACACCCTAGGATATTTTTTCATTTTCAAACTTGTAGTCAACTAACGCTGACTCAGGTGACATCACTTGAGGCAGCGTATCAGCTCTGGAGCCACAAAAGGCTTGATACAACTTTTTCATATATGCAGTAATTACTGTAATTATGCAATTCAGTAATTATACAGTTCAATCAGTTGAGTTCCTCTTTACATATTTACATTTTATGCTACGTAATTTGGCTCCATGACATTTCTCTGTCAGCTCTACATACTGGTTACTGTGCAAATGAATCAAACATATATTCAATGTATAAAATATGATGAATTGTTATAAATTTAAATACCCAGTAATTAAAGTAGTTAAAATGAACACCTTCTCGAGCAGCTACAACATCACAATGCTGCTTACATATTAACGTACATGAAACACAATCATTTACGGATCGTTACAGGAGGAGGAAGACGAGTTCATTCACCTGGTAGTGAGCAGTGGGGTGATTGGGTAGTTTCTGCTGAAAAAGCTCACAAAGCGCTCGATTTTGTCTCTCCAGGTCGAACACCAACATCTTCAGTTTGATGCACTCCTCTCTCAGATCCTGTATCAGTAACACACAACAGTTAAGATAACGAATGAACGGACGTCACGCTGCGATGAATCCAAACACAGACGCAGAAACGAAGCCTCACGTTACCTTTTGATTTAACAGAGCTTGAACCACGTGGTTGGCCACCTGATAACAGAAGAGAATTTACATTTTTAACTTTATAGAGTGATTTATCAGAGCAGAATTGATCATTTTTAGTTTCTACATTAAATAACAACATATTGTTCGTCAACTCACCTCATCCAAGCATCTCTCGTAAGCTTCTCTCTGACTCTCATTCGCCAACATCAGGGCAGAATTCTCTGCCTGCGAGGGAAATAACAATAAAACATGTTGCTGAAAAATACTTATAATAGTTCCCAGCCCACATGGACTCACAAAAGGCAGCGAAAATAGAGCTGCAGTGCTGAAACAATTGTCTGACAAAAACTTAACTTCTTATAAATAACATTACATCGCAAACAAGGAACTTTGTCTCCGCTAACAGCTCTTCAAATAAAAATAAAAAAATCAGCCACAAAAAGATTTCCTAACAAACAACTGAAGTTTTTAACCAACAAACCAGAAGAATAAAATAAATTAGAACAAGTAGAGTCTTTAAACTGTTGTATAATTAACTCTAAAACATGAAACGGGATTTCATTTTCAACTCTTTTCTCTTCCAGGAGACAATTAAACCTGCTTGTTTCTAAATCTGATGTTTATCTGCTTGAATGTAACTTTGCACACAAAGATTTTTGACTTTTGGTTAAATTCTGCTTCACATAAAGTTCGACACTGTTGTTGTTTTTCCATCAGACAATATGTTTGTAATTTAGGGTTTTACCGAACATCAACAGACCAACTTTCCTTGTACAAATAGTACAATTTGCTCTGAGCATCATGGATATTACACTGGATCCTGTTTTTAAAAATAAAAAAGATTTTTCAATATATGGATTACAACTGTTCTTATGTTTACTGTAGTTCTTACTGAAGTGGAGGATGTGAGGGACAGTGACCTTCACGGCAGGATTACATGAGTCACACTCAATTAGCCGCTTTTTAATTTTTTAATTAACATTTTTAATTCATATTAATCTCGTGTTGCAGACTGCGTTTCCTCGTCTACTCGCCTCCAGCTCTCTCAGTCGGTCCATGAGCTCACTGCTGTTGTCCTCCAGGTAAGACTCCACGTCCGCCTCCTCGCCCTCCTCGTCCGAACCGAAGTCCTCGTCGCACATTCTCTGCTCTGTCTCGTCAGACATTGTTCTCATCTGCCAAACAGAAGGCGACACTGAAACCGTCACGATCTCTACAGCGAGTAATGCTCACTTCTGCAAACACGAGGCGAGACGTGTCAGCTATTCTAAGTCTAAGTCTCAGTACATGTTCTATCTTCTTGTAAAAGTTTGTATTTGTGCTGCACTATAGATATATATCATATACTGATATATACTGATTAGAGCTGCAACAATTAGTTGTTTAATCTATTATCCAATCGGAGGGAAAATTCATTGGCAGCTATTTTAAAGTCATTTTTCTAGCAAAAATACCATAAATTTGCTTCTAAAATGTGAATATTTGTTGCTTTTCTTTGTCATATTCGATAGTGAACTGAATATCTTTGGATTTTGGACTGTTGTTTGGACAAAACAAGACATTTTAATACTTCTCTATGAGCTGTGGGGCATTTTCACCATTTTCTGACAACTCATAAACTAAACAATTAATCAGCTAATCAAGAATATAATCTGCAGGTGAATAAATATTGATAATAATTATTAGCTGCAGCCCTGAGACAACTGATCTTTTCAATTAAAAATCTGATGTGTATATATAAATATAAACATCAGAGTTTCTGACCTCACTGTCGAACAAACAAGACAGCTGCTCAACATATATCTACCATTATATCATCTATAAATTAACTATAGCTTATAAATAAATGACTTATGAAACTATGAATTAACAATAAAAGTTAACCCACAACATACGGTGGAGATGGGTTTTTTTTTTTTTTTTTTAGCCCTGAGTAGAGCCAAAACCTCTCTCACGCTTCACCGGGTTCAACAACCTCCCGCAATCAGGTCGGGTGGCCTGTGTGTCGCCTGAGAGGCGTGACGGAGGGTAAAAGACGTCCGCCGAGCTTTTCCTGTAGCTGTCAGCACACGCCACGCAGTAATAACTGAAGAAGACTCAACGTTTTTTATCGACTTGTCTGGATTTTGGCAGCTGGACAGTCAGATGACAACATCGAGGGTGAAACAGGGGGAACAAAAACAGGATTTTTGAGAAGTTAAGATGTTCCCACAATCCCCCTGTGGATATTACACTCTTTGTTCCTCCTGCCACTCACAGAAGGATTTAATAAAGTGCCATGACATTGAGACACTGGCTGAAAGAAAGCATTCACGAATCAATTTGTGTCTAAGGTATAGTAGCTGACTGTATCTGTATCTGTCCCTGCTGCAGTAAACCCCACCCGTCTGGTTCTCAAAGCAAACCAAAACAAACACCGGGGATACCAGTTCACTGAGGTCTGCTTCACATCAGACTCTGTTCTCATCTCCAAGAGTGACGTTAACGTTATTACCACCATTACACCCTGTTTATACTCTGTTTATCTGACAGCCACAACATTTCGTTTCAACACTACTTCAGAGTTTAGTCCTCTGCACGCAGCAACTAAAAACAGACAGCAGCCTGTCCGCGTCTACGCAGTGAAGACATCTAACGCTGCAGAGCTCCTTGCTGAATCTACATCGCTGTACCTTCTATATACTGAGGATTACAGGGCAAACACATTAATCCGTCCATCCTGCATTGTTTGAGATACTCGGCCTGTGTAGGAAGATAAGCTTTTGTTTTCCATATTCCTCTGCAGCTTCAATAAATCCACAGATCGAGCCGCAGCACCACGCTGAGTGCACAGGCTGCCTGAGTCAGTGAGCATGATACACTGCAGGGCATATGGCTGAGCACCAGTCTAGTAGGCATGGCTCCAGGTGTGTGTGTGTGTGTGTGTGTGTGTGTGTGTGTGTGTGTGTGTGTAGGGATGTGAGGGGAAGTAGGTAAGTCCACGTGGACCCAGATCCAACTGTCACATCTTAAGGAGTCATTAGAGCGGATGAGACGAGCCTGATTCTGTGGCTGCAGGCCAATCAGGAAATGGCACAGTTACATGTATGTGTCAGACCGGACTTGGACAGGTGACACACACACACACACACACACACACACACACACACACACACACACACACACACACACACACACACACACACACACACACACAAACACACACACAAACAAACAAACCGCCGTTTACACATAAAAACATGCAGAAACATTCAAATATTTACAGGGCTTGGTTTCAAACTTGAAATGTGCCTTAGCTCTCCAGGAATGTATCTCAAGTGCTCGATCAGATTATTACAAAAATAATAATAATCTCATTCTTTGATTAGATATTTCCTGATTTAAATAATTATAATTCTTGTACAGCTGCTTCATGTTGAAGAGGACATAAGCTGCACATTTCCAGGTCTATATTTATATTTTGGGGCTCTACTGAAATATCTTTGCATTATTTACAGTTAAGTAAATCTCCTTATTTATCTTATTCTGGCTCTTTATGCAGCCCTTCAGTTCAGCCTCTGTCTGAAACAGGACGTTTTAGCTCCTGTCTCTTTAAAGACCCCCTTCCCAATGATCCCAGTCTGTTCTGATTGGTTTCTGGTTTCTGACCCCCGCTGACTTCCGCCAGCTCCGGATGTTACGTAAACAAACAGTCGTAGTAGAGTTTCACTTGTTTTTCTAGTTCTTTACTCAAAATGGGAACTTCTCAAATACATCCGTACATGTTCAGACCTGAATCTGATCTGAAATATGCGAGTGAACAACGCAAACAACGCATTTAACAACCTTAGCAACAGAGACTACAGATCGGACGGCTGTTTGGAGGCATGCGAGAACAATCTGACGTCATCACAAGGAGAAAGTAGAGGAAGCATATACACACATACGTTCACCTCAAGTTTTATAACAGTATAAAAATAACATGCATTTGAGATGTTTGGCATATTTTGTTAAAGGGTAAGGCTGGTGTTATTCTAGTTTTTGTTATTGTCTACAAATACAATGACTAAAACCAGAAATTAGTTCATCTGTGTAGCCAAAGCCTGACATACAGTAGCTTATTCCTCTACTTCACACACCTGCTTTATTGACCAAAACTATTAAGAAGACTACGAGTCTACAGTTATGACAGCAGTTTGGTGCTAGTATGACTTTGTGAGTCTATAGCTTAGTTTAAGTATGTCAGCATGCTAACATTTGCTAATTAGCCTTTAACACAAAGCAGAGCTGAGGCTGATGGGAACGTCATGGATGTGTGGACAAAGTTTCATGGCAATCTAATATTTCTCAAGACTCTTAATAACTCATAATAAATGTGAACCTCATGGTGGTGCTGGAGGAAATATCAGAGAATCGTCAAAGTCATTAAGATTCATATTAAAAAAGTATAAAATTTCACAGCGATCCATCCAGAAGTTGTCGAGATGTTTGTAAGAACTGATGTGCTTGAGGCTGACAGACAGACAGCAGTATTTTATTTAACTTTAATCTAACAGTAGTTCATTTAGTAGTTTACAGTAGTTTAGAGGAGATTTCAAAATATAGAGATACATATTATGTATCATGATACAGCCTAAAAATATTGCAATATTATTTTATTTATAGGCCATATCACCAGACTCTACATTCAATCAGTTAGAAAAGTTTGGTTCAACTCATTAGACTTGTAGTTTTAATATTTATTGATTCATCTCTTTAGTTAATGTTTAGTTTTGTCTCTTCTGTCTTCTTGTTTTACTCATCATTTTATTTTTATTTATATTTATGTTGCTGTTGGTCTTATTGTTTGGCTCATGTGTTCTTGTTCTTGTGAGGGAAAGGGGAATAAAAAAAGGGAGAAATATTTGCTGTATATGTCATCGTATACACCAGCTTTGTCCTTTTAATTGAATAAAAGCATTTTGTAATAAAACATTTTAATAGTCCTCAGCGTTTGGTGTCAAAGATATATCGTTTTGGTTATCATATTGGCATCAGTATAGAAAAAACTCCACAACCGAGCCCTGAATATCTATATAACACACACACAAAGTATAAAACACTGCTGGGAAAAAGCTTCAAACAGTTTCATAAGTAATCAGTAAAGACCTGCCAGGCTTTGTGTAACGAGAGCTGTCTGCAAAGCGTTTACAGGAAGATTATTGAACATCGGCGGCCTGCGGATCGCAAACACTCGACTGACAAATCTGAGCAGCACCGTCCAAAAGTATAGGGCGCTTATTGAGCCGCGATTGACTGAGCGCAGCCGGATCCACGCGTATAATGGAGGTCTGATCAATGCGGCCCATCTAAGAACGGAAGCAGATATTAGCCATCCGTTTGACCTTGGATCCAGGAACGTTACTGAGTGGTTATAAATACCAGCTTTTTTTTTTTCTCTCTTCGCTAATGCACATTAAAGCTCCGGGCAGCAGGGCCAAGAAACATGCACCCATCTCTCTCTCTCTCTCTGTCGCTGTGTGTGTTTTTTGCGAACATTCACATGTAAATTACAGCGTGGAGCAAAAAGACAACAAAAGTGATGCTAAATATAACATGAAACTGTGGTGCTGCCGCCACCGCCGCTGCCGCCGCTACTGCTGCTGCTGCTGTGGTTTCCTTTGATGTGCAGAGTTAACGTCACAAGCTTCGTTGAAAAAAAAAAAAAAAAAAACGCCGCTAGAAAGAAGAGCATCTCTTAAAACGAGTCGCGTCCAACAGGCCTTCACATCTAAAAAAAATGACTCCTGACGTCCGATCAAAAGGGCCGATCGACTGATGAAGGGTTCGGTTGTTATTAATGTCTGAATTAACATCCTCCGGAGAGCAAAAGAAACAGCGAGGGGAGTCCGGGCCAGCAGTATTGTCACGGTGGTGCTTTAGGAGACTGTGACTGGCCTGAAACTGAAAGCACACAGAGGCTCATTGACAGGGCGAAAGGAGAGGCTCAGTGTGTCCCAGCGGGGCAGCAGTGCCAGGGAGCTCCTTCCACTGAGCTCTGCTGGCAGACTTACAGCCGCTGGTGCTGTCAGGAGCCCAACACACAGAGGGAGAGAGGGAGAGAGAGAGAGAAAGCCACAAGGGGAATGCAAAGAGAGTTAATGTTGTTGCTCTGCTGAGTGCGCTGCTGAGTGGCCTCGCCGCCTGGCAGATTGTGCTTTTTTATCCTCCTCCTATGGAACGACGGGGAGGACATCTGTATTCATTACAGAGAGGAAAACACCATAAAAAAAAACACACACAAACGTCTTTATATCCTATTTCAGTCTGCGTGCTGTGATAGGACCGGAGACTGTGATGTGAATGAATCTCACTCTCGCGTCCACTGGAGCGAGATAAGGACGACGTCGGCTTGTGCGTTTATTTACATCTTAGCGGTCTGATTGCTGGAGCCGTTCTCAGACACACAATTTAGTTATTTTAGGACGTTCGATGGAATGCGGCGATAAGGAAAAGGAGAAACATGTTTAAAAGGAGCGAAGAGCAAAACAAATTTTATAGATAAGCGGACAAACAAATGATTTGGATGAGAAAAATAGAGTAAATTAACTTAGCGGCGAATAAAACGGCCTCATAAGATAACCATCAGTGGAAACACAAGTGTAATATTTGCCCTCAAACTTTATGCACGCCAGCTAACAACAACAATGTGGTTCCTTCTGCAGAACATTCGCAATTATCAGGTCATTTAAAGAGTTTTTGTTTTGTTTCTATGACGATGAAAAGGAAGAGATGTACCAGAAAGAGCGAGGATGCTGTAATTGATAATAAAAATGGGAGAAAAAAGGGCAAAACAGATAAGAATGGAGGTCAAAGTCAGCACTGAGCTTTGTTTTGTTTTTGAAAATCAAGCCTTCTCACAACACAGACATGAAATCATGGCTTTGGCCGAATGTAAACAAAGTGCAGCGAAGCGCAGCTTAAAGATCCAATTGCTCAACAAAACATGCGGGATCATGTGTTGGCCTCTGAGCCGGCTGAGCATGTGGTGCTTTTGTACACCCTGAAATGACTCAAAGGGATACCTGTTCATAGAAAAAACGTGAGCTGTGAGGACACTTCATCAGAAAACAAAGTGCAACTTGACACCAGAGGAAAACTATTGTGTCATGTTCTGTAAATAAATAGCTTCAGTGTCCTTTAAACAAATCACCCAGCGGCGGTGGCGGCAGCTGCTGCAAAGGTTGGTTCAACTTTTCACGGGTGTACGGCGCTGACACTTTTTCATTTCCAGTCGAGCAAGTATCAACCGATCAGCCTGATAACGAACTAGCAGAGTCACACGGGAGAGGCTGCGACGGAGTCACAAGCAAATCAATCGATTCATCTTCACCTCGCTCTGATCAGCTGATTGTCACTACAAACTGTCACATCCTCTGCTGATAACTAACAGCAGACACTATTAGACAATTAATCAATCAGTGGATCATCAGAAAATTAATCATCGTTTCATTTTTCAGTTAAAAATGCCAAACAGTCTCTAGTTCCAGCTTCTCAGATGAGAAGATTTGCTGCTTTTCTCTGTTTTATATGATTGTAAAATAAATATCTTCAGATGTTCAGACAAAACAAGCAACTTGAAGATGTCCCCTTGGACTTTTTTAACTACTGTCTGATGTTTTCTAGACTAAACAAGTAATCGATTAATTGAGAAAACAACAACAACAACACTAAGAATGAAAAAATCAGCCCTAAAGCAAACTGGTATCATCACTGTTGGACTCTGGGAACTTGTAATGGACATTTTTTTTACTATTCTGACGTTTTACAGACAAAATAACTCAATTTACAGATTACTGGATGATGAAGATAATCGTTAGTAGCATCCCTATAGAAGTGACACACTGAGAAATTTCCCCATTTTGAATCTTGCACTGTGTTTTTGTTCAAATTCACATGCAAACACGCTCACCTGTGGTTTCAGCTCTCGTTATGATCCTTGAAGAGGAGTCAGTCTCCTGTCAGGCACCACTGTCTCCCAACAACACAACCGAGGAGCTGAAGGAGAAAACAAAAAGAAACACATTTCAGTAAACTCTCTTCTTCTTCCTCCACCAAGGTTTTTTTGGCGAGAGCAACCTCCTGACATTACTGCCAATCCTATTTGTGTCTCGCTGTGAATCATAAGACAGAAACCACAAGATTTGGCCGCGTGTGAGGTAGATCTTGAAAAGTTGGACGGCAGGAGTTTTGAGAGCCGGTGGCGTCAGGTGGTTTCGAGACCAATGTCACCTCTGTGCTGTCGGCCGTGGCAGGCGAAAGGCTGCGGCTTTTTTCCTCCGCTCTGCCAGTGAGTGAACAGGAAACCGGGAGGAGAGGAAGACGCTCCATTGCCCTCGGGAGATACCAGCGCTCGGCAGACGCCAGTGATGCCGCGACCGCAAGCCCCCGCTCTCTTCTAACTCGCTCTCTTCCTCGATCTCCCCCCCCCACCTCCCCCCTCTCTCGTCTTTCCTTTCATCTCTGAGTCATTGTAAAGTGTAATGAAAGAAAGATGGATGAATAATTCAGCAGACACAGCGTTTAAGAACTCCCCCTTTTAATGTCTTTCTGATAACACAGGACATGCGTTGAGTGCCACACCATGATTTTTTTTTTTTAAGTCTAATGTGGGATTCCCCATTAACAGAGTTCCCTCTTAATTATGTTCAATTTCTCATTTAAAACATTTAAACAGCATGTCACGTCTGCTGCAGCCGGCGTTTAGTCTCATCACCTCCCTGATATGTGTAGACAGCGAGCTACAGCATTAACTCTTCATTTCCAAAAGGAGTCTATAGGGTAACAAGGGCCTGATCCGTTTAGATCTTGTCAAATTGAAATGGGATTAGAGGTGTTGAGCATCTGCCCTCTCAATCTGGGTTTTAATAGAGCAAAGGCAGATCATCTGGTCTGGCCCGTGTCCTCCTCGGTACACCTGGCCCTGGGAAAAAACAACAACCGTGATCTCTGATCCGTGTCATGAAGCGAGATCACAAAAGGCAGCAGATCACACACACACACACAGAAAAAAAAAAGCAAACAAGACCTTGACGGCCGCGCGTCACCAGCGTTTACTCAGCGACGACGGACGGATGGATGCTGAGAAAATGATGAAATATTGAGTCAAATGCAGGTTTTCAAAGGAGGTTTGGTGAGATGCTGCTGTTGGAGGATGAGTCCATGAGATTCATGGAATGAGGGCAAGTCTGGGAGAAAAAAAAAAAAAAAATTTCAAAGGCGACTCAGCCGAAGCAGAGAGAAGAAATGCACAAAAGCTTCTTAAATCATGTCAGTCGCACTCTTGGGGATTTGGAATCGGCAAGGCCGTCTCAGGATATGTCAAACACCACCCTTTCCATCTGCCAATCTGGAAAGGCCCAGATTGAAGTTCTTGCTGTGTAGGCAAAGTGTGTAGGCGGGAGATGTAAACAATGTGACAAAAACCTAAATCCTCAGATGGAGGAATTAAACAAGACGGGGGGAAAGACTGAATCTTTCACCCCCTCCGAAAATAAATGTGGGCCAAAGTCAATTTTTCTTTTTTTTCTTTTTTTTTTTTAACCAGACACACTATTACGACGCCATTGTCTGCATCTTTAACGCAGTTTGTGATAAATATCAAAGACGTGGGTGAGACGGAATCGGGCTGGCGGGGGTCCCCCCTCTGTGCCGTTTCCTGTCTGATGTTTGGCTATATGAACCGAGACGAATCATACACAAGCAATATTTGGGATGAGGAGCGGAGGCGGGGGGAGAGAGGAGTTTGGGGGGAGGGGGCTGGAGGATGGGAGCTCCCTTTCCCAAAAGGCCTGAAAGGTTGGATGTGCGCCATGTATGTCTGAGAGCGATCGAACAGAACGCAGGGATCCTTAAATCTCTGCCAGGCAAACCTCCACACCCAGAGAGGAAACGCATCACGGACCCCGCATCTCTGATATAACAGTGTTTTATCACACGTTCAACTACAAACAGGCTGTCCTGTCCTCCTGACACCAACCTACCCTACCGCTTGGCAGATTTATGACACTTTGTTAGCCGCAACCAAAACAATCCTACATGAGCCGGTGTTGGTTCAGCTAAAATAAAAAAAAACCCACACCGTGTGCTAACAGAGCAGTTTGCTGTTGTCCTGAAATGTAAGCTAGCCCACGAATACAACTGCTAACATAAACACACACAGCAAATCAGAGTCATCTCCTGTCCATTCATGTCAAGTCAACACCGTAAAACCAAACAAAACACATGTCCCGGCACTGTCACATCACTTCATTCTCACACAAGTAAAAATCTGCTTCTTTGAGACACAGAAACACCCTCACAACACGCAGAAAGAGGAGGCCAAAGGAAACACCATGTCAGCTGTAAAACTGCACCAGTATTTACAGATTTACACATTCCCCCCACCCCCCTCCTACCTCACAAACAAATTTTTGGGTCAGCTCACCTTGCTCCTTTTCTGTCATCCAGTCATCTGAGATCTCCTCAAAGCAGCATGAAATGTAAAGGCACCAGAAGAAGAAGAAGAAGAAGGAGAAGAAGAAGAAGAAGGAAAAAAAAAGAGCGACACAGAGGCCACAACCTCACATTTCTGTTTTCCGGCTGCGGAGGAGATTATTTTCCTCCCTGTTGAAAGTGCCGTCACCCTCTGAGTGTGGCGAGGAAGCCGGTTTCCTCTACGCTACGGCTAGAAAAGGCCTGTCCTTGGGTATGTGCATTGTGTGTGTGTGCCTGTGCTGTCTGCAGAGGCTGCCATGTCTCCCATTGTTCCAGGGCGAGTGAGGCAGGCTTCCTACCCCAATAGACCCTGCCTACTACAACAGCTGTGGACCAGCCCCCACCTCCTCTCTGCCTCTCCTTCTCCCTCTCCCCTCCTCCTCCTCCTCCTCCTCCTACAACTCCTGCCTCTCTGCTTGTGCTGCTGCTGCTGCTGCCGCTGCTGCTGCTAACCATTAACCCTGCAGCTGCCGGGCTCGGGCCGTAAAGAGGAGGCGAGAGAGAGAGGGGGGTTGTGTTTCAAAAAGAGACCCTAGCATGTAGCGGACAAAGGAACGTTAACAGAGAGAGGATATCCGACAGGCGGGCTGGACTGACAGGAGTTCTACACAGAGCCGTTCAGTGCCCTAGAAAGAAAGCAGGCTCTGTGTTAAGAGGATTGTCTTTCTCAATCACATTGGTAATAAGTGTTGGACTGAGTCCTGTGTGACTGCGCTGAGGAATAGGAAAGGGGGGGGGGGAAAAGTCACAGGATATCTGAATGAATTCAGAGCTGGAGGGGAGGTTTAAGGCGCCAACTAATGTTTATTTTTATTATCAATTAATCTGTTGATTGTTTTCTCGATTCATCGATACTTTGGTCCAATAAATGCAAAAGAAAATAAAGAAAAAAATGGCCACAAATAGTTACAAGAGCCTCAGGTGACGTCTACAAATTGTTTGTTTTGTCCGACCAACAGTTAAAAACCACATTATGTAAAAAATGCCATAAATTTGAAAAACTGATTAATTGTTTGGTCAATAAAATGTCAGAAAATAAAGAAAAAAGCGATTTCCTAAAGATAACATCTCTACATCACAGCTGCAACAATCAGTCAACTATTTGGATTAGTTGAGCCACAGAATATTTATCTGCAACTTTTTTTCGGTTTAGTCATTTTCTGTGAAAAAATGCGAAACATGTCCTGGTTTAACCTTCTCGAATTTGAGGATGTGATGCATATATGACACATATGTTTCATTAATGCGTCATGAACTGAATATCTTTGGGTTTTGGACAGTTGATCAGGCATTTGAAGACAATGAGCTCTAAAAAAGTATAACAGGCATTTTTCACTATACTAGACAAAGTGTGAAAATAATCCACAGATTAATTGATAATGACAATAATCATTATATGTCACTCTACTTTAAACTGTCTCCAAAACCCAAAGATATTAAATTTACTATCACATAAAAAAAAAAAAATCAAATCCTCACAGTTGAGATACTGGAACTGCGCTTGGTGTTTTTTGCTTGAAAAATTATTTAAACGATTAGTTGATGATCAAAATAGTTGCCAATTTATTGATCAATTCATCAACTAATCATTTCAGCTTTAGAAAATAAATATAATTATAATTTCCCAGAGCCAACAGCTGTTTTAATATCATATATGACAAAGAAAAGCATCAGATCTTCACTTTTGAGAAGCTGGAACCAGAGAATATTTGGCATTTTTACTCAAAAAATGAAACAATTAATCAATAGTTAAGATTAATCTTGTCAATCAATGAATCAACCTCTTCCACATGAATGAGTGTTTCAGCAGCAGCCTGCATTAGGAGAGAATCGTCTGAACTGGTCAGCAGCTTGAAGGTTTTCTAAACATTTATAGTGTTTCCAGATTTTCATGGCCAACGACGGCGTCACTGTACTTATTGGTCACATGACAACTGAAGGAACTTGAACCTGAACTTGAACACAGCATCTCGGTGTGGTCGTCTCTCCAGAGCTGCTTTCACACACATGCGCTGCAACACTGAAGTTATCTGGACGTTACCCAGAGGAGATGTATGTGAGGACAAAAATGTCTGAATCAGTTGGACCGGACATTAAACGGACTTGACTCTGCCGGCTCTTCAGTACAAAGTCTGTGTAAAGTCTGATTGAGCCCACATGTGAAAACAGCAGGTCATTGTCCGGAGAACTCACAGCGATTGAGTGGGCATGTTGATGATGTTTCTACCATGTGACTGGCACAAAACCGGAAGAAAGGTCATTTATATATTAACTAATTATGTATATTGCTTTCCACTCTTTCATTGATACATGGAGTATTGATATCAATGCAAAAACAGTCATCATTATGAGCTGGCAGCCTCGTCCGCCATCTTTGATATGCTGTAAACAAAACACTACTTTTTGCATCATGTCCTGCCTCCTGCGCGCTCTACCCAGGCGCCGCCCCTCACCTAAACCAAACAGAGTATTTCCAGCAGGTGAGAACACGTCGGACATGGACAATCTCCTGTTTTGTACTACATGTGTGAAACCGCCACTCCAGACAATGCTGGGACCTGATTGTCCGGACATTGTCCGGAGTTCATGGGAACAGCTCAGGGTTTCACCCTGTGTGACTCATCTGCTCTCCCTGTTAATAAAACCACATCATCCTCATACTCCCAGACATACCAGACACACTAAACCAAGTCTGATGACAAAATGACTGGGCGCCAAGGCAACAACAACAGGAGGAAGAAAACACGGGTTTCATGACCAGAATGTGGGAGGATAATACAATAAAGTAGATATGCAAGGGAAAACATCCTCGCCTCTGCAAACAACTCTTGTAAATTGTAACCAACAGATCTATATGTACTCATTTTAAAGTTGAGTGATTCCTTTTTTAATTTGACCCTAATTGAGTAGACGAGACCTGACCTGAATCGACTTTACCCCGCACCAGACTTCCTATAGTCAAAATCAAGTGCCCCCAGGGGGCTCACATGAATGTCAGTTGTTTCAAGCTATTGTCATTCAGATTTGACCAAAACAGTCGAGCCAGTTTGGCGAGTATAGAATTGCCCCAGATTCACAGAATTTCAATTTCTATGTCTGAGATGAGCAAAAGCCAAGCTTTGTTTTCAGGATAATGTCGACACTGATAAATCCACTATGGGAAATCAGGGGAAAACCCAAAGACAAAATACTTTACATCAACTCAAATGAGCCCCAGACTGCCCCAGGAAAACTGCACAGGTCATCAGAAAACACAGCCCAGACGCTGAGCTACACATCAAAAATCACCCAGATCAAAAGAGCTCGTGTTCAGACAGGACTTATCCTCTTATTACTAACACATATGGCGGTCCTGCCCAGTCTGTCCTCATCAGCAGGCCTCTAATGTGTGTCCACCTAGTGGATGAAAGAGAGAACCAGCGTATGACTGTCACAGCTTCAACTAAAACTCTCTTTAATCACCAAATCCTGACTGATTATAGGGTTGTATTTGCAATTTTAAGGGGTTTGGAGATAGTTTTCACATCCTAGATAACAAAACATGACATGCAGCAAAGTTCTCCATTATTCATCAAAATAACTGGATCCTTAAAGGAACTCTGAATATATAATATCTAAATCCTATCACATTCTTCAACAGTGTTTTCTACAACAGGTGAATTGCAGATATGACTTTCTAATACTCAGAATTTCTTTTTGGTTTTAAGGTGTGACAGAAAGTTAAAAAAAAAAGCAGAGAGTTCAGTGTTAATTTGTTTCAATATACAAAATAATTGTATTACTTACTGAAAGAAGTATGATAAAAAAGACATTTGTGCACAGAAGCAACATCTTTTTAGTCTAGACACTAAAAAAAACTAGTCAAATTTTCAAAAAATCCCCGACTGATTTGACCTGACTACACAATTCATAAAAATGTATGAATTTATTCAATACAATGCTGAATGCTTTGTTTCTACTTCCTTGTTTTACTTATTTTTTCCCCCTTTGCTATCATCTCTCCATCTGCTGTTCCTCTTTTCAGTGTTTTTTGTCTTTTCTGCAACCAAATTAGCATCTATGCTGCTACGGATGACCGTGTCCGTTGGTCAGTCCACCACTTTGATTCAGACTGAAATATCTCAACAACGATTGGATAAATTGTCATGAAATTTGGTGAAGACATTAATGTTTCCCACAGAATGAACTTTAATAACTTTGGTGACCCCCCCTGACTTTTCATCCAGCGCCATGTCAAAATTTCAATTGTCCAATATTTTGGTTTATAGCTACAAAACTAATGACATTCCCATCAGCCTCAGCTGTAATTTGTGTTTATAATCAGCCATTGTTTGCATGCTAACAGGCTGAACTAATATGGTTCACATGGAGAACATTATACATGCTAACCATCATGTTAGCATTAATGTCAATTAGCAAATGTTAGCATGTTAACAAGCTAAACTCAAATGGTAATTAACATTAGCTGCCAAACTTCAACGTGTTAGTATCGTCGTTGTTAGCATGTTAGCATGCTGATGTTAGCATTTAGCTCAAAGTGCTGCTGTGTCATAGTCGTGTGTGTTGTTATTTTCAACATTTTTTTGATCTAATAAGGTATATGAATATACAAAAAGTGACTACAAATCTGCTGCAACTTTTCTTAGAGCACCTGGAGCAAAATATAGTCTCAGTTTAACACCAAAAAGCTCTATTTTTTTAATTAATTAATTATTAATTATGCATTGGTGGATGCTGGTTTGTTTTATGATTAGCAGATGTATATTTTGGACCACAATCATGATAAACTAACTGGAGAAAATTCTGAGAAAATTTCTGATAGATCTTATAATTAAAGTCAGAAATTAGTGGGAGTGAGTTAACGACTCACATCACTTGAAAAGAAACTGAATGAAGGCTTGTCAGGGGATTGTCATACCTCTGCTGTGTCAGACATTAACGCTCATAGACATCTGTATGGGATGAATGGGACATTGAGGGGACTCGCTTCCCTTCTAAGAGGGTCAAAGGCTGAACAGGCCGACATGACCTGAATGAGAGCCGGTCACATGGTCCCCTGGAGCTAACACAACGGAATGAGGATAACTCAACATAAAAGGCCTATTGTCACCCCCCCACTCCGCCAACCACTTTCCCCCCCAAGTGAGGATTCTTCACTAACTGCTCGAAAAACTCAATGGTAATGTGGACATAAATGAGAGCTGGACACAAGAATGTCAAGGAGGTGATAAAACGTGTGTCTTAATGGAAGAAAACTCGCCTGGAAATTTCCTCTCCTACGGGCAACACTGGAGGCGACATGTGACTGACCTGAAATTCAATGCAAACGACATGTAAAGCAGGACGTTGCCACACTGTCATCACACTCACACCTTCTCTTCAAAGCAGCATTTACACACACATGCAACTCCTGATAAGATAAGACGACACAGGGAATCTTCCTACCGCTAAGAACAAACAATAATATCAACACTTAACCCTGCAAAAACATACTTCAGTTTGAAAAGGTCAACAATGTTGATGACTGACTGATAAATAGCTGGTTCTAGCTTCTAAAATGTGAGGATCTGCATCTTTTCTTTGTCTTCTATAGAGCTGCAATGAGTCGATTAGTTACCAACTATTAAATTAAGTCATTTTTTAAGAACAAAATGTGAATATTTCTGGTTTCTTTAGTCTTCTCTGACAGTAAATTGAACATTTTTAGGTTATGGACTGTTGGTCGGGACAAAACAAGACATTTGAGGACGTCACCTTGGGCTCTGGGAAGCAGTGATCAACATTTTATTGACATTTTATGAACCAAACAACTAATCGATTAATTGAGAAAATAACTGACAGATTCATTCATAATGAAAATAATCCTTAGTTGCTACCCGTATAATTTTTCTAAGCAAAAATGCCAGAAATGAGCTTGTTCCAGCTTCTAAAATTTAAGGATTTTCTGCTTTTCTTTGTCTTATATGATTGTAAAATAAACATATCAGTGTTTGGGATTGTTGGTTAGACTGAACATGCAATTTGATAATGATGACTTGACATTTTTCACCATTTTCTTACATTTTTTTGGGCTAAAAATTCATCAAGAAAATATCTGGCAGGTTTATCGATAACGTCAATAATTGTTAGCTGCAGCCCTAGTAAAGATATAGAAAGCGACGATCCGTTAGCAGATGGTCCATCTTAACTGTTTCTGGTCAGAAGGCGGCTAAAGCGAGAGGGGGAACTGTCAGGGAAATTCTGAATTAAGAGCCGTAAATCAGACTCATGGGGAACAAACCCCCATTGAGGGGGCAGACAGTTTAATGGGCAGTAATGTGCACAGCTCCATGTGAGGACGGAGAGCTAATCCACCTACAAGAAATGTGACACTCGGGCCTCGGAGAGGAGATGTGCAGGGGTCTACAGCTGGAGCTATGAAAGCCCCCAGTGGGGTCGGTGGAGGCCTCTTGTGTTAATTTGCATGAAGCCTCGGCTTAGTCGGACCTCATTAGGAAGTCAGGAGTTGTAGCCGGTGAGCCATCATTAGTGGCCCGGCTCTAGTCTGGCTTAGCTATTTGTGTGATACATGCAAGGCCAACAGAAATCCCCTTCACATGTACAACTTTAGAGGTATTTTTTTTTTTTTTATCACAATGTCATTCCAGAGCAGCGGTGACCTTAATAAATGGCTCACATGTGAAAGGATTCAGAGTCTGCTCTTCAGTTCATTTCTGCATTCATAAAAAAAGCCCGGTAATGAAAACCATTTGTCGTGGCCCCTATAAAGGCAGGTTTCATACCACTGTAAATACTCCAGAGAGGAGGTGGTGTCCCCTGCCAACCAGACTACGAGCCGTGTAACCAGACTGCCTGCCAGAGGAACAACTGCGTTTAGTCCAGCTCCTCACTGGATTTCCATGTGTGTCAGCAAACGTCTTTACTACCTGATCCCTCGGTGAGTCATATTCGCAACCAAATGACTGAACTCTGACATGCCTGGAAAAAATGTGGAGGCTGAACAAGACAAGCTGCTGAGGCCAGACAAGTGAATCCAGGTCATGAGCGGCCTTCATGTCCGGTCTTTAGAGCCGAGTAGTATGAACAAACCGTGTCACGGAAGGTGAGAGTGGGACTCTGTATTACAAAGCCATATCAGCAGATTAGTCAGTTATCTTTGGGCTTAACCCGGGTTTTCTGACGCACTTTTAGAAACGGGGAAGATCACCATGGTAACAAAATGTGTCATCGGCCCCGACTACTGCCAAGAGCTAAACCAAGAAATCTGCCAATATTAGCTTGTTGCACATAATTTAGAGCAAATTTCAACCATATTTCCTGAAAATATGCAAAATCATCCAACTGCAGTTGTAAATATTAGAGGTTTGGTCATTGAGCTGGTGGAGCAGCTGTTAAACCTTTGCAGAAGAAGAGCGTTCGTAGGAGATGATGTAATTAACAGGGCGGCAATCAAACCTCAAGTGGTGAAAAAACAATGTAAAAACATGATGGAAATATGACGTGTTTGTTTCATGTGTAATCTGAGGAGTGTTAGTCACAACCGAGTTGATGTTTTCATCCGCTGCTTCAGTGGATGTTAAGTCATGATTTATTTATTATGACTCTGTTTCCGCTGCACTTTGTTGCATTTTGCTTTTATCGATACATCAACTTTTCCACCTCAGCCGAGCATAAAAACTTCTTAGCAAAATCTTTTTTAAATTTTCTGCATTTCCACTTGTGTGCAGCGTATAAGTAACATGAAATTGTAGCACAGAAATGCCAAACTAGATTTGAGGTCATTTAGAAACCATGTCACTGTGAAACGTCTCTGACTGACTGAGTGAGTGATAAAGTTACACCATTGGTCGGCCGGCCAAGTGTTGGAGCTTCCCCATTGGCCGTTTCCTATCCCGTCCTCAGGGGAGCGTTTACAGCGGTTCCACTGAGTGCAGCTCATTCCCAAATTTATTGCACTTTCGAGCGCCCTGCAGACGCCCCAACCTCGATCTGCACCCGGATTCACACGCCATGACTGCACGACTGCACGAGCATGTGGAGGCGTTGTTGCGGCCTCGGTGGCGGCGCTGAGCATCACATCGCTCCTTGAGATGATGTCGGCAGCTCATGCGGAGGTGCGCCCGGGGCTGCCGCGCGTGAGAGACCTCCGACGTCGGTTTGCGCGGCTTCAGCTGCATCCGGACCGTGACGACCAGCACGAGCTCGCGGAGTAGGAGAGAAAACAGCTCTCTATGCGCCAGAGGCATGGAGGTAGAGCGCGCAGTTAAAACACTCCAAATAACAATCACTGCATTTATAACATCTTTTTTTAACTCAAACATAGCTTAACCACGTCATGTGATATGCTACTTCAGTGCACTTTAACAAATACTACTGGGACCACTACAGATGAACATTTAATATGCAGGAATTCACATTATAGACTCTACCATTGACTATCCCTGTAACAAATTGGCCCCAATTTCACACATTGACCATACACGGTCCAGCCATATACTATGTTTTGACCGAGTTTTGTTCAACTGTAAAAAATAAGATAAATGGAAATAAAAAGTATATCCACTGTCACCTCTTATGGTAAATTAAAAACGCTTCTCAATATTCAGATTCATCAATGTTAGAGAGAAACGAGCTCTGTGATAGAAGCTCCAGACATCTGGAGAGCAATGACACCAGACTGGACAAAGCAGAGGAGGTGCATGAGTGGTTTGATGATGGACAATTTCTCTACATCTGGCCACATCTGGCCGCCAGGCACAGCGGCTCAAACTCCTGGAGACCTGGAGCTCGTAGTGCTATCTCAGCAGAGCCAGGCGTGCTCATCATCACCCACATCCTCTTCCCAAGGTCCGTCCAAGAGGAAGGACCTATTTATGGTACAGAATAAAGATTATATGGAGGGGGTTATATATGGAGATCCTCCTTTTAAAAGGCTGCTCTCCATCTCAGCGACACACACACACACACAACATCTCCACGGGGAAGAACGCTGATGTTTTTAAAAGGCGTATAGATCCGATGCTGGTGGGACACGTTTGGAAACAGGAAGCTCCTGAGAATTTCAAAACACTGAAGCACCAGTAGTTCACTAAGCACCTTGTGGGAGAGGGTTTAGGGATTGAAGGGGTTGGGGGTGGGGGAGGGAAGGGTGCATAAAGCTCCTCAATAACAACTTATTTTAAGACAAATGAAAATAAACTGCGAGGGTGCACAAAGGAACAGTGTTCATTCGATGCAGAGGATAGGAGACAAAACCTCCCGCTGTAGCTGTTATTCTTTATCTACACAGTCTTAATCCAAGTTATCATGGGTCATAACTCAAAATCATAAATCCAAGTGTAGATTCTTAGATTCTGTCGGTGTAAAACTGAACAAAATTACGACAATTTAATCCTTTTTTTTTGGCCAAACAGGACGTGGTGGGGACCTGGTTTGCTTGAATTGATTAAAGCTACATTCCAAGCCATATTTTCTCTGGACGGACTGATGAATTGAATGTTTGTTACAGCTGCAGCAGCTAAAAGCAGTGTTTTGCCAACTTCAATGTTTTTTATGACCACAGATTCCTCTGTAGGGTGGATTTTGACCGACTCCGCTGCATTTAGTGGGAGCTCTCTCTCGCATACTATTAGGATTCCTCAAGCGCATTCGATCATGCATATTTCAGAGGCCATACTTGACACAGCAGGCTCTAATGCAGTTTATGTAGAAATGAAGGCTCTAAGTTGCTCTTTGTGACTTCTTGGGCTAATATTCTAGCTGACGTGTGTACAAATAATCACAACAAGCCTTGAGCTGAGGTGAAAAATGCAGAAAACAAAAAAAAAAAAAAGGGGGAGTTGTGGGGAAACAATGCAGGCAGAGATAATCCCTTTCATCTAAATATCTGCATTGTGGGCGTGTAAACAGTCGTGGTGAAGATGATGATGATGAAGTCTTGCAGAGCTCTCAGTCAGCCTTCCCTCCTGCTGTGAGCTCAGTCGTACCGCGCCGACTCCGCGGGGGTAATTGATGAATATTTTGCGATGCTAATGCAGACACCAGAAGTGCCTTTGGTGTATAACCATGGTAACTACAGCACCTGCATGCATCAGACGGCGGGGCGGTAAAGGGCTGAACTGATAGCTGATAAGGAGAGGTCCCAGCCCCGGCGTAGCATATCTTCAAAGCATGGGCGTTTATGCAGAAGGGGAGGGCCGACGCCGGAGAGATAGGCCGACCGCAGGAGGCTCTGACCTGTCTGCGCACCCCTACTAGACTTCAAACTGACTAAATTATTGTCCTGTTGCTCTTTCCTCCCTGTAAAAACGGTAAACTGCGACCTAATAAAGTGATATTTCACAGAAGGACTGACCTTGTAGTGTCTTTAAGGTCGTTTGCTCTGTAAAAACAGCATTGTAGACAGCGATGTAGAGCTGGAACAAGTAGCCGATTAATCGATTAGTTGATCAACAGAGAAATAATAGGCAACTGTTTTGATATTGGATTCATTGTTTTAGTCATATTTCAAGCAAAAATAGTGAAAAAAACCAAAACACGCTCTGATTCCAGCTTCTCCAATGAGAGTTTTTGCTGCTTTTCTGTGTGAATTGAATATTTTTGGGTTTGAGGTTGTTAGTCAGACAAAACAAGACAGATTACTCAATAATTTCACCTTTCCGTCCCTCATCAGAGTTTGAAGCAGAGGTCTTTATTTCAGCTTTTAGCTTCTTACTGCTCCTGCACGAGTGTTTTAAATTCTTCTTATTCTTAAAATTCATGTATAGCTGAGTATATGTGAACATGTCTTTATGTACATATAAAATCGTTAAATCTTCTATTAAAATTTGTGTTTTTTCAATGCACAAACAAATAAATGAATAGATAATTAAATTATTCATTAGTTGCAGCCCTACTGCAATGTGCTGCTGTATTTTAGGGCTACAACTAATGATTTTTTTCATTATCTGTTAATCTACTGACCTTTCTCTTTTAAATTAATCAATTCATAACAGAGAAAATCATCAAATCTGCACATTTGAGATGCAGGATCAAGAGAATATTTTGCATTTTTGCTTAATAAACGACTTAATCGATTATCAAAATAGATTGCGATAGGCTTTCTGTCAATAATTGTTCCAGCACTACTATATTAGTGGTGCAACGTGATGCCTAATAAACACTTTAATAAGCAAAACAGGTTAACAGAACCAACAGCCAAATTAAACACTTACTCCATGCCACGTTTCCCCCCGCTATAATAAAGTCTGAACACCGTATGTGGCGTCTGTGTGAGCCGGCTGCAACAAGATGTGGGACACAAAGGCGTGCAGAACATCTGTGAACAATTAGAGGCGAACAGAGCGAGCCAGCACTTATACTGCCCATTACACTTGAATAAGTCACTGGCTCAGCTTTTCATGATGTAATGCGGCACAGCTTGGATATGCAATCTCAAAAGTTGCACTGGGACACGGGCTCTCACAAAACTTCAATCGGAGCTCAAACACGGGCACACAGACCATAAATGTAATCTAGCGAGCGGAGAGTGGAACCACATTTATCCGCAGAGCCCTCGGCGGCTCTGAGGTCATTCCTCAGGATGAGATGTTCAAAGCGGCCGGTGGGTCCTTATGTTCTTGACCGAGTGTTGTTCCGAATGTCGCACGTTCATGTGCGTTCATTCTGAAACCCCAGCTCGTGTTTAAATTCTTTCACTTGCATGCATCAGCTAAAAAATGTCAATAATTCCACCCAATCAGCAAAGTAGAATATATGTTTACACTGCTGCGTTTTGTCCATTTGGTGGACTTTAAGTTTAGAGGTTAAAAGGTTTATCTGCAGTGGGGGAAGAGTAACAAAGTAGATTTACTTAAGTACAATTTTGAGGTACTTGTACTTGAGTGTGTCCTTTTTATGCTACTTTATACTTCCACTCCACTACGTTTATTTAACAGCTTTAGTTACTTTTCAGATGAAGATTTGACACAATGGATAATATAACAAGCTTTTAAAATACAACACATTGTTAAAGATGAAAGCAGTGTGTAGTCGGGGTCACATTTCAGATGTCTATGAGTTGTTAACAGCTCCACCAAATCGTGATTTTTTCCTCTAAACTTCTCACATGGTTTCATTTCAATAAATGTTCAAATGATCCAATATTTCAGCAAAAATCAAAGATCAGAGAAAAAGTCCAAAAACTGAAAACAGATTTGTGTATCAGAACTTTTGTTTCTTCTTCTTTCCTCTCCCATGAATCATCTCACGACCCCTCAGATTTATCTGCTGACCCTTTGGAGGGGTCCAACCCCTTGGTTGGGAACCACTGGACTAGGAACCAAACCACTACTTTTACTTTAATTCTTTAACTACATTTTGCTGCTGATACTTATGTACTTTTACTTAAGTAGGCTTTTTCGTGAAGGACTTTTACTTGTAATGGCGTATTTTTATATTGCTGTATTGGTACTTTTATTTCTTCCACCACTGAGGATTTGAACGACTTCTCGACTTTTAGGAACTAGTCTCCATCTTTTCGCTCCACTCTTGAGCTCTCACAGTTTCGATGGCTCTTTGTGTCATGTAGTCTATGAGGTCTTTCTCACATGATACACAGCATTTGTCCGCAATTGCCAACAACAACAAACAGCAACATTACATCAACAGACAATTTGGAGAAGGCATGAGGGATACGTCATCTGTTTTCAAAGCAAAATAAGAAAAAAAAAACCCAAAAACGCAGCCTGCAAACATTAAAAGATTCATCGAGCGTTTCACAGGAGATCTTCAGTGAAACTTAAAATATTTTACAGCCTGAATTCTGGCCATCTCTGTAAGTCCGTAATTCAAAAAGGGTTGAAACTATTCCTCCATCCTTACTTCTTCTGACCTCAAACTTGGTCTTTGTTCAGAAAAACGATGAGACAATGAAAACAGCATGAGCGTATATCTGGCCTTAAACCAACAGGCACAGATCATTAAGTATGGATGTTTTTCTCCGCTACGAGAGGACTCTAAAACGCTGCACGCCAATAGATGTTTGAAATCTCGTTTAATCTCCGAGCAGACCTACAACTTATCAAGATTACTGGCACATGTTCTATTGCCAATAAAAAAATCCTTCACGATGTGAAAACAAACAAGAAACAATCCACTCCTCATGACTAGAGTGCCATTCAGAAAATGTGGAAGGTATCACATTTACTGAAAAGCAGCATTGTTAAAACGGTGATCCAATAACACGTATTCACTGCCAGTACGGCTCCCAATAAGTTTTTATACTGGCGAATATGGGCGCCGATCCAACTGGTTACCTTCATGGAAAAGTACCATTTGGAGTAACTGTATTAGAGCTCCAAAAATTCCAAATATTCCCTGAATCCAGCTTCTCCAATGTGTCTTTTAAGATATTAAACTGAATATCTTTAAGTTTGGGAGATTTGAAGACGTCGGCTTGGACCAAAATAAACTGTGAGAGACGTTTTATAGTCAAAAGGTAAAACGACTAATCAACACTGAAAAATATTCAGGAATAACAGTTCTAAACCCTGCATTAGTTTGGTGCGACGCCAATGAAAATCAGCCCCTTAACATGAATTTTTCCATGTTCCATTTGCAGATTTCTACCCTCAAAACTGCAGCAGGATTGTATTCTTGCTGGTACATAATCCAGTTAAACAAAAACATATCTTGACATTTAGGAACTGGGCTTAGAAAAAATATCCAAACCAAAACCCTAAACTGAAAACTACACTAAAAAAACTGGAGTCAACTTCCAATATGCGTGAACATAATTCACCCCCGACACGGGACAATTCTGGTCATTAAATCACACCATAAACTGTGTGCTGCCACTAAATTTAATGAGTGTTTTCACTTCCTGTTCCTCTCACTTTGTGCTGTTTATGTCGTTTTCCGATACTATTTAAACTAAAGGCATCAGATTGTGCACTAAAAGAATATTTTGCACCATCAGAAACACTTAAAGACATCTTCCACACATGTAAAATACTGTTCTTTGAATAAGAGTTTGTGTCTGACATGGTTTTTTTCCACAAAAAAGTTAAATTACATAATTACAGCTGCAATGATTAATCAATTAATCGATTAGTCGTTGGAAAGAAAAATGATCGGCAACAGTTTTGATAATTGATTCATGGTTTCAGTTATTTTTCAAGCAAATATTTTTTGGTTCAAGCTTCTCAAATGAGACAATTTGCTGTTTTTCTTTGTTAAATATCTTTTAGATATAGATTTTGGATTGTTAGCTGCACAAAACAAGCTAACTGAAAACATCTGAAACATTTCACCGAGTAAATGATTGATCAATTAAATGAGAAAATAACCTTCAGATGAATCAATAATGACAGTAATCATTAGTCACAGCCCTAACCTACTCCTTAGAGAAACTATTCATTCTGAAAGTTTAACTGCTTCACACAAGAGAGAGTTCAACCTTCCACATCACACTTGTGCCATCTGCACACTGCATCACCATTGGCTCACACTAGTTGTGATGTCACAAATCTTGCTGGTTAGTACACGCCTTAAAAAAAAAAGCTGAGATTTATGGTGAGCACACAGAAACTTTTTTTTCCTCCTTCAGCAGATGATGAAGAAAACAGCTTCCTAGAGTCAAACTCTGCATCCTCCTGCACGATGAAGCTCAAACATCCAACTCAAGTTTTTGAGTGGAGGGGAGGAGGAGGAGGAGGGGAGGGATGGGGGGCTTTAAATCAGCTGATAAAAACATAAACTCAAGGAAACAAATGCAGTGCCAAGTTAACGTATGGTTATGTTGTTAAATCCTCCTTAAAAATGACTCTATGTTAACATTTCCAGGGTGGTGTTTCCTCTTCATGCATCCCTGCTGCAGACATGTTAATTCATTCACTAGCATTATTATTATTATTATTATCATCATTATTACAGTGATGCTGGTTTGTTTTAATGTAAGCCAGGCTGCTTTTGAAGTGTCACTGTGTCCAGTCACAACCGGGATTTGACAGAAAACAGCAGTTTATTCCCATCATAAGCTTTCAGTCTCTCATTTGGATGAAAAATGAACCGTTAGTGCCCTCAACGCACTTACAGCTGACAGCTCCTTTTCCATGTCCCCCTTTTTCACAGATTTTTAACCCTCGAAACTGCGACACAGCTGCAATTTTTTTTTAGCCACCGTGTAAAGCAGCTAAACATAAAGGTGTTTCAACCTAGAAAAATGTCATTTTTCTTTCCATGGAGACAGCCCCCACCTCCTCCTCCTCCTCCTCCAAACCCGAAAATCCTGCACCGACACGGGTCCCCTCCGACACACGGGCAACGCTGTTACCGCCCTTGCGTCTCCCAACACCGGGAAACACACAAGGAGGAGGAGGAGGGGAGGTGGGGGGGTCGTTTAACGGTTAAAAACACACCAAAAAACCTCTTGTATTTAAAGCTTTCTATCAGCACAGACGTTTACTTTACTTCCCAGGTGATGTTAAAACAATGAAAAAAAGCCAGCAAAGGATGAGTGTCGGTATTCCGATTTTAAGCTAACGTTACAGCGCATGAAACGGCATTTTAACGGCTGTTTTTTTTCTCTCTCGCTCTCGTCTTTAAACTCACCTCATTTGGTCGGAAACCGCCGGAGTCGACGCTGTCGTGCCATCTTTAATAAACATATATAAACAGGCTAGTGTCTTTTAAATGTTTGGTTAAAACCTTGTGCTCATTTCCTAGCCTCCTCCTCCTGCTGCTGCCGTTGCTGCTGCCGCTGCTGCTGCTCCTCCTCCTCCTCCTGCTCCTCTCTGTGCTGCAGCCGCTTTCTTTCTCCGCTCGGCGTTTAGTGTTTGGGTTGAGGAGGAAAAGTGATGTCATTGCATGAAATTGCATTACCCGCCCCAAATTTTTTTTCTCTCCTCCTCCTCCTCCTCCTCCTCCTCCTTCTCTCCTCTTCTTCAGAGAAGTTGTCCCCATGCTGCCAAACATAACTTCACCATATACTTATATAAATATAAAGCTGCCTGTATGTGTGGTTTTTCTGTGCTCTAAATATGCTCTGCACACTTTAAAAAAAAAAAAACACCACTGCTAGGATCGTAAATCTGTCCAGATTAGGATATCATTAAAGGACAGGTTCACAATTTTTTCCCAAATAAGTCTTAAAACAACAGTCAGGTGCCCAAATGAACTCTGAAACTATGTTTTTCTTGCTGTAATCATTCCCTTCACAATGCATTTACAGTGTAAGTAATGGGGGGACAAAAATCCACAGTTCTGTGCAAAAAATGTATTTAAAAGTTTATCTGAAGCTTCAAACATAGTAGATATCTTTCAATGTTAAGTCTTTTTTTAGTGCCAAAGTTCCTCTTTTTGTTACTATACTGAATTTGATGCTAAAAAGACTGTAAATGTGGCAGATATCCAATTGGTTAAGCATCAAATCAACTTTTTAAATGGATTTTGAATGGATCACTTACATTGAAAGCATTGAAGCAGATCTTTTAATAGCCAGTATGAACAGGAGGAACGATAACATCAACATTCATTCAAGCAACTGTTGTTTTTAAAGACACACTTTAAAAATTGTGAACTCGTCCTTTAAGAAGCGTTCAACAAAATGTATCAGAAAATAGTTTTATTTGTGGATGAGAGATGAGTGCACTTTAAGTTTTAGTTACACAGACAAAATGATGCAAAACTGAGAAAAAACATTGACCGACTAAACTGGGTGCAATTTTAAGGCAATTTAACCCAGACTAAACATGAAAACCAAATAAATACACCCACATGACAAACAGAAGTACAATCAATGACGTAAAGTCTAATAGTCTACTGGAAATGGTTCACCGTAGATCGAAGAGCTGCAACGATTAGTTGATTAATCGCCGACTATTTTAATAACCGATTAATCGTTTTAAGTCATTTTTTTTTTTACAGAGAAAAAAAAAGTCCAAATTCTGTGATTCCAGCTTCTTAAATGTGAATATTTTCTGGTTTCTTTAGTATTTTATGACAGTTAAGTGAAGATCTTTGGGTTGTTGACTGTTCTCAGGACAAAACAAGACATTTGAGGACGTCACCTTTGGGCTTCGGGAAACAGTGATTGATGTTTTTTTTACCCACTATTTTCTGATGTTTTATAGAACAAACAACTAATCGATTAATCAGGAAAAATAATCGTCAGTCGCAGCCCCCGGATCAAGCATCAGTCTTTGAGTTCAAGATTTGTTCATCTGGGAGCGTCAACAGTAGCAGCGTCGACGTCTTGGAGCGAACCGTCTGTGGCGTCCCCTTCACCTCCGACAACCTCCGACACCACCTAGGAGGAAGAACAGGAAGTGAGCTGACAGGAGTAAAGTTACCTGCTGGTTAAAAAAAAGATCTGCTGCTTTGTTTAAAGGCTGTAATTTTCAACTGAAGACCATTTTTTCTGTTTCGTCCTGGCTGAAATTCCTTCCATGTTTGTCAGAGTCTGACACGTCACCCGACATACAGTCCGCAGCACAGTGCAAGAATGTGGAAACACAACAAAAATAATTGCTTCCTTTATTGACTTGTTTTTGCAAGCACACTGTACATGTTTCTTCAAAAGCCATGTTTACATAATGTGATTACGGGCTGAAACAAAGTTGACAGTCATGAGAAGAAAAAAAAAAAAGTGATGAAATCTTTTATTGTTAATTAAAAAAACCGAGGTTGAGTTCACTGTTTGATGACTCGGAGCTTCATCAGGATCTCACAATGTGACTGCTGCTACGACTAATGTCTACAAACCAACCCAGAGCACAGTGGACTCTTTATAACAGCTGCAATAATCAGTTGATTTTGGACGGTTGGGGGGGACAAAACAAGATGTTTGATGACGTCAATTTTAGAGCTGCTCCTTAAAAAGTCCCTCAGCTGAATCACTACCTTTTTTTTTTCTTTTTTTAAAGCTGCGTCATTACACACACAGTAACGCAGGGTGACAGCATGACAGGCTGTAAACCTCTACAGATTAAGAACTGTGATAGAAACAGAGGGTAAACAGAAGACAGCGCGATACTCAGAGAAGAGCGAATGTTTCCCGCTTCAAGCTCTCAGCTCCGGGGTTAAACGTAGCAAAGTCGGTTAAATTACCGCTGAAACAGACGCGGTTCATGACTGAAGGACGTATGGAAAATGTGACTATAAAATTACTTATGAAGCTCCGTTTTGTTTTTATGTTGTTTGGATGGTTCTTTAACAGTTTTATTATGGAATATAGTTTTATGTTGTTTTTATATTTTATGAGTATATCCTATGTTTTGGCAATCAGCGTCGGTTGATTAGGAAAGGAAGAACTGCAATTTCCATGTTCTTATGGATGAAAAAGCTGAACGTTGACATACACATGTGAGCATAATGCTAAACACATTTTTTTTTAAAGTATATTTATTAGGCATTTTATGTCTTTATTATTGGTTGACAGTAGAAAGATGGTGAACGACGTCAGCTGGACTCAGACCAGGACACCCCGCTGAAAAACATTTTTCCACAAACTCACTTTGCAGAATTGGCATCCAGACCTGCACTCTCCTCCGCTTCAGACACTTTTCAATGCATAAAAAAGTGGCACCTTTATGTGCAAGAGCTTGTTCGTTATTCTGCTACATTCTCATAACACAAGCAGTGCAGATAGATGATGATTTAAAGTCTCTGCTTGCAGGTTTTTTTAACCCTATTTTCATCATAACTCTACAATTCACCAGTCTTTTATTGCTCAATCACTCCTTAAATATCGATATTATTCAGTTTGACAGATTGCAACTGGCACAATAAACGTGTATGATTGTTGATTTCACAGAGCGTATGGGGCACCATCAGTCAACAGAAAGAATTCAAGACACTCAGAATGACAAAGCGCCTAACTAGAAGTTAACCTGGTCATCCATGATGGCGTCCACGTCCCTTTCAGAAAGCTCCTGTCCTGAGGCGTCCAGGTCCACCGGGTCTGGGTCTTCTCCAGTCAGGATGTCCATCGGGGCCTCGGCGATGGCTCTAATGGTCTGGTCCTCCAGAGCCAAGGCCGTGTCAAACTGCAGGGGGGACGGAGGACCCTGCATACCGTCTCCTTCCACATCCAGGTCCTGCATAACATCAGATGAATACTTGTAACGGAGTATCTGACAGTGAGTGTGGAACATGACGTGAAGTGAGATAAGAAAAGGTAACATCATCATCATCATCATCATCATCTGTACGTACATCGCTGAACTCTAGAGGAAGGCTCTCTGTGGGCTGAAGCTCTGCGGCACTCAGGTACATGTCTTTGCTGGCGGGGGTGAACTGCTCCTGCGGTGGAGCTTCTTGCTCTGGCTGGTACATGGGGGGAGGCAGGGTGAGGTGAAGCGGGCAGCGAGGATCCTCAGACTGACCCATGTGCACGGTGCGGTCGCACGGGACGTCTTTCAAGCCGGGACACATTTTGAAAAGCACCTGATTGCTGTCTTGGAAGATGTCTGAGCGTCTGGTCATCAAGGACAACGACATGTTGTACCCAAACAGGAAAACTGATACCAGAGGGTCAAACAGATAAAACAGAACTGCTCCCATTTTCAAAAAGTAATTAGTAAAACTGTGTTGTATCTCATGGGAAACTTTATCCTCACTAGCTGCCAAATTGTAATTATTGCAAGCACTAAATTCATTTCTACAAATAATCTTCCTGTAGTCAATTCTCAACATAAAGCTTCTTATTGTGATGTTGCGAAAGGCTCGAGTGCTTCATGCCTGAGTGGTTGTGTACAGTGTGTTAGTGATTTCTGTCTGAGCATAAATACTTTGCAGGGTTTGTTCACAATGAAATACTGGTGACAAACTAAACTGGCGATTAGAGGAACACAAAATTCAGTACTTGCAATAAAACTGCCAGAGAGAAAACTACAATGTAAACACATTAATCCTGTTGAATGAAAATAATACAGAAAATGAAGACAGGTTGGGAAGGGGTTTTGTTCCTTCCAACTGAACTGATTAACCCCTGTGTCACTCTGGGAAAAATCAACAGACCACAGGAAGGAGTTTATGTAGGCTCCCTTTGAAACCAGCAGCTACTGCAAGCTGCTGGTCTTGATCGGGGCCGCAGCGGATCGAACGAGAGGTGAAGGCGTTTCGATGAGAAGAGAGAACGTCAGCGTGTCAACAAAAGAAATGTTAATAAATTCTTTCATTCAATTCGTGAAAACCCATCTGAGGTTTCTTTTATGGAAACATTCTGAACTATTATGGTTTCATTCAGTCAAACCAATATGAAAACACCATTGAGGATACGTGAGACACAGTGCCGGGTCATGGGCAGGCAGGGATTGGTACACCGGGTTCCTTCCACAAAGGAGATGCATTTCTCGTACACCGTTCTTGTGTGCGGCTGCAGAGGAGAGAGAAGTGTTAGATAAGATCGTAACACTAAACCGAGAGGAAAAACATCAACATAACAGCATAACAGCATTTCCTTTATAACTATAATCATCTTTAAGACCATTATCATTCCTGGAAGCCACAAAATTGTCAAGAGGAAAAGGCGTATGAAAATAAAGTGAAACTCTTCTGGTTTCTTTTCAGTGTCTGACTGATCAAATCTCAATTGCATTCTGCTGCACTCAAAAATGTTGAGCATAATCTAAAAACCAAAAGTATGCAGTTTCCCCTCAGTCACTGTAGTTTTGGACAACGTGACAAACACATTTGAAGGCACTACCGCTGTAATACATCTGATGTAGAAGAGCCTGCATGTGTGTGATGATGCATCATATGTATTTTACCACCACGTTTCTGTAGAGCTTAGTGAGTTATTCTCTTTTTTAAAATCAAAGAAAAGGTCATGTTTATTTCAACAAAACCCTTGGCGTTTTAACTCTGTTGAATTATCAAACTAAACTGACTGAGGTTGGAGCGCTGCCTTTCATTTTAAGGGTCACAAACGGCCTCACTTACCCCTCGTGGTATCTAGCCACGCAAATAGTTTGTGTGTTTTTTTGCCCAGATTTTGATTTATCAGACTCAGAAATTTCTGCCTCCACCCAAATACAACAAAAAAGGTGAATGGAATTTAGTCTGAACTGCTCACAGACATGAAAAAAAATACATTAAATAATGTATTCAACAGTAACATCTCTTTCCAGAGAGAGAGAGTCACGTCAATATGGTTAATGCATAAAGTGCAGATAAACAGTAGGGACTGTTTCTTCAGTAGTGATATATGGCTCGAAGAAAAACTGTTGACAGCAATAACTGTAGATCATCCAGTGTAGACATTTGACCTCAAGCAAGAACATTTTTGTATTGTTCTCCTAAACCTCTGACTTTTCCGTTAGAGATTTGCGAGCGTTCATGATATGATCATTAGCGTAGTCGATACTCCTAAAATTGCTGTGTAAGATGACCTGATACACTAAGTTTGTGGGCAAGATTCGTTACCAAAGACAAAAAAAAAAAAAAAGAGCTTAAAGTCCTGTTTTGTCATCAGACAAAAAATATATTTAAACAATGTCAGCAGTAGGGGATCTGAAATAATTAGAAAATCTTCATAGTACAGCTGCGTGTCATCAGAGCAGAACTGTAACGTGACAGAAATTAAGAGGAAACAGTCTGACATGAGATTAGATGCTAAAAAAAAAAAAAAACAGTAGTGCTGAACTCTGCTGCTTTAGAAAGATAAGAGGTGGACGGAGGATGTGACAGTCATGGAGATATTAGATGAGAGAAGATAATAATCTACAGTAGGTGATGTTAACGCTGTCAGATGATGCTGGACAGAGATGTGCAGAGAGACACTGAGGCAGCTGGCGGAGTGAGAAGTTTCTTAGCAACTACTTTAAGTTGTTGTGCTGAAATATGCCAATAAAACACTTCTGTCTGTCGATGACTTGTACAACAGGTCTGTCCCACTCATAAATTTTGTTTATATTTATGAGAAAAGTGGTAAATATCATAAATTCTTTAAATTGCTTGTACGTGCCGTTTAAGAACAAATCTGCTCGTATGAGTAGTTCTTGCATGAGGTCCATTGTTTCTGCTCTTGTGGTTTCAAATATATTTCTCCAAAGCATTGAGCATCACAAACTAAAACTGCCACATGTACACATATGGATATCCTGAAACCTGGGCAGCTAGACTTGAAACCATCTGCGAGGCTAGATACTGCCAGGAAAATGGGAAAGTTTTGTGTTTTTGCTCACTAGTTTTACTACTTTCTACTCTTTTAACTGCGTCCCACCTGAGGAGCTCCTTCTGTCACAGCCTGCCTCCTCTCTCTCAGCTGCCGATGCAGCAGGGCTTCCACGCCGTACCGACGACGGTATCGACGCAGAGCTTTGAGCTTCTTCAGGTTCTCTCTCTCCTTCATGGACAGTCCTTCAGGCCCCGTCAGCAGACTGCTGCCTGTCATCAACATAAACAAACACAGTTATCATTGAGGCCTGCGATGTCTTGTGGAGGGTCTGGACTGTTGAAGGCAAGTAAACAAGTAAAACATGTTTAGTTAGTAAACAATCTGTCGTGTGTTAACCTAGAGTTTCGTGCTCCACTTTGCGGTTGTGCAGGTATCGGCGCTTTTTCTCCTTGAGCAGGTGCTGCAGGCGTTTGAACTGATCGATGTAGAGAGACTGGAGCCTGATGAGTTTCTCTCGAGTGATGAGCGCCACCTCTTCTGCTGTGTACACTCCTGCATGTCTGCCACGACACAGAAGAAATACATTCATCATAAGATCTACTAGTAAAAAGGGCCACATAACATTACTACACTCAACAATATGCAGTATGTGCTTTTTGTCATAGCATATTGTTTTTGCAGCAAGTATGAAATAAATCAAACATACTTTGCAGATTTTAATAACAGGAAATGAGGCAGTATGTGTGCCTTTGGACATCAATCACAGTAAGATTTTAATAAGTCACAGATGATTAAACATCGAAGAGAAAGCAAATGTTGTCCTGAGGATTTCACTTATTTTGTTGTCAAAAGCTCTTTCTGCAGCGGGTTTCACCATCCCCGTAATTTATTTTAATTCGTTGCAGTTGTGAGTAGCTCCTTAACGTTTCTTTGTGCACTGCGGGATAATATTACATCAACAGCACACTCTAGAATGACTTGTTTTTGTAGTTTGCATAATGACTTTATTTCACTGTCACTTTTTGAAATGAAGGTCTGCAATATGAATCCAATAAAATGACTTTATTGGGCTTTAAATTGTCTCAAACTGTTCATTCTCTAAAATAAAACAATGAAACAGTCAAAAATAATTGAGCTTACTTCAGAGGATCCTCGTGATCACTGTCAACGCTGTCGGCCTCGCTGTCAGGGTCTCCTCTCCATGTCTGATCTAACACCAAGGGTCCCTGCTCTTCCTCACTCAGACTGTCCTCATCTGCCCCGAGAAGCAGAGTTAAACATTATGATGATGGATACACATGTTCAAAGAAACACGTTGATTTAACCATACCACAATACAGAAGAAAAGCTAATGCACACATGATTAACTTCACTGGAGATGTGTACAGTTGACAAGACCATTTACCTAGAATACGACTTGCTTCGGAGCGGCCTCCTTCGATGCTGTGCGTCTCTCCACGGTTGTATCCGCTAAGCTGAGACAACAGGGACTCCGGGGTTGGACCAGAAGATGCTTTTCTCATCTGAGCGCGGAGAGCCATGGCGTTCCTGCGAGCATGCTCTGCACAGAACGTCACTCTAAAGAAGAGAAGGGATGTAGGATAGATGCAAGTCAGAGATCTGTTTGGATTTGTTATTAGATGTCTGGTGTTCAAGTCTCTGTATGCAAGTTCAATCCCTGGAGGACAGGAGACACAGAGTAAACAAAAGTCTAGACTTTCTGTTTCCAACTCACCCATCTTTCCTCTCCACCTTTGGTGCGGCGTTGGGGCAGCGTTTGCCGTTCTTGGAGGAGACGTAGCTGCACTGCTTGTACGGGGCGTTCTTGTCCTCCAGAATGTGTTTGATGCAGAACTCCAGGCCGTCCAGGCGGGGCTGAGAGCATGGTCGCTGGGTGAAGGAGCAGGCCTGAGGCTCCTGAGGACGGGGAGTCTGGGTCACCCGGTTCCGACTTGACGGCAAAACGTGGATGCGTATCCTGTTCATTGCAAATCTGCAAAATAATTCAGAGTTGAAACAATTAGTCCATTAATTGGTTTGTCGACTGACAGAAAGATAATCGAATATCAAAAAAAACTTCTGGCCACTTTTCTCTGTCTTTGACGACAGTAACAAACATCTTTGGATTTTATATTGTTGGTCAGTAGGGGTGTAACAATACGTGTACTTGTCCCGAACCATCACGGTACAGACGTTACAGTTTGGTGCATATAGTCATATAAAGAATACGCTCCGTGACCCAAACAATTACTGTCAAAATAGTTTAATAATCCACTAAGTCCGACGTGCAGAACAGTAATTCTAGAGTTTTTCCACCTGGAACGTTCTGGCAGTGCACCACTTTAGCTGTAGTGTGCTCATGAGTGTAGGCTACCCGGCGACCTTGTAGTGTCGCTGCCGTCAGAATAACAAACGAGAGACCTTTTACACTGACCGAGTGCAACCTTTTATTAAAATACGCTTCTTTATCTCCGTAGACAACACCATGTCTCCCCGTCCCCCCTCCCCTCTATGTGACGGTCGCCTTTGAGTGAAGTTGTTCAGAACAACGATAAAAACATTTGATTTCTGATGTGGTCAGACAGCAGGTTGTAAGAACCAGTTCTGAGAGAGAAAAGTGTAGTTAAAAAGTATGAAAGTAGAGGTAGCGGTTTGGTCCCTCTGACTAATATACATTTTTTTTTATTAATCTATTATTTAACAACGAAGTCCCTTTTGACATTGAAATCTCTTTTCCGAGGGAGACCTGACCAAGACAGCACACCAGTTACAGATTAAGTAGAAATAAAACACAACAGATAAGGAATACAAACATCAAACACACAAGGCTGAATCCAGCTCAAATAAGGCAGTTGTAATTCTCAGTTACATGGACTTTTGACATGGCTTTAACTGTTTCCATATATAATACATGATATCATTAGATTATTAATAGTGAAGCATCAGTGTTAGAGCAGCATGTTACTGTTGTAGCTGCTGCAGGTGGAGCTAATTTCAACTACTTTATATACAGTTAGAGCATAAATCAGCTGTCAGGTGACCTGACTCCCTGCAAGAAATAGAAAGGTTGATTTCCTTTTCCACTGCAGCACAACTTAACTGTGACAGTAATGTTTACATTTTTCAAAATTTAAGACCAAAATGTTATTTTCTACCTTTCTTTTTTTCTGCTGTACTGAAATCATACCAAACGAGCAATGATCTGAAATCCAAAGATATTTAGTTTACAATCATGTATGACACACAAAAGCTTAAAATTGTCACGTTTGAGAAGCTGCAACCAGCGAATTGTTGGCATTTTTCCTTTAAACTAATCATTTCAGACATTGTTTAAACAAAAATGCCAAATATTATCTAGTTCCAGCTTTAAATTGTAAGGCCTTGTGGTCTTATCTTAATCATACATGGCACTAAACTAAATATCCTTGTGCTGTTGGTGGGATTAAACAAGACATTTAAAAAGGCATCACCTTGTGCTGAGAAAATACAATGGACATTGTGTTTTATAATTGAGACAGTTATACTAATAACGTATTACATATAAAACATGGGCACAAGTCTGTGTAGACCACAAAGAAATGTCATTGCAGGTGATGCATTAAGATGAGGAATCTGACAAAAAATATCCGTTCATATTTTAGAGATCCACGTGGTTTATTTAGCCACAAAGTTTAGACACGGTTAAAATTTAGCCACAGTTTGAAACAAACTTAACTTCCAGATAACACTATTCTTCTTCCTTGCATCCTCAAAGACATGCATATATGCAAAATACATCAATAAGAATAATATTTGTATTATATACCTATTGTTTCTTAATATTTTTTGTTATATCTACATTATTTTATGACATATGTATACATGTACAACATTTTGAGTGCTGCCGAGAAACGTCTCTAATACTCTGTGAACATTTTACAATTAATTTAGTTCAGTTAAATTAATAAACACCGTACTGATGCGATATGGACGAAAGGAAATGTTGATAATCATTGAAACTAACGCCTAAACAGGCGGTGGCAGGTCAGGTGGCTTGTCAGAATCGGGTCTTATCAACTTTTTTCATATTTTAATGCGCATTGTATGTATAGACAACGGCCACAAATATACATATACATAACCAGCGAACGCCTTTATAACATATATAAGAAATTGTGTTATATCAGCCGTTATAACTGCAGCAAAAGTACATTTCTACGCCCCGGACAACTCTAACCAGGCGCCACACCGAGCTTTAGCCCGCCTCTCTTTACTGCGTCACTCTTTTTCGGTTGTGCAGTCGCCATCTTTGTTCGGCAGTTGCTAATAGTAGCTAACGGCTAATTTTCATAATTTTTGCGGCTGGGGAGCGCGATTTAGTGACCGATTACAACAAGCAGTCGTCTTTGTCGATATCGTCGAAATGCCTCGATGTCAGAAGACGAACAAATACCTTAATTTTCCGTTAATGACGGCTTACCTTCCGCACGGCTGCCTCACTTAACGTAGCTCCCGAAGCACACTGCGTCGGTTTGCCTGCATTCCCTGATAACTGCCACGGCCACCGCAGGAACAACCAGAGCCCGCCCACTCAGAGCTCTGATTGGCAAAAACGCCAGAGTTCAAAGCGCGCCATTGGCTCATTTAGATGCCAATCAAAGGGGAACCAAACTTGCAAGTGTATTTTACACCCACAATATTGCAGCAGTAAAGAAAGTTTATGGAAACATTAATGGTGCAATGAGAAGGTTTTCTTAAAATATTTATTGACTTTAATTGGGAATAAAGCAACCACATTATATCAAAAAGAACAGTGTTCACATATAACCTTTAAACCAAAAAAACAAAGAAATCCCAAAACGTTTTATTTCCAGACCTGAGTGTCACTAAAAACACCAAGACATGAAAAAACATGAAACTTATTGTAGCTATGTGATTTTTGCATTGTTAGGTTGCATGAGTGTCTTCCATTTTTCTCACATATGGGTTTTATTTTTGAAATGTGTCCTTTTGTATGACTTTCTCACAGCATAAAGTTAATACTTAAAATTGGAAGATTTGTCCAGATCAAATAAAACATTTTTTTTTTAAAAATGGCAATGATATATATTGAAATCTATTCTAATAGTCTCACCATTATACATGTAACACTTTGTCACTTGCATTGTAGGCAAACCTACCGAGATAAATATTCAGTGCATTTACTTTTTCCCTGTTACAACCAAGAGTTGAATAACTAATGACTTTAAAACCTCTGCTGCCTGAGCAAAGAGCTGCACTCTTTTCCGTGTGTCTTCCATATATCAAAGGAACAAAAACATTTTACAGTTGTATGGCTGATTTGTTGTACTGCATTACTGTGAACTGCCTAAAACAAATTTTTGATAACAAGTTCAAAAAAAAAGAAAGAAAAAAAAGCAGGTTAAGAGCAGTAATACTATACAATCAAAACCATATAAAGCTTAATATGAATCAAATGTACAGATGATACCCGATTCTCTTCCTAACATATAGCAGTCTTCCATTATTTTTGCTCAAACACAAATTTAAACATTAATTCAGATTAATTAAACAGTATTATACTTCATGCTCATGACCCTGTAGTGGAGGTATAACCTGCTGCTTGTCGTGTTATGATTTACACAACTGAAGAAACACATGCAAACGTTTTTTTGTTGTTTTCTTTTTTTTTGATTAAATCATGGCTTGTGGATGGATTATATAAACAATCTGAAGCTGAACAACCATCAAGTCAGTTTTGAAGGTTCAATGCATATGGAGTAACAAGACAACTTCAACATGATTAAATCAGATCAGCATGAAAACACAGGTATACACTGGGATTTTACACTTTTTTTTTTTTTAAAACATCCCCAAAAGGGAAGATCTATAAATGAAAGACAACCATAAAGACATACAGATGACCTACGATTCGTCTTTGATAATGTGTATTGTGAATACTTTGTTGTATACTGAACTCAATATGGTCACCACAAAGTTAGCACCGGCAGATAAACTTTATTTTTCTGGCATAGTTTCAGGGTTAAAGTGGGTGCTGCTGATGAACACCCCGGTAAATTATGTGTATCTGTGTAGGCAGCCTATTTCTATCTACTTCTATCTTTGCACGTAGCTGTGATCAGATCCTGAGGAAACTGATGGACAAGTGACAGTTACATGACAGGAAAAAAACTCACATTTATTTCTAGAGGGATTTTTTTTTTTTGTTGGCAATTCCTTCACTGTGACCATACTGGGTAGATATGTTTGAATTATTTGAACCTCATGACCCATAGATGTACAGTATAAACCTTTGTATGAACTGTGTCCATTAGTGTAATTGTTAAGAGAACTGACATAATATTTTACAACCATTTAAAACAATGACTGCAACACTTAAAAATCAAAACCAAAAAAAAAAAAAAGTACAAGCTCCGTTAATTTACATCTTTTTTGCAATTTTTCATAACAAAATGTAAAAAATATTTCATGTTTGTTTTAAACATTTTACAATCTTTGTACAAGTTTACTAAATAATGCAAGATAACACCAGGGGTGGGGCAATCACCTAATTTTTTGAGGTTATGGGTGTTTTTTTTTTGTTTGTTTTTTTAAAAAAGACAAAAATATTGAAAAGATGGCTTTGGAGACATGCACACTCAAATTCGCCTGTACAGTCTTGATGAAGAAATATCCCTCTGCCCAAAAAGAACATGGGAGGGGAGGGGGGGACCTTAACAAGGTAAAAAAAAAAAAAAAGGGAGGGGGGGATTATGTTTGTTTGTTTTTTTTTTAAAAGCATTCAATTAATAAATAACATACTATAAAAAACATTATAAAAAAGACAATCGGTAAGAAGACCTGACAGGTACGTGATGGAAATCTTTTCCTCATGATTTCAAGACAATGACTTCCTCCAAAACTGTGATGGTAAAAAAAACTACCAGGTCCCATCATCACATTTCATTTGAGTAAAGCAGAAAAGCAAAAAAATAGTATCTACACTTTCCTGTAAATATTTTTCTCACATTTTTGTAAGCTTTTCAAGCCTCTCATTATTGCCCCACAAGTGAACCGTAAAAATAAAGAAAAAAAAAAGAAAAACTCATCTCACTGGTACATTTCTCTGCTGTCACTCTGAAGCCTATAAAAATGTTTAGTGAGTTTAAAAAAAAAAAAAAAATCATTTTACAATACTTTAAGTAACATGATGGATGTTTGTGACGTCAAGTACAATGTACATAATACATCTCCTGACCAGGAACTCATTTGGGTAGTGGCGGCAGTGGGGGAGGCGGGTCTGAAGGCAGGGGCGGGGGCCTGGAGTTGCTCCCTCTGGAGCCGCCGCTGTACCGGTAGTCCCCGTATTGGGATCTGTAGTCAAACATGGACGGCTGGGACGGCTGCACCCCCTGCGCGCTCAGAAGCGAGTTTAGCATTTCAAAAGTGTCCTGGTACTCGTTCGACTGGGCTCCGCCTGTCGCGCTGTGTCCGTTAGTGTCTGTCTTGTCACTTTTGGAGTGCGAAAAGCTCCCTTGGTGGTGGGGAAGGCCCAGGGCGGGGAGGATGTCGGGACCGTGCGTCCCCAGTGTTTGCCCGGAGGAGGAAGACAGGGACGGTAGCTGGTAGGGATTCCTAGAGGACTTGCTGACTTTAGAGGCTTGGTGAGATCCTGCTGAGGGATCTTGGGAGTGTGTCCTCTTGCGTGAGGCGGAAGAGGATGAAGAGCTCGTTCTAGAGGAGTCACTGGGGACTTTTTTGCTGCTTCCTAACGCCCCGCTGGAACTAGATGAGTGTTTATGTGAAGAAGACATTGAGGTGCCGCTAGAGGATGAATGGTGGTGGTGGTGATGATGGTGATGGTGGTGGTTAGACCGTTCCCTGTGCTTGTCCCTGCTCTTGCCCTCCTCTCCTGAGCTCCCTCTTTGCTTCTCAGGCACTCGTATTCTGACTTTGATATCCTGGTCCTGACCTCGGGCGCTGCCGCTGTGCCCGCTGCTTCCTCCTCCTCCTCCGCCGGCTAGGGGGAAACGCATTTTCAAAGAGCTCCTGTCATGCCTCTCCTTCTCCAGAGGGATTTTCAGAATAATGGGTGACGGGTTGGACATGTCAGAGGAGGAGGAGCTGGACTGCTGGTGATGATGCTGCTGCTGCTTCTCCTTCCTCTGCTGCTGACCGATGAGAGCCTGGGCGGCGTTGGCGTAGTCCCTCTTCACGCTGGCTTCCATGTTCTCCAGCTTCCGCTTCTGGGCGGCCAAGACGTCTGCGTTCTTGGCACGATACTCACTCAGTGACACCTTAGCCGGGGCGTGGACCTCATGATTGGTCTGCTGCTGCTGCTGCTGCGGTTGTTGCTGCTGCTGTTGCTCAGCTCCACCCTGACTTTTACCACTCCAAGTCGCAGCACTGCCAGGCGTACTTCTGTCCTTGTCGCCCACAGATGAGGAAGAAGAGGCGGAAGGTGGAGCTGAGAGGCTCATCAGGCCTGCCACAGTGCTCTCCGATGAGGCCATGGAGATCATGCTCATCATGGTGTCCCTCTGGTCGCCCTCCTCCTGGACCTTTGGCTTGACTTTTGGTGTCTGACCTCCAGCCTAGAGGCCAAGAAAACAGACAATTCCTGTTGTATATCTGAATATATGAAAGTGTGTTTCTATAATATGTGAATGTATGTGTATACATCTTTTTAATAAAAATGTATACATTAGGTAAACAACAAATTCCTGTTAGGTAATTCAACAAAAACAATGGAGAATGACTTGGCTGAGCTCTGTCACAAAAGAGCAACAGAAAAAAAAGAAGTTGTACCTTCCAGTTGCGAATCCGTTTCAACCGACTGGGTGTTTTCTCCAGAATCTGCAGGAACTCATGTGTGAGCTCTGAATGAATTTATGAAACAGTGAAGACAGGAGAAAGTTAAAAAAAAAAAAAACTCTTGAATCCTCAACATTTATCAGATTAATCTGTAACTGATATACGACTTCTTGGCCCTTCTCAAACGCTTTTCCTACTCGCGTGTGGAATGGACTGAGCTACAAGGTCATTCAGAGCACATACCGTCCAGCAGCTCAAGGGTAACCGTGGGATCAACATATTCCCACCAGTGTTTGCCATCTGTAGACACGGGGATCTCCCAGTTGGACCACTTGCAGGCGAGGTGGATGCACACACAGGCCACGACGGGAGGACTGTACTGCAGGCAGAACGTGGTCAGGTGCAGACTATGTGGCAGCATACGTCCCAGATGACCACAAAAACAGGAAACAGGAAGAGAGGGAGAGAGAGAACAGACAGACATTCAGTATATTGAGTTTTTGAGGATTACACGCAAAGATACATAAACACGTTGCATCGTTTAAAAACATAAAAGTCTGTGTTTTATTGTGAACTGTGAATATACCTGTTGGTTGCCATGAAGTATGATGTCTGAGCCAGATCCTTACTCGCTGGAACAACAATAGAACAGAAAAACATACTTAAAATCTGCAACGTTTTTATGTGCAAACTTATAATAATACCAAAATATCCTCACAAAATTTTACAAGCGAAACTCAAAGCTGTCTTTTGATGCTCACCTCTGACAAGCTGAGTGCACTTGACGACATGAGTGTGTGGATGGTCGATGGTGATTTCAAAAGCTGTAATAAAAAGGGGACAAAAAAAGAATAAATTAAACGCACATGTCAAAAATAACTAGACAGATTTCTTTAAATCCAATTTCCATGTCAAAGATTATTTTCCATTCAGCAGTAAACATTAAGAAAAGTCCCTGAAAACCAGAAAAACAAACGCAGTGTTAAACCAAACGTTGCAGAGTTAGATTAGATGTCACTTTGCATGAGGTCTTCCGATAACATCCGAGACGATGCAAAAACATCAACAGTTTAAAAATTAATGGCATGCAAGCTAAATTTTTCCACTTGTGTTGGCAGTCAATCTCGTGTACAGGTGACAACACAAATGGGTTGTTTTCAATTTAAGTTATTTTCTTCTGCTGCCTTCTTCCAAGCTTGGAAACATGGAGACAAGATTTTGCACGTTGTAGCAGACATACTAAAAACCATTGTTCATGATAACGCAGGGATTCATCTCGTTGTCCTCAAACAGATGGCTTCAAAATATGAAGACAAAAAAAAGAGGGAAAAGTTAAGGACATGACATAAAACAAAAGTGTGGGAATAGTAATGTAACAGTGGGTAGATGTTGCCAAGTATGAAGCATGTGTGTCACTTTGCAGTGCTGCTAACTGCATGTGGGGTTTCTGTAGGACAAAAGTAAAACAGGTTAGCACTATTTTTTTTTTTTTATTATCACATGTGTTTCAGGGGCAAAAAAATCAAGGGACCCAGTTCTTCCTTCCCAACTTACCCAAGGTCTGGAGTATTATGCTCTCAAGAATGACCAGGTCTTGGGCTTGTTGCAGGTAAGCCTGAGGTTGAGAGGACAGGCACGTTACTCACTTGGAGGCCTCTATCCGTTGTCGAACAAGAGCAACTGAACGAAAATTCTTTGATCGTTTATCTGAAAGGCTTTCTGGGGTTGAACTGAAAGGTCGGGTTACAGTTTGCGGTAGAGTTGCACATGTTAAAAATCGACCTTTCACGCAGCACTGACGAAGCCTCGCAGATAAGTACAGATGCTCTTGTTTTACAACCACTAGACATCATATTACCCGGACGACCAAAAAAAATCCTACACAGACACTGTGATGCACTTCCTCTTTTGCTCTCGCCCTGAGCATCGAGCAGCCTCCACGTATGAGGTAGCAAGAGCTCAAAATAAAACACCTCATCAAATAATTGTCCCCAGTTCAAATAGCTGTTAAATTTATACCAAGATAAAAATGCAGTTAAAAGCATCAACATTGAAGCTGTTATTAGAAAATGACCCATTGTAGGAGAAGAAAACTGATGGAAAGTCACAAATTGGAACAATATAAATGTCAGAAGCTTAAAAGGTGGCCCGCTCATTATCTAATGTCAAAGTGCTGCTACAAAGGAATGTTCACTTCTAAACTGTTGCTTATGAATAAGCAATAACTCACCTAATCAAGCAATACATTCCCATTAGGTCATATTATTGTACAGATGAAATCACTACCCTATTAGGTAAACATATGAGCAGAAGGAGAATAAAAGCGACTGATTTTCACAACAGCCCAGGACTTACATCACTGCGTACATCTGGTGAAGGCTCCTGAGGATTGAGGCAAGCATGAGCCACCTTGATAACATGTTCCAGCTTTCGGGGTTGCTCCTCAACCTTCGCAGCGAGGAAGAGAGCGGCAGGAGAAATGACCTGGTGAGGGTAAAAGAAAACAAATTCACAAACAGTTTAGATTTAAAACCTGACAGTTCTATCTGGGACTTTGTTGAAAACGATCAGGTACGTAAAAAAAAAACTTACATTTCTGTGAAATCTGGTGAATGACTGGACCATGTAGAATCGATGCATGTAGACAATGGCTGTGTTTATTGTGAGCTGGGACCTGATACGTGGTAGTTAAGGAAAACATTGCAAACAAGAGTACTTACAGATCAAAACATCTACACTGGTTGCATATAATTAATATGACTGGGGTCACTGGTATACATGTGAAATATACAAAACCCTTTTGTTAGTTTATGTATTTATGTTTGGTTTTTTTTCTTCAAATGTCTCTTTGGTGGACCTGCAAACAACTCATATACATCTGAAACATAACAAAGAGACACACATACACACTGCAGTTTTGTGAAGGGCCCACATCCCAAAATGTTTGTGAATCACTGGTTTACTCTTTAACAATGCAGTATAATTTATAATTATTATATTTAATGTATCAATTCAATCTGAAACGCAACTAAAGCGGTCAAACCTAACCTTACGAATATATATAAAGTAACGTATCACTTGTTTACCTATACAATATTTGCACCAGCACTCCATTCAACATTTATCTCAGCGCTCCTTGCACACCTTATCAGTATTTGTATCCTGTTTACGGCTCACAAAAAACGGTTTCACCTGTAGTCCTTCCTGGTGTATATTCCTCAAGATGTTTGTTGTTGTTATTTTATTTAAGTACATTTAGAGCCAACAAACCAGAGTCAAATCTCTTCTATGCGTAAACATACTTAGCTAATAAATACGATTCTGACTCAGAACAACAAACAGTTTGAAGGAAGCATTTATCTTTTAAAAAACACACAAAAGAGCTGATGACCGAAAGGATAAAGCAAACAAAACACGGTGTTTTTTGTAAGTTAGCAGGCTGTTCTACACGTTTCCTTCTCTGCGGTAGCATCACACTAAGAGCCAAAGCTAATGCTAACGTCCTGAAGGCCCGCCGACCACACAGGCCTTCACGGCTCCGGCTCAGCCAACTACGCCGCTCTCAGATAGCGTTAGCCGGCTATCGTAAACACAGTAAAAAACCACAAACCACCGGGCGAAAAAGACTCGAAACATAAAAACCAACGAACCCCCCGCGAAGGAGACACAATAACCCGACCCGGCTTCGCTGAAGCTAAACTTCGCTGGCTAACATGCTAACGTCGGCTAGCTGAAGACGACCCTCGACAAAAGATACACGTTGAGTCGTTGTCCCATGTCCTGGAGCAGGTTGGCCGCCTGTTGCCTGTAGGACAGTTCCTTGTCGGGATCAAGTCCAGCTCGCCGAGATGGGCTGTTGTCGATCTGTTGCCGGGTGTAGTACCATTTGTTATTACAGCTTGCAGGGAGAGAACGAAACGAAGCCGCCATCACTGAGAAGGAGGATAGTTTAAAATTTCTGCGCGTCACAGGAACATACGTCACACCGGGGGTGCTACGTCAGCGCGTCTTCCCGTCGCTGACCGGCAGATGTCAGAAAAAATCCTTATTAAAGACCCTCTTCAGACATGATTTAAAGGACCAGTGTGTAGGATTTAAAGGGGATCAATTGGCAGAAATGGCATATAATAGTCATTTTTTAATTAGTGCATAATCACCTGAAAATAAGAATAATTTTGTCTTGTGTTTTGTGAAACCAGCACTTCATGTTTTTCTCCATTTTTTTATTGCATTTGTATTGTATTTATTTATCAGGACAGTGTACAGTTTTTAACATAAATGATGCACTGCACCAGATTTAGCTTCAAGCTGATTTTCATCTGCAGTCCCTTACAATTAAAACATATAACAGCACAACAACATATAGCACATAGCACAAAAAAACACACAGGGGACATTAAACAAAATATAAAATACAAAGCTACACACAACAGCACATCACATACACCCACAATGTCAACTAGAAATCAACAATGCAAGCATGTCAAACCAAAAGCAAGATTATCTGAGAGGACCATGAGATCAAATCAAGATACAGCTGAGCATAAAAACATCACTTACAACATGTGACATTAAGACAAACATATAAAACATTAAGGCATCATAATGAAGTAAGGATAAATGATGAAATTGTTTTCTTTTCTGCTCAATTACTAGTGGATTTAGCACTATAGTGGCCTACATGAAACACATCAGCAATTTACAGCAATATCCCAGTGCTTCAGTGTCGCATCCCTGGATGAATGCGACACTGAAGAATGGATGTGCTATATAAAATAATAATAATAATAATAATTTAGTAAATAAAACATGATTTTACACCCTCTTTGAACACACAGGAATAAACTCTGAGAGAGGCACCCTGGCAGGACGGGACAAAGTCTGGTCACTGAAGAAAAATACAGAAAAAGACGACATCAGTCAGCCTCTGTGTGTTAAGTCTATTAAAGAAACTAATGGACTTTTGAGTGGGACTTAAGTAAGTCAGTGAACCCTCTCACCCACCCACACAATCAGTCTCTCAGCCAAAGTCTTTAATTAGGCACATTTTATTGAGTTGTTGGGGTGTAATAATATCTATGAAGTATTAAGTATTGAATAAATTTGCCTCTCTGATATATTTCCCATTGTTGGACAGAATCCCATTAGAGGAGCATGTTGATATTTTTTGTTTTATGTCTTTATTTGTGTGCAAAGTTCAGACAGACTGCACTACTTGTATAAGTATTTACTTTTTAAATGACTTTTGAATGTTTAATTACCTGAATGAGCTTTATGCTTTGTTTTTTCTATTACTTTGTTATTGTGTGCAAATGTTCAGCATCATTCATTTAAAATGTTAATAAAGTGAGACGTGGTTTGAAAGAAACACCTTGAAGTTGTATAATTAGTCTCAACATTTTAAGTCACAATTCAAATGAGTGTTTATTCACTGCTGTAAACACTGTCAAAGAGTAATTATCTCAAGTAACAAGGTTTGTGGAATAAAATATTTAAAATTTAAACTCACTGTTGTCTTCACTGTTAGCAATCTGTTACACAATAGTGTGTCGGGTAGTGTGTCGTTCATTTTGCAGTTTACAGTAAAAATCTGTAAGTATGCCACTTGTGAAAAGTGCAAATTAACAGTAATAAACAATGCAATCCCTTTTTGGCAGTATTTTGCTGTAAAAGTGGAGAATAACATGCTGTATTTATAAAAGCAGCAAGTAGTACTTGGGGGGTCCTGGAAGGCAGCACTTCACTGCAGCTGGTCCCGGTTTTCTTATGGGGAAGTATGGGAATGGTGGCCAGGGCGCTGGGAAGGCAGCAGCTAGCTGCGGCTGGTCCCAGGTGCCTGATGGATACTCCCAATTCTATGCATGGGTGCTTGGGTGGGATCTGGGAGGCAGCAAGTTACTGCGGCTGGTCTGGGTTCATAACAACCATACTGGTGCTGGTCGGATACTACTGCAGCAACAGCAGCAGCAGCAAGAACAACAAGAACAAGAACAACAACAACAACAACAACAACAACAACAACAACAACAACAACAACAACAGGTCTTGGCATGCCCTGAGACCTGTTGAGTAAAAACTGATTTATTCAGTCCAATGTATCAAAAAATGAAATGAATACAAGCAAATCAAATTTAACTGTCTTAACTCAGAATAAAGCAAACTAAGGCCCACATTTATTGCAGAGGCGTCCTTCACTTTATACCAGCTGCCAAATAACAATGCTACTTGTATCAGTCAACATTGTTTAAACAGAACACACCCACGTCATAAACCTCAACACGAGCCAAAACAAGTACAGATCATATTGGTCTAACCCAGTGACATCACCGATGATGTCACCAAGTGCATAAATACAGGAAGCGGTCGGGTGATGTTGAGGTGATGAGACGATCAGATGATTGGTTTATCATTTTAATGAACAGAATTGTAAGGATCATTGCTCCTTTGCTTTGTTTCAAATAATCTTGCTTTTAATTTGACAAGCTTACATTATTGATTTCTGATTGATTTCTAGTTGTGGGTGTAGAAGAAGAAGAAGAAAAAATAGTTATAAGCTAACTCTGGTGCAGCACATTAAATGGTAACATTTATGTTTAACACTGTACATGGTCCCAATAAATAAATAAGACATAAAAAAGGTCCACTCCGTTCCTCTCATCCTGGTTTGGGCCTAAATAAAGTCACATTCTGGGTCTTGGTGTACACAGAACATGTTAAGGGGTCAAAGCCCATATATGGCCTGGTGCTCTTGGTTTCCTGAGTCTTGGGGATATATGACTCTTATATAACATACATGTGCATGTAAATGTATATCTTGTGGCTATAATCATATAAGCTGATACATTGACCAATCACAGATCATTTCTCTGTTCCTTCAGAAACTATAGAAGATTAGGTTTGCTCTTTGTTTAGTGAGACAAAGCTCTGTGTGTTCTGTCTCCTTATTGTACAATAATATTTTTTAATCTTCAACCCAGCAGTGTTTTGTGTATCACTTCATGTGTGTTTAGCTTTTTCAGACAATTTCCATGACAGTGCCTCCTCCTTTTGTCTCACGGTGGATAACAAAGAAAATGATAAACTTAGGAAAGGTCTGTCTGTGTTTTACTTTAACCAAACATGTTGCTGGTATGTAAACTTTAACCAAATATAATGCAAATCACAAACAAACCTGTGATAGTATGTATCTGCAAGTTACAGATTAATGATGGAACTATGGCTAAAACAATTAACAGGCATGGTTATATTAGTCAACAATATGACAATAATGGTGAAAATGGGGACAAATGGCATCTTCTCACCCACTTTGTTACAAGCGTCCACACGCATTTTCTGCAGGAAATGCATTTGCAGTTATATATGACATCTTTAGATTATTAAAAACTCCATGTAACAAACCCCAAGTCAGAACAATAAAAGACATAAAAGAGACAAAAACAAGAATCAAACAACAAAGCAGATATCAAAAAATTGAAAACAATTTATTTTAAATCACAAAATGTTATAAAATGGACAGATAACTGAAGCAGTGTACCAATGGAGTCCCAGAAAGAAAACAAGAACAGGCCGACTGATTAATCAAAGGTACATTTGAATACACACAGTCAATACAGATATGTGAGTTAAATCATTTCAATTGAAAATATGTTTTCATTACTTCCAATAAGCTTATAAAACACAATTTCTTTCACTCTTTTCATTTATCATAAACTAAACTTTATTGTTCAATTTCACTTTTTCGATTTATTCGGGCCTCGCACGAATGTATTACACATTTTCTATCTCCCCGGCCAAAATGTACCATCTTCCTTGTTGCGTGTATGATAATGACGAGAACATCTGTAGATGCTGCATAACGTTCAGTTTTGTTTCTTTTCTAAACCTCGTCCGACACATAAGAGCCTCGCTGGTTTCTGATTCTTTACTGTGCTTCGTCAGAGCTGCAAGAGTCTGTTCAAAGACCCGAAAAAAGCACCAAAATGTCACCTTTAGTCATGCACCTGGTCGGCTCGTCGGCTGATGTAAAAGTTTCCTTGCAGCTAAAAACAATCATTTTTACCCTGTGCCAACATATTCTGTTTGATTTGTTAGATTCTGGGCGGTTTTATTGTAATTAAACACCAAAAACAGGGAAAACTAATTATACTTCCTGAACGCTGGAGAAATGAACTTTATCAGAAACCGTTGAGGATCCTGTTTGTTAGATGAACGATGAGAGAAACAAGCTTCTATGTTATACAGGAGCTAATGCTGCCCATGCATTTTAATAGACAACGGACTACTTCCTGTGTAAAAAGTGAAGGCAATGAAAATTTTTGTGTGAGGAAAATTGAAAATAATTGCTTGAAGGCATCTCAGGAATGAGGAAAAAAAGGCAATCCAGTAAATAACAGACAGGATAATATGTGAGTTTCAAATTGACATCAATATAATTACAAGCTTTTTTCTAATTGTTTCCCAAAAATGATCTAACTCACCCATTTATTGTTGTATTTAAGTATACGTTCGATTGACAGGAATCCTATCAGTGACATTTGTGATCTTCGGGAATCTCTGGTGTACAAGTCATGAAAATGCTTTACAAAAAAAAACAAAAAACAGGCTCTAAAACATTATTTACACTTTTCCAAATCTTTCAGCGCGCTTCATTTTCTTTGCCTGTAAAAAAAAAAAAAAAGAAAGAAAACATCAATATGGTCAACAGCATTGTGATAAAATGTATGACTACAAATTGTCAACCAAGTCAAACAATAATAAAAAAATAAAGCTACCTCGACATCAGCTGCAGCAGCTGGTCCTGCGCTTGTTAAGATCCCGAACCTCTCCTTCCTTTTTTTCAGCTTTTCATCCTCTTCGATCTGAAAAACATCGTTAGCGTCACTTTAATGACAAATAAAAGGGCAGAAAAGGTAATAATAATAATGCTGCTGCAGTTACGCCGTTTTTGTTACCTTTTGTGAAATGGATGAAACGTTCATGCCAAATCTTTCTGCTCTCTTCTTCAGCTGATCGGTAGACACCTTTATGAGACACAGAACGTTCTTATAAAAACCATCTCGTTAAAGTAAATGAAGGAATAAAGAAATGTGTCGGCTTCACTTACAGGAGCTTTACTGTTTGCAACGAGACCTGTACAGGGGAGAGAAGAAAATAACTGTGAGATGAGACACAGCGAGAGACTTTTAATTAAACATTAAGGAAAAACATGTTAAATTGTGGATGTCGCATCAAAGCATGTGACACGTTATATTCTAGCTTATATATATATATGCTCCGATCAGAACACAATAATCAGTTTATTAAAAGCAGAGAGTGACTACAGACCTGGAGAGGGACTTGAAGCATCGTTGGGTAAACCGAACCTGAAGAAAACGAGCAGAATTGTTTCAATGTGGCTTTGAGTGTTGACATTTATTTAAAGATCTCCTCCAGTTTTAAGATAAAGAATTACTCTGCTTTCAGTAATAACTTGTGTCTAACATGGTTTTTCCACAAAAAGACCCCTCAATTTCTATGTTAAAGTCCTTAAACATGTCGTCCTTTTGGATTTTTTAGTCTGATCTTCGTTGACTATACAACACAACACAGAGTGGAGCCCTTTAGATCTGGGAATGTGGCAACATTTCTACATCAAAGTCTGAGGTAGAAAAGATACGACCATGTTCAGATGATCAGATCAGATTATCCAAAACACTCGCGGGTAAAAACAAAAAAAAAAGCCAACAAATTTGGCCAAGCTGGGTCTTTCCTTCCAAATCTGTCTGATCATCTGATTTCTTGTGACTTCTTTATAGCAGTTATGCAGCGCTCCCAGATGTCAATACACTCTTATTATCAAGACAACAGATGGGCAAAACTATGAAAATAACATCCAAAATTGTAACAAACTGGAATTATCCTTTAAGAGACACTCGGATAAGGATCCTGTGAAGTCTTACCTCGCTGCACGTATGGCCTTCTTGCTTTCGGCGGATGCGGGCAGGCTGAAACGTTCAGCCCTCTTCTGTAGTCTCTGCTCGACAGAAGACAACATTTAAAACTTGGTAACAGAAACTGAACATGCAGACGTATCGGTTCTGCTACTGAATATTTGTAGGTAGGTGTAGATGTATAATATCTATATTAAAATCTTTTTTTTTTGATGTCATACATACTTCAGTGGCAGTTGTTGGAGGACTTATTTTCACCACCTTCTTTTCAGCATTTCTGAAAGAAAAACATGTGAAGAAAAAGAATGATCGAAGACTGATAACGCTTTAGAGATGAAAAACAAGTACTTGTGTTAAAGCAGCCTTTTTGTCACTCGAGCAGAGGTGTCTTTTATGTAAATGTTCCTGAGAATTTATTCAGACGTGACAGGACATTTACAGAAAAGAGACACATGCTTGTGTGATATTTGGCACAGAGAGCATCACTAATGGATTTTGCTTTTGAAGCCTTAATGGCCATCGTGAGCATGAGGGACGCTGACCTCCACATCAACTGCATCATTTTTTTTTTTTTAAATTGCTGCCTACTTTCTAAATTCTGACAATGCAGAAGGAGAGAATGACAGGATGTTGAGGGAAATTTGTATGGATGCAGTTTGTATTTCTTGGCTGTAATCAGACAGCCAAGAAATACAAAAGAAATACAAAGTAAAACAACGGATGTTAACTTACAGCTCGCTCTCAGTAGATTCAGAATTCTTGTCTTCCTTTTCATTTTCGGCACTCTCGACTTTAGCGTAGTCCTAAAATGAAAACGGAAACATTAATCACACGAATAGTCTAACGGAGTCTGAGAGGAGACACATATAGTGAAAATGCATGTTATAATTTCCCAGAGTCCAAGATTAACATTAATCTAACAGACAATCACATTACCTCTGTATCCTCTCCGAGCACGTCATCTACGTCCACATCTTCCTCTGTTGTTTGGATCATGTGATGAAGATCCCGTCACCAGAGAGAAAGAGGCCAGATGGAGAAATTAGTCATTTTATCACAGTAAGGGATGCATAAAAAATACATCAGCATCTCATATTTGGATTGTATGTAGAAACAATTCATCTTGACCTGATCAAGTCCATGTTTGATCACCTCTAGAGATTTTTTTTTTTTCCAAAGTCATGAGAACAGTTACAAAAGGAATATTTTCATTTGTGATTACATTTCACCCACCTTCATGTTTATAACTTGTAAAAAAGATTATTTATTCTCACCGTGCTCGTCCAGATAGGCTTGCAGCCGGGCGATGAGCTCCCCTTTGTTTCCCTTGGTGTCCAGACCTCGAGCCTCACACTCCTGCCTCAGCTCAGCGAGCTGAAAGAGCAAAAATAAACAAACACTTTTATATTTACAGCCTCAAACTTTATCAGTTAGGACAGTTTATGGATCCTTCTTAAGTAAAAGAACATAAGCATTGGCAGAAAAATGTAGTTAAAGTAATGCGGTAAAAGTAGTGGTTTGGTCCCTCTGACTGATATATTATGACATCATTAGATTATTAATAGTGAAGCATCAGTGTTAGAGCAGCATGTTACTGTTGTAGCTGCTGGAGATGGAGCTAGTTTCAACTACTTTATATACAGTTAGTTAGTTTAGTCCAGTGGTTCCCAACCTAGGGGTCGAGGCCCCTTCAAAGGGTCACCAGATAAATCTGAGGGGTCGTGAGATGATTAATGGGAGAGGAAAGAAGAAAAAACAAAGTTCTGATACACAAATCTGTTTTCAGTTTTTGGACTTTTTCTCTGATCTTCGATTTTTGGTGAAATATTGGATCATTTGAACATTTATTGAAATGCAACCATGTGAGAAGTTTAGAGGGAAAAATCACTGTTAACAACTTATAGACATCTGAAATGTGACCCCGACTACACACTGCTTTTTGTAAGACGTCAAACGCCAAAAAGGTTGGAAACTACTGGTTTCATCTTTAACAATGTGTTGTATTTTAGAAGCTTGTTATATTATCCAATGTGTCAAATCTTCATCTGAAAAGTAACTAAAGCTGTTAATTAAATGTAGTGGAGAAGAAAGTACAATATTTCCCTCTGAAATATAGTGGAGTGGAAGTATGAGGTGGCATAAAATGGAAATACTCAAGTAAAGTACCTCAAAATCGTACTTAAATACAGTACTTGAGTAAATGTACTTAGTTACTTTCCACTACTGCTTACAGTAGTATATTTTAGTAGTAGAGAATGTTCAGTTTTCCAGACAGAAAGCTGTGTAGCAACCAAATAGTGACAGAAACGGTGTCTTTTGGTTTCACAGGTGTTATAACAACCGACACATTTATTTACCGATGTCGTAAATTTACGAGACGAGGACAAAGATGGCGGAATAGTTTGTATCTAACCACATGCACCACCTTCACAGATATCATTTAATATGCTCTTCATTAGCTCTTAATTGTAATCCCTCCTCAGCTCTCTGTTGGTTTAATGTGAGCTTTTTAACTGATCTCAGTTAGCGCGGTTAGCTAAATGAACACGCCGGTTAGCCTTCACACCCGGCGGACACATTTCACTCATCAAACCGTTGAGCTCATCGTCACCCAGCTGTCTGATATTACAACTAACCACGACTACAACACATTCCTCACTAATAAATCCAGCTAATGCAGGTAATAAAATATATATTTTATGACACTACCAACCTTCAGCTTCTGTAGCTCTATGACTTCAGCCATCTTTCTTTGTTGATGTATAACTTCCTCCAATCACACAGGAGCTGCTCTACTTCTGGACGCTTCGCTGTAAACTCTGTTTCTCACAGCGCCGCCTGCAGGACAGACGGACGAACTGCAGCCGTGCGTCTTTTAAACCAGCGGCGCTCAAACTTTTTGATCTGTGACCCCCTTAAAATAAAGCAAAGTCTACTGCGTCACATGTTGCATTTACTGATTATTGTCTTTGATTAATCAGATATTTTTTTTGTCCTTAAAATGTCAGGAAATAGTGAAAATTTTCATTAAAGTTCCCCACAGTCCAAAGTTACATCTTCTACTTACTAACAGTCCAAAAAACCCTGAAGATATTCAGTTTATCATCATGTTCGACAAAGAAAAGCAACAAATCATCACATCTGAGAAGGTGGAATCAGCTTATTTTTTCATTTCTGCTTATAAAATGACTAAAACGATTATTTAATTATCAAAATAGTTGCTAATTAATCTTCTGTCCACTAATCAACCTTGCATCTCTAGAAAGAAGACTTATTATGTTTTACTTGAATAACTTTTAGAGGCTCGAGGAGCTAAAATATAAAAATCCACAAGAAATAAAGCAAAAATTAGAGGAAAGCTTGGAAAAAAAATCACAATTTTGATCCAAAATGTGTTTTTTTTTCTGTATCCTATCCTGCCCTGTCATCACACAACCCCTTTGATTAACCCAGCAACCCCTTATGGGTGTCCCAACCCCCAGGTTGGGAACCACTGTTTTAAACCATTTGGTAGACATTAGTGGAAAGTAACTAAGTACATTTACTGAAGTGCTTTACTTAAGTACACTTTTAAGGTACTTGTACTTTACTTTATGTCCATTTTAAGTTACTTTATACTTCCACTCCACTACATACTGATACATATTGAGCCTTTTATTTAAGTAAAAGTATCACTACCACACACGGTTTCACATTCTCATATGTTTTTAAAATGAAAAAACAAAACAGACTGAAAATAACATCAGGGTATATTATATATCAAGGTATGAGTGGATTAATAATATAATATTATTGAGTTAAAAAATACTTTCCATTGATGTGTGTGATGATGACAGCTAATGTTACATTATTAATGCTCATTATTTGTGGGGACATATTGTATCCGACATGTATATTTATGTTTATATTACCTTGTTTTGTTTCTCTGGTTTGTGTCTCTTCAGAGGACAAAGGATGAAGGCAGCAAGATGGTCCACGTTCTTGTTGCTAGGCAACAAGGTGCTAAACATAGATCATTGGGCATCATGCTGCAATAATGTGTAATAGATGAGGGCTTACCTAGAAATTAAAAAATATATGCATGTGCAAAATGTGGAGCTGCAACGATTAGTCGATTAATTGATGAGTTGATTAGTCAATCGACATAAAATTAATTTATCAACTATTTTGATAAATGATATATCATTTTGAGTCATTTTTTAAAGAAAATATGCAAAAATGATCTGGTTTCAGCTTCTTAAACATAAATATTTTCTAATTTCTTTAGTCTTCTATGACGGCAAACTGAATATCTTTGGCTTGTGGACTGTTGGTCGGGACAAAACAAGATATTTTAGGTTGCATCTTGGACATTTTTCACCATTTTCTGACATCTGATTGATTAATCAAGACAATAACAGACAGATTAATCAATAATGAAAATGAATCCTTTCTGTTTCAGTATGTTCTTCACTAATGTCGTTTTTTCCACTCTCTGTCCTCAGAAAATGAAGAACGACAAGATGATTGATGAATTCAAAGCTTGATTAGTGTTTCCATCAATTCTCTGACATAAAAACCCTTCACCTCCAGGTACCAAACCTTTCAGGTCAGGTGTCGGTCAAAACGTGACACAACTGTGACCCTTGCAGATCTCATTACAACAACACCAACAAAAGAATTATAATAGACTTAATTAGAGCTGCAACAATTAGTTGATTAATTGATTAGTTGCCAACTATTACATTAATTACAACTATTTTGATAATTGGTTAACCGTTTTGAGTGATTTTTTAGGAAATAAATGTCCAAATTCTTTAATTCTAGCTTCTTAAATCTTGAATATTTTCTGGTTTCTTTAGTCTTCTATGGCAGTAAACTGAATATCCGAGTTGTGGACTGTTAGTTGGGATAAAATAAAACATTTGAGCATGTCACCCAATTTTCTGAAATTTTATAGATCAAACAACTAATCAATTAATCAAGAAAATAATAGACAGATTCAGCGATAATGAAAATAACCTCTAGTTGCAGCCCTAGACTGAATTATACTATAATTTATTTTCTTCAGCAAGCAAATAATTGTGGACCCAGAGGTGTTGCTTCTTTTAATGCCTGTTTAACTTCTTAAATTCATGACGGAATTGGCAAAAAATATAAATATAAGCTTAAAAACTGACCCTAAAGTTGAATCAACACCTCTGAAAACCTCAACAAAATCACAAATGATGATTAACCTTTGCTGAAAGCATTAAGAGGAGCTATTCTGTGATGTTTTCAGGTGTTTCTTTTGTTTTAGTATAAACTCTGTATAACAGGAGCTCCTGGTTTAACTTTTTATCTCTTCGTCTGATGCAGAGCAGTCAACAGTCTTTTTTTTAACTATGTTGTTTTAGAGTTTGCTCGAATTTCTACGTTTGACACATTTTGGGGCTGCACATGTCAGAGATGAGGCGTGAGGGGAGTTACAGGGTTCACAGTTGATATAATGACAGATGAATAGGATTTGCTGTGAATGCTGACATTGTTTTAAAAGAGGTTTAAACAGTGTCACAGTTTGGCATATGATATGGAGACAAAAAATCTTTCAACAAAGTCACTTTATAGTTCTCGGGGGGTTGGGAGGACAAAGCCGGATGAATTTAGGGAGTCACAAGTGCTTCAATAATCCTCATTAACATTGCATTCCTCTACTTCAGCGGCATGTGTGACCTATTGTTGGGTGACACAGAAACGAACAGAGCTCAACTCCACACATTGTTATTTCAGACATTAAACAAATATTTAAATATGACACATTTTCAGTTAATAAAACTAATACAAATATACTTTTTAACATTTTCCATGATGTTGTTTTGATGGCTGATAATCAGCAGCAGCAACTTGAACTTCTGTGTAAATCTGCACCTAATTAGGAATAATTAGAGGGGCAGCCAAATGGGTCAGGTGGTGGTAGCAGAGATTTAGGTGAGCGTTCATATTGTATTTGAGAGCACATGCTTTGTTGAACTGGCAGCCACGCAAGACCCAGAATTCAAGATACTGTAACCCTCACGATCCAGATATGATTACTGAGCTTCTAAAAGTCTGATAAATTACTTATTTTCCCCAAATTTATGCATTTTTATTGGTTTTTGTTATACTGACAGAGGCTTTGTGATATGGCCAAACCAGCACGAGAGCAGAGTAACTACACAAGGTTGGTATTAATGTAAAAAAATCACTCTATTGCAGATAAAACCACTTATGAGCTTAATTGATCCCTTAATCTAAACTTAAGTTTCACAGCAGCAAAAAGTACAAGAACAGATGCATAAGTAATGTTTAAAAAACTATTATATACATAATGAGCATGAAAAAACTAAATTAAAATATACTAAATGCTATTGCTTTATGTAAAAAAAAAAAGTAAATTTGTTTTTGTTTTTTATTTAAATCACACTAACTGGACAAAGGTCAAGGATCACAACAATTGCAAACAAAAGGAAAAAATCCACGTCATTCTGAGTCTGCAGTGTAATAAAAAGCCTTTAATATTACACAGCTGACACCAACGTGTTTCGGCTGAAAGCCCTCATCTGGCTATTGAATTAAAATACAAAAACAAATGAGGCATGATACAAATGAGTTGGAGGTCTGTGGATTAAAGGAAGTTTACAGCCTACATATTAACCCCTTAACATCCACCCTTTTTATAGAATTTTCGCCTATTTGGCATACCCAAATGGAAAAGCTTATAACAGAAGAACTGTAAGGCCATGATGCAGGTATTAGGCTTCATTTGACAAGTGACATCCTCTAGTTTCTGGAAATGTGTTTGTTTAGCATGTGGCTAAAACACAAACAAAACTACATCAGTTCAAATAAGGCTCAAAAAAGTGTTTTTGGTCCTCGTCTATAATGAGTCATATTTGAATAACAACAATTACAATAATTAAAAACAATAATTAGGACATGCTTTATGCCAGAACTACGCAGAACACCTTATACCTTCTACATCTTGTCAACCTGTATAATATTCCAGACCTCTAGGCCGAACCTTATGGGAGCACTGGTGTCCCTGAACCTCTCCAATTATCTCCAATTGGCCAAATTGTGCCAATTGCTTTGACTCATTACTATGTAATGCTACAGCTTACAACTGGCTTAAGCAGGTCGCCGGTGACCCGGTGGATGTTAAAGGTTTAAACTATATTTACCATAAATTGTAACTATTAACTTTCAGCATTTATGCTAAGCTATTCAATCTTCTCATCTTTCTCTGCAAGAAAGAAAATGAATTATTTCTTTATAATGGGTGTTGAAGGACAACGATAACAAAGGCTGCAACTAATAATCATTTTCATTATCAATTAATCTGCCCATTATTTTCTTGATTAATTGTTTGGTCTGTAAAATGTTGAAAATTAGTGATAAATGACAGTTAAAATTTGCCAGAGTCAAAGGTGACAAAGAAAATCATTAAACCTTCACATGTGAGTTGAAAACAGCAACTTTTTTACATTTTTGCTTAAAAAAAAGACTAATATGATTATTTGACTATCAAAATAGTTGCAGATAAATTTTCTGTTGATCGACTAATCAATTAATTGACTAATCTTTGCAGCTCTGATACAATGTATTATATTAATGTAAATCACTGAGCACAGCTCAATAAGGTGAGCAGATGCATCCTTTTAATTCATATTATTATTATCAATATTAATTCCTTATTTAACTAGAAATATCACCTCACGGTTGTAAACCTCCACCAACTAGTAAAGCTAAAAACTATCTAAGCTATAAAATATCATCAGTTCATCATTTCATCCTGTTGGACATTTGTGTGAATCTTTCTCACAATTTTCATATGAATTCTTGAGTTATGGCCAAAGACGTGTTTTGTGAGGTTACAGTGACCTTTAACCTTTGACCACCAAAATCTAATTAGCTCATCCTTGAGCCCAAACGCCAGATGTAATGAAATCCTGAGATATCCCGTTCACGAGAATGGGAAGTATGTACGCCTGAAAACAACCCGAAAACTGCCTCCGGTCATGGCCGTCACCATCGCAGAGAAATAAAAATTCTTTATACGCACTCGAGCTCGTCTCGTGATCGAATCTGTTGCCATGCAAAAAAAGTCCATGTGGAATTCTGCATTTCTTATGTGATTATGTGGCGCGTTCTCCACTGTACGTACGACTGTAATCGCCCAGACGTGCTGCTACTGTAAATACACAAATCACAAATCAGTCCAGGAGCCCTGAATCTCATTGGAGGGCTCCAAGAGGAAGGAGGCGTTCCTCCTGCTAATACACAATGTGAGGTCAAACATCAGAGGGTTTATAAAGCCAGTTTTCTGTTGCCTGCTGCTCACAAAAGGGATATTTCATTAAGAGGAGGGGCATTGACCATGAGGACGTCTGTAGTGCTGTTGGTGTTGCTGGCGGTGGCTTCACACACTGCTGCGAGTAAGTAAAGAAAATGCATTTTTTAAACTGAATTTTATGTAGAAAGTGTGACAGAAATAATTTGAAACAGCAGCGTAAAAATGTCACATTTAATCCGTCTCAGATCTCAGGAGTGATGAGGCTGCAGTTTCAGATATTATACAAGTTATTCAGGACATTTTCTATCTTCAAATGAATGCAAAGTACTTCAGAATGAGCACTTTATGTACTTTAAGATGGACAACTTCAATAATCAGAATAATCTGTCCTTCCAGTAGACAGAGAGATGACAACCAGCTCTCTAATATTACAGTCAGTGTCATGAACAACACTCATTATACAAGTTTTATATGTAAATTATGTTTCTTTGTTGCCGTTGTAAGTGGAACTTTCTCAAACCATCATGAATTACTTCATTTTAAGACAATATTTACAAAATTGGCGCTCTGTCAGTATTTTTATCTGTCAATCAGCAGTGATTTAGTTCTTTTTTTATTATTTATTTACTTTTTTGGCAGTTTTTGCCTTTATTTGACAACTATTGGTGAAGATGACAACAAGAAACTAGTGGAGAGATGGATTTGACATGCATCAAAAGTCCTTTGCTGGACTCAAACCAGGGACGTTGGCAGATATGTTGCATGTGCAGCAACCATGTGGTTACTGGGGCGATCCTACTATGGTTTTTGTGAGGTTGCTTTTAGGTTCCAATCAAATACTAAGCCTCCAAAGATGCTGTGAAAGACAAAATAGATCAAATCTATTCTAATTTAATCTCCTCCTTCCACTGAAATGAATCATTTCAGTTCCTCCAGCAGAGAAACGTTGTGTTTTTGGTTCATAAAATCTGTTTCTAGTTGAAGTTCCAGTTTCAAGAGTTTCCCATGACCTCTCTATGCAGTCATGCATGAATTTAAATGACACAGAATTTGACCTTTCTAATGCAAAGCGCAGACTATTTATCTTAATCCTTATTCAACTTTCACCTTAAGGTGACATTATGGGGAACATAAACACATAAAAACAATACTTAACAGACTCAACGTTTCTGGACGTGCACTCGTCCAGTCGGTCTAATATTCTGAGAAATGAATGTCATGACTTCTAAGGAAGGAATGAATATTTTGCCGGCTGCCTCGAGAACTGTATTATTTTGCATTTGACAATTCATACCTCAATAGTTGGCTTCAGGTTCTGAGCCGAACCACGAGAGGAGTGAAAAAGAAATGTCATTAATCTGAAATAATCCAGCCTGAATTCATAATCACATTCAAAAGTCTGATTCAAATAATAGCTGTTTTCTGCCATAAGTTTAAGCTTTTATTTGAACTGTATTTAATCCAAATTCGACCCCTGTGACATTGTTAATCTGTTGATAAAATCGTGCACACGCACTCAGCTGAGCATCACATGAAAGGGATTGGAGGAAGTAGAGAATTATATTTGTGGGCACCTTCAGTCACCTTCACCTTATGTCACATCATCAGTGGCAAATAGAGATAGATACATCAAGATTGTTGTAAAATTAAATGTATTAAGTCCAATAATGAGGACTTTGGGCAACTCTAAAGAGGATTTAAATAAACTACATGTCACTGAAATGCTTTTTAAGAGCCCAGTAGAGTGAGAAAACACTTAATTTACAGGTTGGTAATCTCCTAATAATTTTCTAGGACTACTTAGGGACAGATTATAGGGAAACTGTAAAGTTTTTGGAAAGTAAAACTTCAATTAAACCCAAATAAATATTTATTAATTTTAAAGTTTTTTACTGGAATCTTTATTCTCCCGATATGTTGTATTTTATGCTTGCTTGTAGAGAAATTTCACATTTCTCCATGTTCAACTGACTGATGGTATCACATATTAAATTGAATTGAATTGAAATGACTGCACACTGACTTAAAGACTAGATTTTGAATTAATTGGAATGAATTAATTTAAACTTCCAATTATATATTGTCTCTATTTTCTTTATTATAAGAACCAAAATACATGTTTCTTTCTAGGAAACATTTTCAAAGTTATTAGGAAACTCCTCTGAACTTACAACATATGTGTATGGAACTGGTGGCTTCTGCTTTAAGTATAATATATTTATTCTCAATTTATTTTCAGAGCCCAAAAACCGTTTCACTCGTTATCCGTCCTGGAACACTAAGATGTACCCAATCTGGAAGGATGGAGACCCCCGGTACAGAGACTCCTGGAAAGGTTTGTGTGTTGAAATATTGGTGGCAAATGTCATATTTATACACAGTTTGAAAGTATTTTGGAAATGAAGAGAGAGATATTGGACTGACATGCAACAAAGGTGCATCTTAAACCTCTAGGACACCAGGACGTCCCATTACTTTATGCTTTTGGAAATAAAATTATGTCTAAATTATGTTTTTAATTCAAGGATCATTACACTTATTTGGACTCACAGGCATATATTTCTGTGTCCGTGACTCAGTGTTTTTCTGTCCTCTTCATTGCAGGCGGCAGAGTGACGTTCAATGTAGGCAATGATTCACCAACTCTGACTGGAGCCAAAGTCACCTTCACCATCGACTTGGAGTTCCCACACAACCAGAAGGTGCAGCCGGATGGAGACGTTGTTTGGGCTGAAGACTGTGTTGTCAATGGTAACACAACACTAACACGCACACACACACACTAACACACATACACACACCATGCACAATACACACTTGACTGAAATATAAACAAATATTGGATGGGTTGTCATATAATTTGGTTCAGATATCCATGGCGCCCAGAGGATTTATCCTAACTTTGCCTTTAACGTTAACGTTTGTCCTGTGGCTTGGATTAAGTGTGCAGGCGTCACCTTTTTATTATTGCGACTACATGATGTGTGTATAATAACCCTCCTTCAACTTTCCTTTAGCGTCACCAGCAGGTCAAAGGTTGCATCCAGTCAAATACCTTAACATCTGTTTGATGGATTGGCACAAAATGTTGTACAGACATTCATGATTCCTAGACAGTAAATTCTACTTTGGTGATATTATGACTATTTCTGGAGCACCACCATGAGGTTCACATTTGTGGTTTTGAGTGAAATGTCTCTACAACCGCTGGATGGGTTGCTATGAAATTTGGTGCAGATGTTCATGTTCCCCTCAAGATGAATTGTCATAACTTTGGTGATCCTCTGAGCTTTCATGTGGCAACATCACCAACTTTGCTGCTTCATGACCAAATACCAGCAAAATGCACGACATCACATCAACCTCAGTACTTTCTGTTTAGTGCTAATTAGAGAATACTAGCATGCTAAAACTACGATGGTGAACATGGTGACATTAAACTTACTAATCATCCGCATGTTAGCATGTAGTAGTTAGCTAACTTCACACAGCTGCTAGCATGGCCTATCTTTCTCTCTACAATAGGGTCCCCACTAGCACCAGCATAAGCATTTGACTATTCTTCCACCACACATACATTTATACACACACTTTTATATACGCACTATAACCACGTAAAGATAACATCAAAACCAGTTCATCTTATTGGTTTAACAGTCGAGTACACACAGAGGAGAAACAAAACTGTCACAAAACTTTCAACAAGAAAATAAAGCCAAACACAAAATATATATCACCAACTTACAATTTCTTCATACAAATGAATAGTCAGTCTTAATAATAATATAAATTATTTCCATAATTAAATATATATGTTAATTTTTATTCATTTATTACTCCATCCTGCGTTTTAACACATTTAAATCTAAGAAAAAGGGTCTAAGATTACATTTCTCATTCCCTGCATGAGTAATTTCTGTTTCTGGTTTACATTTTATTTCTTACACCAGTTGTCTCTAGTTAACACACACAATTCAATTCAGGTTCCTGCAGTATTTGGAGATACTGTTTTAACAAACTTTTGAGCCGATCTTTAGTATTTTCTTGAACAATGTGCACTGGCAACGAGTCACACCTGGCCATGGTTCTGTACATCTTACTGCTATTTAAATCTGTTTAGCATGTCACAGTTTCTAACAGTCATAATGTTCTTGCTCCTCCCACAGGAACAAAGTACCTTGAATCTGAGCCAGTATACCCAACACAGAACACAGACTGGGAAGCTGTTTTCCCCGATGGGACACCAATTAAGAAGGACAAGAAGCCGGGCTATGTGTTTGTCTGGAAGACCTGGGGTGAGTCTAGCTGTCAGCAGCCATACTAACATGTACCCTGTTTCAGCTTAATGACTGAAGCTAAGCAGGAGTTGGCTTGGTCAGTACTTGGATGGGAGACCTACTGGGAAAAATGAATTTGTTGCTGGAAGTTGTGTTGGTGGGCCAGTAGGAGGCAGTCTTCCCTCTGGTCCTAATAAATCCCAAAGCTCCAGTGCAGTGATGGAGACGCTGTGCTGTAGGAGATGTTAAACCGAGGTCCTGACTCACAGTGGTCATTAAAGATCCCATGGCATTAATCACAAAGAGTAGGGGGTTCCCTGGTGTCCTGGCAAAATTCCCAATCCCAGCTCTCTCCATCTGGCCACCTAATCATCTCCCAGAGTAATTGGCTCAGCCATCCCCTCCCTCTTCACCTCAAGATGATTTGTGATGAGCAATCTGGTGCAAAATGGCTGCCGTGCATAACCCAGGTGGGTGCGACATATTGGTGGTGGTTGACATGAGTCTCCCCCTTCACTGTGAAGCGCTTTGGGTACCATGGAAAATCTCTGTATAAATGTAATCCATTATTATTATTATAAAGCCAAATGCTTTGAAATGATGTTGATTCTGAGGGTCACAGAGTTTCTTATGTCACAGGCTATGACCTGAAACATGACCCAGTATGGATTAAGAATGAGCCTTTTCATATGATCATGATTATGTCACTTCATTTGCCCTGCAAGACATGTAAAAAAACAATACATGATTGTCACTTTTCAGACTTCAGACATTGCATGTCACATGGCATGAGGCCTCAAGGATTTACTCCAAAAAATGTCACGTTAACAAGTGACAGACACATAAATACTGCTATGGTCTTGTCTTGAATTACAAAAACACCGGGAAACTGTCTTGTACGAAATGCAGAACACATTGCAAACTGAGCTTGAATTAGAGCCAGTGTCTCTCCTCCACTTCATATGACTAACTCAGATTGCTGAATGAGCTCCAGATAAATTTTTAAATGCATTTTTGCACCAAATGACTGTGTGGACACACTGTGGATTTTGGCCCCCATCACATCTGAAGGGGATCTTTTAATAGCCAATATAAACATGAGGAATAATTACAGCCTGACTGTTGTTTTAAGACAGACTTGAAAAACTGTGAACCCATCCCTTAATGTGAATGTGTTTGCTATTTTAATCAGAAGTTTCACATGAATTATATGAGATATTAAGGCCCAAATATGGTTGTTGCTGTGATATTGTGATAATTGACTCGAAACGATGATGAATGAATGTTCTTCTTCTCTTCATTACTTACTTATTTATGCTGAGATAAACAGTATTATGCTCTAAATTGTCTGTTTATTTTTGTCTCGCTCGCTTTTCTTGTAAAATGGAAAACTTAAAAATTCAATAAACATATTCGGAAAGTAAAAAAAACAAAACAAGTGAAGAACTTCACATGATTATTATGTATTATGAAAACTTAAACAACTATATTAAGCAACTAGTTCTCAGTGTTTGCACCACTTATAGTTATAAAAAGTGTTGAACATCGTCATAGTAAAAACCTTAACACTGTTTAAATCCCACTGTCAGATGTGTGAAACCTTTATTCTATTTATCAAAACAAAAAAAGTGATTTTACTGCATTTTCTCCAATCAGACAACATTAAACCAGGTCTATCTTAAAAAATATTATATTTACACTTGGAAAAACATGGACTTGATTACCAAGTAGACTCCAGAGACTGTTTAAAACACAGTTTCAGATTTGAGAAAGCTTTGTGAAAACAGAAAAAAGGGTAATTATGTTAACATTTATAAATCCTTCTCAAGCAGACAAGCTCCGACCCTGAACACATCTTACAGAAAGCTTCCTGATACAGTTTTATTAAATTAACTGGATTACAATCATGTGTAAATATTTGTAGTGAAGAGGAAGTGAAGTGTACTCACCAGGCTCTGAACGCTCACCTGGCAGGTCAGTACTGGCAGGTAGCAGACGATTCCTCCTCCTCTCTGACCATTGGGACAGATGACATCCCACTGGGCTCCTACACCATGGACATTGTTATCTACCACTACCGCAGCAAGGAGAAGTTCATTCCTCTGGGATATGCCTCCACTCAGTTCTCCATCACTGGTAATCAGTTTAGATTTTCTAAGTAGTTATTGCAAGACTAGAAGCTATAACCTTCAATCAGTGTTCATTTTGTTGTTATTATTTGGTTTTCGTCTCAGATCAAATCCCATTCGCCGTCTCCCTGGACCAAGTGAACGACATCGTGGCTGGAGACATGCGCTTCATCCAGAACAGAGCGATCGCCTTCACCATCACCCTCCACGACCCCAGCAAGTACCTCAGCAACGCAGACATCACCTTCAACTGGGACTTTGGGGATGAAAGTGGAGCCCTCATATCCAGAGAGCTGACTGTCACTCACACCTACATTAACTCTGGCTCCTTCAAGCCCCAGGTGGTGATCCAGGCGGTGATCCCGGATAAGGCCTGCGACCCACCAGTTGATACCCCAACCAAGGCCCCCGGTCCACCTACTGATCATGAAACCACAGGTAACTGAAAGTAGTTACAACACATACAGGAACTCCTTGTGAAACCACAGATTAGACAAACAACAAATAAAGAATTAATTATTGAGCTTTAGAGGTGTTGGCAGGTGGATTTTTAAATTTTGGACAGAGTCAGGTTAGCTGTTTCACCTTGTTTCCAGTCTTTATGCTAAGCTAAGCAGCTAACGGGCTGCTGGCTACGTATTGAAAGGACAGATATGAGACTGGTATCGAATTTCTAGCAAATGTCTAGTAGTGGTTGTTTCAGTAAAATCTTTAATGATGCTTACAATGTTTACTGTGTATGTACATCTTATTGAAGTATGGACCTGTAGTAGCTCAGCATCCCTCTCTGTGTACAGTCAAAGCTCCTGCAATGGTGTCTGCTGTTCCAATACTGATTTCCACCAAAGCAAGTGGTCTGGTTGTCAACACGGTTCCTTCGGACACAGAGGAGGACAACAGCGAGGACGAGGCTTCCACTGCCTCCACAACTCAGCAGCCTGGTCAGGAAACACCCACAGTGGCCAAGACTCCCTCCCCCATCAACCGCAATAAGCCAGCTGACTCAGCCTCGGCCGAGTCCTCCATGATGCTCCCAGCTGTGAATGAGCAGGCGAACAGTGAGGCAGGGACTGGGCTTGAAGCAGGTAGGCTGATTTGAGTAGTTGCTTGTACAGAATTAGGGTATAAACTCACCAGAAGATCATTTGTTCAATCCCCACCAGAGGTAGCTTGTACAACAATAGCAAAGTGTCACTAAGCTCATACAAGTGGACCAACTGTCAGATGAACCCGATAAAAGCATCAACTGATTTCCTAAAATGTAAATGTGATGTAAATCTTTCAAAAGGCGCTGCCATTGTACAAATCAACAGGTCAAGCTGACTTCAAAATGAATTGTTCTATTGTACTTTGAGGTTTAATATTTGAATTCTGATTTGCATGCTCACTGAGCGTGGTCAGATCAATCATCTTTACTAGTGTACTGCGGGACTGTAAGAAAATTATTGGGGTGGGGAGGGGTGCTGAATCTTATCTTTCATTTATTGATTTTTTCCTTGGACTTTCCCCTTGACTAAGGAGTGAACTACCCCCAATTTATCAAAGCAATATTTTTTAAAGAAAATATGACAAAATGGCAAAAATACACCCACTCTCTAATTTTGAATAAAGAGCTGTTAAATAAACATTTATTGCAGCCAACAAATGAATGAACTAGGACACATGCAGCAGTTCTATGGCCAACATATCCTCCATCCAGAATGACATGTATTAGTGTTTCTTGATTTGATGTTCCTAATAACATCACTGTTTCTAAACTGTTTTATGATCTGACAATGCTATGGTTGATGTTTGGTTAGATTGAGGGCAGGAAAACATCAAGGTTTGGGTTTAAAATACTAATGCGAGAATGGCTGGATAAACCTCTTATGGGACCCCGGGGCAAAAGTTTGCTCTTGGGCCCCTATTGACCCACACTATTCCACTATGGTAGAGCTGAAGTGATTAGATGATTAATCAATTAATGGACTGACAGAAAATGAATTGACAACAATTCATTTGCTGGTATAAGCTTCTCAAACCTTTTTTTCACATTCTAAAATGTGAATATTTATTATTTTTCCCAGTTTTCCTTGATAATAAACTCAACATCTTTGGGTTTTTGAGTGTTGGTCAGCCAAAACAAGTAATCTGAATATGTTAACTTGGGCTTCAGGGAATAATGATCTGTATTTTTCACTATTTTCTGATATTTTTCAGACTGAACAATGAATAAATTATTAGAGACAGTCATTTTCAGACCTATTGGTGATGAAAATAATTGTTTGTTGCTGCCTTCCAGTACTCCTACGCTGGCATAATACTATGCTGCCCTCAGTTCTGAGTGTGCAATTCGATAAAACACAACTTTACAATAAATTATCTCAATATAAACTGTCTTAAAACTAGATTCTGACCCTCTTCAGGACCAGGACCACTTGATGGGGAATGGAGATCCTGATATTGTACTTCAGTGGTGCAAATCTCTAACAATTTTGCGATCGATCAACTACATAGACCCTGGGTAGCCAAGGTAGCCTACTGGTTAAGACGCATGCCACAAAACAACTTTGTTGAAGTTAGGGGACCTTTTTCGTCAGTCGTCATGGTTAAAAGAAATGATAACAACTTGGTTACAGTTTGGAAATGACCACGGTTAAGGTTAAAAGAAATCAATGTTGACTGCTCTCATTTTTGGACTTGAGATGTTTTTGGCGCACTCTGGATTACTAATAATCAATTAAAATAAATAATTAAAATGATTGTGAATTAGATGATGTGATGTTAACTCTCTGCTGCTGTTTGTCCTCATCAGGTGTAAAGCGAACAGTGACACTGACGGGCCAAGCTACAGTGGTAGTGGTTGCTAAAAGGGAAGCCGATGATAAACCCTCTGATGATGACTGCGTGATTTATCGATACGGCTCCTTCTGCACCGGCATCGAAGTGGTTGGTAGGTGACCTTTCGTTAATGCTTTCTACGTTCATCAACATGTAAAATGGAAACAATAAAAAACTTTGAAGTGACTAGTCCTTCACCCTGTGGCCCTTGTCTTGGTTTTCAGAGGGCATTGAAAAAGTAGAGATTGTGCAAATGGACAATGCTGTGATGGCATCACCTGGAACGGACAAACATGCTTTGGATCTCACTGTTACCTGCCAGGGAAGGTGAATGCTACTCTAAAACAAATAAAGTTACACAGTGTCCTTTAAAAACACTTTATTTTATTTACTTTTACTTACTGGAGCATCTTTCTCCCAAAGCCTCCCAAAAGAGGTGTGCAGTGTGATTCTGGATGAGCAGTGCTTGAGGCCGATTCACACGATATGCAACATGGTGGAGCCTTCCAAAGAGTGCCAGCTGGTGTTGCGTCACTTCTTCAATGACTCTGGTGTCTACTGCATCAATGTGTCCATGGCCAATGATGTCAGTCTAGCCGCCACCAGTGCCAAAGTCAATGTCGACATGGGTACGCAGCCACTACCATGCAACAGTCCACAAATTGTTCAGTTTGACAATCTGCTTTATGCTGCTTGACAGTGTGATCCTTGTCCTTTTCTTTGTTTCAGGCTCGGATCTGTCCTCTTCTGGCACTATCGCTATGATGTTGGGTGTCCTGGCACTCGTCCTGGCAGTAGGAATAGTAGCGTTTTCTTACAAGTAAGAACTGTAACTTGACATGTCTTGTGATATTCATTTTTCTACAAATTATACACAATCTCATTCAATTACTTGATTATATTCTATATTTGTCTCATTGTCAACAAATCCCACGAAAAGACCAAGACCAACAACAGATTGATTCCACTGACAAGTACTCCCTGTTTATCCAAAGTCTGACATAGCTTCTTTTTTCCGTGAAATAGGGCTCTATTGTTTTCAACAACAACATCAACAGACACAATTTTGCTGCTGCAAATACTCACTGGAGCACAAAACGTGTATTAATCCGTGTCTGAAAACAGTGCCCATCTGAGCCTTTTTTAACGAGACGAAGAGTCTACAGCCTTGCTAGCAGTTCTATGAGGCTGTAACTTACTTATAAGCACATTAGTGCTTTGAGCTAAATGCTAACATCAGCGTGCTAACATGCTCACAATGGCAATGCTAACATTTCTGATGTTTGGTAGGTATGTTGCTGACCATGTTAGTGTAGCGTGTTAGCATAGTAACATTTGCTAATTAGCAGTAAGCACAAAGTTCAGCTTAAGTTGGTGAGAATGTCATTTGCAGGTTTTTGGTCATAAACCGAAGTATTGAACACATTAAAATTTTGACCTGATGGTGATGCTTGATAGAAAGTCACAAGGATTCATTTTCTGGGCACCATGGATACCTGTACCATTACATGGTCATCTATTGAATTGTTATTGAGATTAAAGGTTACAGATTTTCTATATTTTTCTTATTGTCAACAATTCTCATGTGCCGAACCAAACCAACAATTAATTAATTTACTTACAAGTATTTTGTGTGTATCCAAAGCCTGATATACCTTATTCCTCTGTGCTGTAGACCTCCGTTGTTGTCCAAAAACTATTGACAACACATCAATGAGTCACACCGCTGCACTGGGTGACATGTCCCTCCACCAAGAAGATTACGGTCACCTTAGTTTGTTTAGAAACAGCTCCAAAGACTAATAACAGCGTTCACGTTTTCAGTCTCTGGAGAGTAGTTTGGTTCTGCAGATGAGATTTTCTGATAATAAGAAAAATATAGAAAATCGCCACCCAAATCCTTTAACATTGCCATCCCCAGAACCATTGCCACCATTGGTGAGGGTGGATTGGCCACCTAATCCCCCATCAACACCATCCACGTTTCTGAGTCCTGTGGAACCAGGCAGTTACAAATGTGGGAACACCAGCAAAACCACAACCAATAGTGTGATATATATGCTCAAATTCCCTTGTGGATTTGCATATATTGGCAAAACTTCCAGACCCCTCAAAACCAGAGTCCCAGAACATAGAAGTGCTATCAGAAACCGTGACTATAAGAGCCCTGTGTCCAACCATTTCAAGTTTAATGAACCACACTGTCTGCCTCTCTCAGTTACAGTGGAAATGAACATGTCCAACTCCCACGGAGGGTGGGGGAGACATAAATACTCATCTTTTGAAACGAGAACTTGTCTGGATTCGCGCTCTAGATACTACTGTATGTCACCCAAGGGCCTAAATGAGGAAATGGACATTTATGTGACTCCCTGGACCCACTTCCTATTAGTCATATCCTCTGTGTATAACTAGTAATCTGTATTCTCTTTTTCTTCTCAGTCTTTTTTTGGTCTGTGTGCTGTTGGTCTTTGGCTGATAATATTTCACTCTTTATAGGACAAATAGAGGCGCCTCTTTAGTATTTTCCTGTACTTGATGATGGCTTACAAGCGTGATGGTGGTTAGGAACACCCTATGGAGTGTCGTCCTCTTAATATAGTTTTGTACATACAATATACTTTTTTACACATATTAATTGTTTTTTAAATTGAGTGTTTCCTGACTCTATTCAACTCTGAACTTTTTTGACTGCAGAGTTATGTACACTATCTACTGTATGTGTGTATGTATACATATACATGCATCTTAGTTACAGATGTGGGTGTATATATGCATTTATGGATATGTATAGGTGTTTTGTGTATACATTGTATGCTATTTTCACATTAGAAACTCGGTTCATGTGACTGTATCATGTGACTAGCATCGTGTATATTTAAGATGGCGTTGTGCTTTGTCACCTCAGTCTGATGAAGAGCAGTGGTGCTTGAAAAGTCACCTTGGTGCAAAAAAAAAAAGTGGAAATTGGAGCCCTGCAGTGTGTCATCTATTCTGTTTATTTCATCCCTAGACTCATACCACTAGCATGGATAAAAATAAATCTTTTTGTGACATGCTTTTAAAGATTTATGTCTTCAGTAGGAACCAGTAGACTTGGGGCTGAGAGCTGAAAACAGGTTAGAGAAGTCACAGAGAGATAGAGAGATAACTATCACTTTGTAGATTTAGGTATTTTTTATGGGATTTGTTGGCAATAAGAACAATATAGACAATCCCCCACCTTACCCTTTATGCACATACAATTGAAACAACTTATCTTGATGTTGTGCTTCACTCGACAGGCGCCTGAAGTCCTACCGTCCTCTGAAGGAAGACGTCATCATATCTGCAGGCCCGCAGCTCGGCCAGGCGCACACTTGCTCCGCAGCATCGATGTTCTGGAACCTCCTGAACAGACGAGGAGCCGTGGACAACTGCCCTCTGCTGCAGGACAGGCCGGTCTGAACCAGCCTTACACAACCAAATACCAAACCAAGCATCATCTGATTGCAAGTTACAGGCACCTGGGATGTCTTTTTATACTTTTTTTAAAAAAAACATGTTTTCTAAACAATAAACTTAATGAGTGTGTAACAATTAATTACAATTAAATCAAAAAAATTCTTAAAATTACAGCTTAAGACATGCTCTGATTTTTGTATGTATTTGAAGTTTGGTAGTTGAAGTGTATGCTTTCATTTGGACAAAACTGACTTTTAATATTTTTCAAATAAACTTTGCTCCAAACAGTTATTGCAGTTTTTGTTTTACTTAATTCATAACGCATTATAAAGCAGCTACACTCGTGCTGCGGCTGAGCTCCTTGTGGGATTATCCAAGATTTCAGACAGAACCGCCGACCCCACAAAACACAGCTCTCTTTCTTCTCTCTATTAGTTAGAGCTTATGGAAGTCACAGATTTCATTTTGATCAAGATAATCCTCAGTAATCATGCTGAATCATGATTTGTGAAACATGCATTGAAAGCTAACATACAACTTCAGAATTCAGTGGAGACATTAACATGTTATTTTTCATTAATTAAACCAGGTTTCCTGCATAAATCAGAGAGCGTAATTGAAAAATAGCGTTGTGTTGTGAATAGTGTTGTGGACCCAGAGCTTCAATTTATCTCAGCTTCTTAAACACAACCTGCTGAGATTCATTGTTTTTAATGTTTATAGTAAGATATACATCTTGTATAGGTGCTACAAAACCTATTGAGGATTCACGATTTAAGTGTTTGCTGGTATAAAACTGCAACTTTATTACATGTTATAGCATAGTTAGAAATTCAGAATTTAACATTTATGACTGATCAATCATGACTACTGATATACAGTACCACTGGTATATTTATATTTAGGAAACATTAATAAAAACAAAAAAACCATGTCATGTCACATGTCACAGGAATTTTATTGAGGACAAAGCCAAACTTGACATTTTCAGGACTTCAAATCTGAACAGCCAAACTGGTAATGGACAAACATTTCTGTTTGGAATGTATTCAAGAACACATTGCAATCATCTGTTTCCTGTTTAGCTAGTGCCTTTATATCCCTTTTAATATTCCTCTCCTTCCTCCTCTCCTTCACCCTCAATAGAGTCGACTCCGACCTCCTCATAATCCTTCTCCAGAGCTGCCATGTCCTCTCTGGCCTCAGAGAACTCTCCCTCCTCCATACCCTCACCCACATACCAGTGAACAAAGGCACGCTTAGCGTACATCAGATCGAACTTGTGGTCAAGCCGAGCCCAGGCCTCTGCGATAGCAGTGGTGTTGCTCAGCATGCACACAGCCCTCTGGACCTTGGCCAGGTCTCCACCAGGAACCACGGTGGGAGGCTGGTAGTTGATGCCAACCTTGAAACCAGTGGGACACCAGTCCACAAACTGGATGGTGCGCTTGGTTTTGATGGTGGCAATGGCAGCGTTCACATCTTTGGGCACCACATCACCACGGAACAGCAGGCAGCAAGCCATGTACTTGCCGTGGCGAGGGTCGCATTTCACCATCTGATTGGCTGGCTCGAAGCAAGCATTTGTGATCTCAGCCACTGAGAGCTGCTCATGGTAAGCCTTCTCGGCGGAGATGACGGGGGCATATGTGGCCAGAGGGAAGTGGATACGGGGATATGGCACCAAGTTGGTCTGGAATTCTGTCAGATCAACATTGAGGGCACCATCGAAACGAAGGGAAGCAGTGATGGAGGACACAATCTGACTGATCAACCTGTTCAGGTTGGTGTAGGTAGGACGCTCGATATCGAGGTTCCTACGGCAGATATCGTAGATGGCCTCGTTATCTACCATGAAGGCACAGTCAGAGTGCTCTAGGGTGGTGTGGGTGGTCAGGATGGAGTTGTAGGGCTCCACCACAGCGGTGGACACCTGGGGAGCTGGGTAGATGGAGAACTCCAGCTTGGACTTCTTGCCGTAGTCGACAGACAGACGCTCCATCAGCAGGGAGGTGAAACCGGAGCCGGTGCCACCTCCGAAGCTGTGGAACACCAGGAAGCCCTGAAGGCCAGTGCACTGGTCGGCCTGAGGACAAAGAGGGAGAGATATAATCAAATATGAGATACAATAATATGATCTAGTTTTATTTTTAATCACAATTAGGAATCATTTCTTCCTGATCAAGTTACCCACCAGTTTGCGGATCCTGTCCAGCACCAGGTCGATGATCTCTTTGCCGATGGTGTAGTGTCCACGGGCGTAGTTGTTGGCAGCATCTTCCTTGCCAGTGATCAGCTGCTCAGGGTGGAAGAGCTGGCGGTAGGTCCCAGTGCGAACCTCATCTAAGGAGACAGGTGCAATCAGAAGTGACTGGAGGGTTTGACAAAATTAAATCAAGATGTAACCATGGTATCTGTATTTCTGAGCATTTACCGATGACAGTGGGCTCCAGGTCGACAAAAACAGCTCTGGGGACGTGCTTTCCGGCTCCAGTCTCACTGAAGAAGGTGTTGAAGGAATCGTCTCCTCCTCCAAGAGTCTTGTCACTGGGCATCTGTCCGTCCGGCTGGATCCCATGTTCCAGGCAGTAAAGCTCCCAGCAGGCATTGCCAATCTGGACACCAGCCTGACCAACGTGGATAGAGATACACTCACGCTGTGGAAAGAAAAAAAAACAAGGAGAGGTTATTTACCTGTATGCATTCATTTTTTAATTTCATTTCCATCCTGTCACTGCTGGCTTCTAAAAACACATCTACAATAATTAGCAGGTGGTAAACTGCAACATAAAAGCATCTTTGAAATTAGAAACATTTAATTGCTCCCCCTATCTGATGCTGGCAGGCAATGCAGCAGGAGGCACCTCCCTGCACCACAATCCGCAGGGGACAGAAATGCCTGACAGCAGCCCTCCTCTCAGAGGAAGGACGTTCCTCTCGTCTTTCCTCCAATCTTTTTTTTTTTTTTTTTTTGGTTTGTCCTCTGTCTTTTATCCCACACTCTCTCCCCTCTCTTTTGCGAGCATAAGCACGAATGCAAATTCATTTGCATGTGCACAGGCGCGTGCACATCACCAGCCTGGAATATTCCACTTGCTCCTGAAGCCTTGAGGATGCACAATCACAGCGTATTGCTCATCCTGCATAATCAACCCTGTGGCATTTTATATGCCACAAATCTGCACACAAATTAAATGAATTCATCAGTAAGGATGAAATCAGTTAGGAGACGCGTTTATTATATATTTCAGGCCATGATTAAAAGCAGAAACACTGTGTCGCATCCATTTTTAAATCATGGATAAGATTAATAAAATATTCGCTTCTGTTTGCCATTAATTAAATATGATTGCTGCAATCTAATGTTTCCATCCATCCCCACCCAAACTGCCCCTCCCTGCATTAAGACAAGGTAGGGCATTTATAAGATGTCGTATTTTTACATATTCTCTCACTAAATTTGACATTTAAAAAAAAAATCCAGATAAAAATGCTACTGTTTTATTGATAAAAACAGATTTATTTCGCCTCCTCACTGTCTGTTATTGGAGCCTGAACGCAGCCAGCCAGTGCATTGTTCCCATCTCTACACAATGACTTATCACATCGCGCCACTGCTGCAGACCAATCTGTGTGTCAACAGTCAAATTGTGTTAAATGTAAATCAACAAGAAACGTGGGAACTAAATAACAGCTGCATAAAGCATCCAAATGCGCAGGTTTGCTAAATTAAAGAGGATTAGATAGAGATGGAAAACGACGTCGTGTTAACAGCAGAGACGCCGGCTGCTGCTGCTTTCACCTCAATATCTACCTCCTAAAAACCTCGCAGTAAGTGTCTCAGATAGATAGATGAGATAGAATAACTTACCATGTTTTCGTTTGAGGGTCAAAGAAGAAGAAAAGAACGAGAAAATGTGAAGAAAGAAGCGTTTTAAAAAGGTGTGTTTGCGTCGCGTGGTGTACCCGGCGGGGTCGATGCAACAACTGCTGAATGGGAGGGCGGCGCTACCAGATTTATACATGCAGGGCTCCTGTGCACTGTGCAAGAAAAAAAAGAGGTTTTACTACCACCATTTGGTGAGCTGGTTAAGGCCAGCTTATTCTGTATATTGCATTCAATTTTTTTTTCTGAGCAAAATGATGTACTGTAAAACCTGTCAAACGCATCACAGTAGGATGAATATCATGCTGAAGGTTACTGGGAGGCTGTGATTGTCATTTTTATCTATTTATAAGGACGATAAGATTTCTGTGAGTCTTAGCCAGCTGGCAAATTTTCAACTGCAGTCCTTTGGCGAGATGTTCTGAAACCGATGAAGTGATGGTTAAAAGAAATATACGTATAACATATAGAAGACAGAAGACAGCAAGCTGCCATAAAGCTAATTATATTTTTCATATGATAAAGATATATACATCTCTATTTGTCCAACCAACAGTCTAAAACCCAGAGATATTCAATTTACCATGATATAAAACAGAGAAAAGCAGCAAATCTACATACTGGACTAGCTGGAACCATGCAGATTAATTGATATAATCGACTAATTGACTCATCATTTCATCTTATTATTATCTCAAATTAAGGTGGATGAAGGTGATGTTTGATTATTTTATGATGAGTATGATGGAAAATTTGCTTTACTTGGATCATTTTATGCAAATTAAGCTATATATGATATGTAATTTTCCATATTTATATTTTGTGGGCAGAAATTTGAGGTTATTCTCGCTGAATAAAGGACAAGTTCAGACAAAGCTAATTTATTATGCATGCAGAGGAATGAGCAGACAAAGATTGAATACATCTTTTATTTTAGTGTGACAGACTGCAATAGAATCAATAGAAACCTGCACATTTCTAGTGTATATAAGCAAATTCTGCATCAGAAATCTGTGACGAGCGCTCGATGCACCTGACGCAGTATAAATAATGCAAAATGGCTGAATGCTTCTGCTGCACAAGATGCTTCCATCCCACTCGAGCTGATATCATCCATGTTGCTGGGGCCTGCCATGGTATCTGCCTGGCATGCCAGCTCTCCAGCTCTCCTCCCTCTTTGTCCTAGATTCTCTGCAATGATGTCATTCAGTGGGCCGATCACGTGGCTGCATGTCTGTGTAGCTCTGCTGTTCAGCTGGGCTGAGGTTGGGGTGTGCCTCCTCCTCTGTTTGTCCGTCTTGTTTGAGGAACTGAAAATGCCTGAATGGTCTTTTTTTAAGAGTGATGTGTCGTCAATGTGGCATGACGGTTGCTCTAAGGCACTCGATAGCCGCATTGACCAAGGTCCTCCTGCGCAGTTCTTCTGCAGATATAATAAAATATGTTTGGAAAGCCTTCCCTTCTAGCTGAGTCATTTGAAAAGAGGCTTGCATGGTGTTTCTGACATAATCAGTGTCTCCTGAGTTTACTGTTGGCCTGCAAAACTTCCTCATTGCAGTATGAACCAAACATGTTGTTTTCTTTTCCATCAGAACATCCGCCGTACTGTGGGAGAAATCATCATTTATTCAGCAGGGAAGTGAGGATGCATGATTTACAACCGGCTTTTTGCGGTTGCTGTACTCAGTATGAACTGCAGGGGATGAAAGAGAAGAACAGGAAGCAGCCGTGGCTCCCAGCCGAGACTTCATCAGAGAACATTCTACACTCCTCCCCCTCCTCCTCCTCCCCCTCCTCCCCCTCCTCCTCCTCCTCCTCCTCCTCCTCCTTCTCCTCCCCAGCAGCTGCGAGACTGGGAGGGTCTGAGCAGCTGCACACCAAGAGGAGAGAGGGAGGATGGGAATGCTAGAGAGATGGGAGTGGTCCTTCATGCCATGAAAATGGCTTTACTGCATCCTTCAGAGAGAATATGATACCCTGCAAAGTGACATATTTTCCATCTGTCACTTTTGAATGTTTTAATGCAGGTGATTTAGCTGAACTGGGTCATCAGACAAAATATCAAAGTTGGGTATCTTTTTTCTTTTGTATAAATACACCAGACACTGAAGGATTTTGAGCTTTAGCTTCAGCAGGTCTTGACATATTTTGGTGTGAGATTTCGCGGGTGGGGCCGAGCCTGGCAGGAATACTGGCCTGGAGGTCCACATGATTAGAAGACTGTCATACTGTAATATGTGTTTTGCTTTCTGAAACATATAAGCCATTAATACAAATGGTAATTCATGATTTATATCCTTATGGACTCTACTAGATGACATGCAGATATAATGACAAATAGTTCTAGCTAATGAGTTTTTTGCTCTCAGGTACCACTGTGATGATTTTCAATGTATATTTTTATAATATATAATATTTAAAAATGGTGGTAAATCTCATGTAAAAGCGTGCAGACACTCACACACACAAGTTAAAATAGATGAACATGGACACACAGATACTAACATACATACACATACATATAATAGATATACTGATCTTATAAATTTTTTTTTCTAATCCTTAATTTTCACACTATTCTTAGCAAAACCTACAAATTTCACCACATATTATATGTGACATGTAACAAATAATCTTTGAATCATTGAGAGATACTGAAGAAATAGTCTGGAAAGAGAAAGTGAAAGCATGCGTGAGTCAGCATATTTAAGTCAGCATCAAATAAATGAAATGAGTGTAAATTGATCAGTACAATCTTTCAAAAGCATTAAAATATAGAACGTACCTTTTGTTTTAAAAATATCAAATGTTTTATAGTAGATCAATCTGGTGTCCTGATTAGCTGGTCCACCTGATCATGGCCTGAAAATATCAACTGTAAGGCATCAGATGTCACACACTTTAATCTATAAATATTGAAAAATCCCACTATGACTCTCACTTTACAAATACAGTAGATGGCTCATAGTGATTTAACGGTTTGGCATAATTATCCGATTTCCCTCCTGGCTGTGGCTGCAGGTGACTTACTGCTGCTCTTGACTTTATGTCTCAAAATGTGGTTTATTTTAGGAAGCCCCACATTCAAAGAGGTATTATTTCTGCCCCCGGGGTAACTGTTGCCACAGGGTTTCCTTTGTTGTTAGCAACCAAGGTGCTTAACTGTCTGTTAGTTTGCTGGGGCCACTCTATAGGCCCACCAAACAACACATTTATTGTCTTTCTCACTGAAAGCTGAATGTTTAAGACAGACATATTGTCTCTTTAAAGACTGACCTTTTATATGGACAGAAGCCTTGATGAATTGTGTGAACAAAAGGGCTGAGCCATGCTGATGCCATGCATCTTATGCCGCAGTGGCCACACCCTATCATCCTCATGACAATTCATTTATTTATTTTTTTATTTTAAAAGCAGAGGACACATAACCTCGTAGGTGAGCAAGTGCATTTCGTTACAGACACAGGCACATCATGCCAAAAGATTTTGGAAAAGAGGTGTCTGGGTGTCTCACATCCCCCCACATAGAGGGGCAGCTGCACTGCAGCACATTAATGCTGCTATTTAAGCTGGGTCACGTGACTACCAGATAAAGGCGGTCTATGTGGATACTAGGCTGTATCCAGGCAACTCCGTTATTCATTTCCTAGCAACGGTTAAATCTTGGGAGTAGGACTGGGGGGTTGGGCGTCTGTTGCTCTCTGTGGCCTACATGCCCCTCATCTATGACTGGACTGTTTGACCTCCTTTATTCATAAAGACTGAAAAATAAAGATTGAAAATAAAACTACTATTCAATAAAGTCCACAGCATTATGAACACAGTGATTTTGAAAAGAATATTTGAGAAATTCTTGACAAGTTGAATGATATAACATGAGAGGACAGCCAGCTCTGGTTAAAGGACAAATGCACCAAAAATATAACTAATTGTAAAGCTTGACTGGCCTTTTTTGTAACAAAATCCATCTGAAATTAGGTAAAACATACCACATATGAAGCATATTTATTGATACTGTCATTGCATAGAATAAAATATTTCACCATGCAGCATCCCAACCTTTTCGGAAGACATGCAGCCTCTAATTCTGCAGTGTGGAAGGCGTGCATGAGGTTGAAATGCAGGAAAATCGTTGGTAATAAAAGATATTTAGAGGAAGATGAGCGGACAGATTGCCTGATTGATTTTGCACAAGCACAGAGATCAATTGCATGCATCATGTATAAGGCCAACTTAGATCAAATAAATAATCAATATTATTCTCTATGTCAAAGCATATTGTATTCTATTCTATTCTGTTACACAAGCTATTCCCCTGTTTGTATTCATTAGTTTTTCATGTGGGAACTCATGTTTGATAAACTTGGCCTATTTAGTATCAGCATGCTGAAAATTACGCAGCATTTTCCTCACAATTAGAGGCGCCATGCTTGCAGCACAATACCCGGAGGATGTCGGGATGTCGGGTGGGGTCTGAGGGGCGGTCTGTTGCAGCCAAAGAGCCCTTCATCCAATAGAAAGCCTCGGATTGCAGACTGACAGGGAACTGACCAATAGGGGCGCAGCAGCCACCCGGCGCCGGGGCTGCTCTTGCATATATAGCTCTGTCCATCCTCATGTGCGCCATTATCTCTTACATCGACCCCATAACTGTCGAATTGTAAGACTCCCCATCAAGGAGCTTCTGCAACCCTCAAGCGCTATAACAGGACATAATGGTAAGAAGTTTTTTTTTTTTTTTTTTTTTTTTTAAACTTTCATAAATATTTGAGATACACAGGCTGCTTCCACTTTTTTTTTATTATAGATGTGATTGTGGGTGTGAGGATGAAAGGAGGGGGGCGTTAATATGAACGGGAAAAAGTGGGAATAAGAGGTTGATTTATCCTAAAACGTTACTTTATAATAGAAATATGTCTTGAATAAGTAAATGCATGCAAACAGAGGCTGCAGTCAGAGGTTTGGTGTGAGGAGATGTCCTGGCGCACTGTGGATGGATACGTGGCGGGCAGGCTGAAACAAAAGACGTTTTCAACAGATTGCAGTGTGGACAGAATGAATAATGAAGGCTTCAGTCCAGACGTAGACTAGTCTGCGGCATTTTTCAGTCCAGCAACAACCCCCACCCCACCCCACCCCACCCCCGGTCATCACTCTCCTCGTGACAGCGCCGGCCGGTAACGTCAAGTCGATGTGCAGCCGCAGAGGAGGATGCGCAGAGGCTGCACCCGTCCGCAAATGTCCCACACCCCTAGAGAAACCCTATCCGCACGGAGGAAGGATGGAGTGCGCTGTCAGCATGGCGCAAGGCATTAAATATGCATTGCTAGTAATGGACACTGGCGAGCTGTCAGCAGATGGCTGCTGCTGATGAGACGTATCTGTTACTGTTAGATCTGGCTGCTATTTCAGCTTTTCTAAGATCAGACTCAAGTTTTCTTTTTTTCTAATAACAGTAAGGATACAGTTTCACATCAATTTCAATAAACGTCATCCGTTACTAGAGTGAGGGGCTTGTCGCATAGCAACCCAGCTCCAGACACAACGCAGTGCGCCAGAAAAAAAAGTTCAATCAACTCCAGATTGTCTCTGATTGGTTGTCGCCAGTCAATTAAGATTATTATTATTATTATTGTAAATGTAGAGTTGACATTAAACCCCACTTCTTCACCCATTCAATAATAAGCTTGTTGGTGACTTTAAATAAATAAAAAGATGATTTGCAAAACAAAACAAAAAACTAAAATACATTTTTTCAGTATTACATTTTCTCTTCTCTACTCTGACAGGTCTAAATGAGTTTATAAGTACAAATGAATGCATACAGGTGAATAACCTCTATTGTTTTCTTTTCTTTCCACAGCGTGAGTGTATCTCCATCCACGTTGGTCAGGCTGGTGTCCAGATTGGCAATGCCTGCTGGGAGCTTTACTGCCTGGAACATGGGATCCAGCCGGACGGACAGATGCCCAGTGACAAAACCATTGGAGGAGGAGACGATTCCTTCAACACCTTCTTCAGTGAGACTGGAGCCGGAAAACACGTCCCCAGAGCTGTTTTTGTCGACCTGGAGCCCACTGTCATCGGTAAGTGTCATTTCTGTCACTTCTGGCTGAACGTTAATTTAAGCAAATTGAAATGAAATATCTGAGGTTTTGCAAACCACAACTGATTCAATGTGTGGTTTTGTCTTAGATGAGGTTCGCACTGGGACCTACCGCCAGCTCTTCCACCCTGAGCAGCTGATCACTGGCAAGGAGGATGCTGCCAACAACTACGCCCGTGGACACTACACCATTGGCAAAGAGATCATCGACCTGGTGCTGGACAGGATCCGCAAACTGGTGGGTAACTTGATATCAAAAAGAAATTATTCCTAATTATGATTAAGATCATATTATTGTATGTCATATTTGATCATGTCTCTCCCTCTCTCTGTCCTCAGGCCGACCAGTGCACTGGCCTTCAGGGCTTCCTGGTGTTCCACAGCTTCGGAGGTGGCACCGGCTCTGGTTTCACCTCCCTGCTGATGGAGCGTCTGTCTGTCGACTACGGCAAGAAGTCCAAGCTGGAGTTCTCCATCTACCCAGCTCCCCAGGTGTCCACCGCTGTGGTGGAGCCCTACAACTCCATCCTGACCACCCACACCACCCTAGAGCACTCTGACTGTGCCTTCATGGTAGATAACGAGGCCATCTACGATATCTGCCGTAGGAACCTCGATATCGAGCGTCCTACCTACACCAACCTAAACAGGCTTATCGGTCAGATTGTGTCCTCCATCACTGCTTCCCTTCGTTTCGATGGTGCCCTCAATGTTGATCTGACAGAGTTCCAGACCAACTTGGTGCCATATCCCCGTATCCACTTCCCTCTGGCCACATATGCCCCCGTCATCTCTGCTGAGAAGGCTTACCATGAGCAGCTCTCAGTGGCTGAGATCACAAATGCTTGCTTCGAGCCAGCCAATCAGATGGTGAAATGTGACCCTCGCCACGGCAAGTACATGGCTTGCTGCCTTTTGTACCGTGGTGATGTGGTGCCCAAAGATGTGAACGCTGCCATTGCCACCATCAAAACCAAGCGCACCATCCAGTTTGTGGACTGGTGTCCCACTGGTTTCAAGGTTGGCATCAACTACCAGCCTCCCACCGTGGTTCCTGGTGGAGACCTGGCCAAGGTCCAGAGGGCTGTGTGCATGCTGAGCAACACCACTGCTATCGCAGAGGCCTGGGCTCGGCTTGACCACAAGTTTGATCTGATGTACGCTAAGCGTGCCTTTGTTCACTGGTATGTGGGTGAGGGTATGGAGGAGGGAGAGTTCTCTGAGGCCAGAGAAGACATGGCAGCTCTTGAGAAGGATTATGAGGAGGTCGGAGTCGACTCAATTGAGGGTGAGGGAGAGGAGGAAGGAGAGGAATATTAAAAGGGACACAAAGGCACTAGCTAAGCAGGAAACAGATGATTCCCTTTGCTCTTAAATACATTCCAAACAGAAATGTTTGTTAATTACCACTTTGGCTGTTCTCAATAAATTTCCTGTGACGTGTGAAGTTGTCTGTGTTATTTATTAAATTTGAATGGATGTTGCGAATGAGATGAGATTGCTGTTGCCAATAAAAGTAAAATATTTTGTGTATTTTTACTGCAGCTTTAGTGCAAATTTGAAATTCATATAAAATTACAAACCAGTTTGACAATTACAGAAAGGGGAGACCCGAGTGTTTGGTTATTACCAGAGTGATTTGGTCACTGATCCGTCATCCACGTGCCTTTTGTTTCCCTCAGAGAGGAAACACTTGTAATCTGCCCAGACATGCACATGAATACACAGTTTGCTTTGTAAATGCAGAATTTTCAAACATTATTTGAAAGACAAACAGCTCTGATGACAGAGAGGAATCTGAAAGTATGTTAAAGGACAGGTTCACAATTTTTCAAGTCTGTCTTAAAACAAGTCAAATGCCCAAATGAACATCGAAATAAATGGTAAAATGGTGAATAGACTGCACCTATATAGTGCCTTTTTAGTCTTCCAACCACTCAAAGTGCTTTAAAACCACAAGCCACATTCACCCATTCAGGGTACTGTTGCAGCCATCAGGAGCAATTTGGGGTTCAGTATCTTGCCTGAGGAAACTTTGACATGTGGAGTGGAGGGAATCAAACCGCCAATCTTCTGATTAGTGGCGGCTGTGGCTCAGCTCTACCTCCTGAGCCACAGTCACCCCAAGGTTTTTCTTGCCGTAATCATCCCCCATGTTTTTTTATTCAGTTTATTTCTCAGGGGCAGTGCATGTTAATAAACATGACTGTAAATATGCCAGAACTATCCAGGAGGATAGTTTTCATTTCATTTGTGAAGTTGGCAGCTTAAAATCAAAACACAAGTTTAAAACAATAATCATAATGTAAGGCATGTCAAGTACAGCAAAAGCAGAGCACAGATATGGGCAGCAGTACAAGCAAGGAAAGCTATGGTTCCACAAAGGAAAAACAAACAATAAGCAGAGATAGACATGAGCAAAGGCAGATATAAGCAACAGGACAACAGTAGCACTAAGGTAAGTCAAGCAACAGGGAGGTTTAGCAACATACAAGTTGTGACATTTGCCAAATGATGAAGGAATCCGAGTTGGTGCTGACAGATATGGTGGCTTATAAGCGACATTCTTAACTGTCTAGAAAAGGACCTGTAAGTTGTGAGTTTCCTGATGTGGGCTGGAATGGTTTTCCATTCATGTGCTTCTTTAACTGAAAAGGCAGATTGACTGAAAGCAGGTTTTCTAAGTGGGATAATGCAGTTTCCTCTTGTGACTCCTACTGACTGTTAGAAGATCTCTGACAATGTAAGTGATGGGCGCCAAAATCCACAGTTCTCCCTCTGTGCAAAAATGTATTTAAGTGTTTTTCTGAAGCTAATATGAAGTGTCAGCCGCCCAAATGAGACAAAGTTCCTCTTTTTGTTACTATACCTCTACTGCAGCTCAACAAGGAAACACTGTCTGAGAAAACACAAAGAGGGAATTTGATGCTAAAAAGACTGTAAATGTGGCAGATATCCACTTGATATGACTAACTCCCAACCTCTTCTCTCTCTCTCAACCCAACCTGTCAGGGCAGATGGCCGCCTACCTTGAGCCGGGTTCTGCTTGAGGTTTCTTCCTGTTAAAGGGGAGTTTTTCCTTACTGCTGTCGCCAAGTGCTTGCTCATGGGGGAATTGTTGGGTCTCTCTCTGTGTAAATTAGAGTATGGTCTAGACATGCTCCATGTGAAAAGTGCCCTGAGATGACTTTTGTTGTGATTTGGCGCTATATAAATAAAATTGAATTGAATTGAATCAAGCTTGGATTTCAGAGATGGCAATTTGGTCAAAATATCATGAAAATGTAAATAGGACTCAGACTAGCTCCTCTTTCATAAACCAGCAGTATAGGCGAGTATGGACTTGAGGGTCAGCTGGTTTTGGTTCCAGTGTAGCAGGTTGGATTATGAGTTGTTTTCAGTCAATGGGCCGACCAGCTGTGGTCTCATTTACCACCTTAACCATCATCAGACCATCTCCGCCCTGCTAAGAAAAGCGAAAACAGCACCAATAAAAGCACATAGGACCACGTGCATTGGTTGGTAAATGTTTTGTTTTTCACAGTTGCATCAGTTAACTCAACTTTCAGTTTCAGGTGAACCAACAATGTGATTTCTTCCCTCACAGAAATATGGTATAACAGCAACAAACTAAAAGTAAAAAAGCACAATAATGATGTAGAGCTGCAATGATTAGTCAACTAATCCCTTTGTTGATCGAAATTAATTGGCAACTATGTTAATAATTGATTTAATTGTTTTGAGTAATTTTTCAAGAAAAAGTAGTAAAATTTTCTGGTTCCAGCTTCTTAAATGTGAATATTTTCCTGGTTCCTTTAGTCCTCCATGGTAGTGAACTGGATATCTTTGGGTTGTGGACCGTTGGTTTGGACAAAACAAGACATTTAAGGTTGTATCTTGGACTTTGGGAAACGGATTAATCAACAGATTAATCAATAATGAAAATAATTGTTAGTTGCAGCCCTGCAATGATGCTTTGAAACCTCTTTAGGTATAATTATAGATAGAGTCCATGTCCTACACAGGAAATTTGATATTTTTCATTTTATTTAACCATTATTTAACCAGGTAAGTACCATTAAAGTTAGGGCCAAGATGGCAGCACAAAAAGTAGTAAACAAAACAAAACAAAATCAGACAACAGATAAAACAATACAAAAATGGATGAAAATAGAATAAATAGGCTAAGAGAAAACACAATGAAGAATAGAATAATTTATAATTTACAAAGATCTTTAATTCTGACAAAAATTACCAACTTAATCTCCTTTTGCAGAAACTCTTTCTCTGTCTGTACATTAGGGACAAACATATATGTCTCTGTGACTCCACATCCAAGACTTTTTAAGTATAAATCAAGTTTACCTCGACTCAACCAACAAGATGACCTTTAAAAGCTGTTTAAAACATTCAGCAAAAAGCGGACACCTCCTGGTCGAGGATCCCTGGAGATGTTTGGTAAGAAGAACTTCCTGTAATTTGGACATCAGAATTCATTATTATGACAGACACTGTTTTCATCATCATTCTCCCACTGTGCTGCATGTTTTTCCCTGGAACAAATAATCTACATATTTTCCACATGAGGAATGAATGAATAAATGAATGAATGAATGAAATTGTTATTATTGTGTCATGAATATAAAGAATATATACAGACTGGAAAATAGACAGTTTTTGTGTATCAGAATTTAGTTTTTTCTTATTTCCTACTTGGGTAATCATCTTGCAACCCACTACATTCATCTTGCAACCCAATATAGAGGTCTCGACCCCCAGGTTGGGAACCCCTGCTATATAGTACTGAAGAAATAAAAATAAACTCTATTTAAATAATCCATCTTGTCTTCTTTTCCTGGCTTTTGAGACAAAGTTACCAATTAAACACATAACTTTTCCTATTTTTTGATCATCTGTACACCAGAGTTTTGTGGAGCCATTTCAAAGAAAATTAAACCTCTTAAATGATCAGAAGTTGTGCAAGAAGGACAAAATGTTTTGGGGTCAAAGTCAAAGTCCTATCTCACCTCCAGTATCTTTGTTGTTCTGGTTGAAACAGTTACTGCTGCGGAAGAAAACCAACACACTCCTCAGATTTGTCTCATTGCATTGCATAATATCGACAAGCTATCATGGTAAGCAGGATTTTAAATGTTATTTAGGGCTTTAAATTGTTTTATTGTCAATTTTGTAGCTTTTTTTATAAATGTACATTACATCATTCCTGTGATCCTTGTTCTAAAGATCATTATGTGAAAATTATACATCCTACTGTCTGTCTGTCTGTATATGTTACATTAAACTAAGCCACCTAAAATATGTCTTTTTACTATTTAATGTAAACAAAAATTCATGGGAGAATACCATTCCCAGTGGAGAATGTGAATGTGGTGTTTTTAAGAGACCCACTGCAACATGTCTGACCTACATAATCCTCCTCTACAGTAATCCCGGGTCCAACAGATGTGTGTTTATGTTGCAGCAGAGACCAGCAGAAAATGCACAGGTTCCTGTAAAATTTCGAAACATTTTCAAAGAAAAAAACAAAACAAAACAAAATAAAAGTAGCAACAAAATAAAATATATAAGCAAAGCAAAGCAAACAAATAAAATCATCAGCAGACATACACATCAAAATCCCAGTAAACAATTTAAATAATCCCAGTACCCTCCGCCCCCCCTTTTTTTTGCTTTAGAATAAACAATAGCCTGAACCTCCAGTCAGACATGCTGTCAACAAAAATAGACCGTATGATAGTAAAATACTTTCCATGCATGGCGGGGACAATGAATATAAACACTTTGTGAAAAGGTGACAAACAATGTAATTATAATAATGCTTCTAATTTAATGATGCTTTGTGATTTCGCAGTTTATTTAAAGGATAACTTCATTTAAAGGCTTCATTCCTAATTCCAATCACAAATATAAGTAAATTGACTTGAAAGTCTCATTCCTAAACAATCTATGCAAGCTTAATATCTTACATCTGTATGTAGATGTGTAATATTATAATTGTGTTCTCATTGTTTCACTTAGTATGTAGTTGTAAAAAGTCGTTTGAATGTTTATGGGCTGTAAATCTGTAAATCTGGGAAAGATTGTACGTCTACTTGTGTTGTTTTTCATCCTGTACTAACATCTGTGAAGAAGCTTATCATCCGTGAATCTTAATTAAATATGAGAAAACATGATAATGAGGCAATAACGGCTGAATTAATTTAAAATTTCCTGAGGAAAGTTATTAAATGTGAGCTATGAATATGGACAAACTGATGAAAGTAGCTATCGTAGCAACAAAGGCACTCTAATGTTCACCCAAATGCATATAGAGACCCCATTTAGCAAGAAACATTATGGTGTTTGTGTTCCATGACGTGTTGCAGGACAATTTAACGGTCTGCAATTTAGGATGCGTGAACCAACCAGTGACACAGTTTGTTTTTATCTGAAGTCATTGAATTACAAACAAAATGGAAAAACGGAACCATTTCTGAGTTTTAGAGACCTCTGGTGGTAGTGATGGGTGACAAAAAAAGGGTCAAAACCAGGTCAAAACTGTGGTTGTGACCACAGCTGGATTCATATGGCCAACAGCAGTAGTGATGACAACTTGAATACTGTTGATTTGTGAGCGTCTGTGCACAAGATGAGAGGCTGGTTCTTGTTAACACAAAAGAGGCGGTACATCTAGTCAAATATACTGATTTAGAGCGGTCATAATTCCTTCAAACAGTATTCATTTCTAAGGCACATACAGTATACAGTACTGTGAAAATGTTGAGTGAGGATGCTTTCAATTAATTTAATACAAAGTTCAATGAACAGAAGAAACCCAAATGAAATCAGTATTTGCTGTGAGCAGCTTTGCCTTTAAAACAGCAGCAGGTCTCATCAGTGCACCTGCGCTCAGTTTTTCAGGTGCTTGGCAGGTCTGTTGTTCCTGCATCTTGGATATGTTGCCACAGGTCTTCTGTGGATGTCGGCGTCTCAGTTGCTTCTGTCTCTTCGCGTTATCCGAGACTCAATGATGATGAGATCAGGGCTCTGTGGGGGCCAGACCATCTGTTGCAGGACTCTTTGTTCTTTTTGTCATGGAAGATAGTTCTTTATGGCTCTAGCTGTATGTTTGGGGTCTCCCTGATGGTGTTGCATAATGGATAATAATCTAAACATCTAAAGTGCCTTAAACTTTTGCACAGTACTGTATGAAAGTATATCAGCTCCCTCTTAATGGGCTTCTTTCAAGATATTTTGACATCCAAGATGTAAATAATACAATTAAATATGGTGGAATTTCATTCAGCTGCTTCAGTTTCAGGGTCCTGGTATCACTGATGCCATTAGATAAGAAAACAAGATATTGTTAAGTCTACTGAAGAGGATGACTTGATTTTCAATTGATGAATGCAGTACTGAAACTTATATGGTTAAAAAAATCATACTTATTGAACAGTTTTTGGTTTCATATTCCTGGATTATTTTAAAAGGCACTATGATTCTCACTCATCTAGTCAAACTTTCTTATTTTCATCTACAGGTCCTGCAATATTAGAAACTTATTTGAAAACATGATTTTATTCCACATTGTACTCTGATTTGGAACGACAGGTGTATTTTTTACAAACACCTGTCATCCAAACCCTGAGAGACTGGGGACCACTGGTTTAATCTATAAAAATTGTGGTGTCATGGTGCCAGATAAACAATTTATTCTCAAAGACTAGAAGACACCAACTCCACCGTGCTTCAGAAACTGTTTGTATGGACTTGTTTTGGTTATCCACATGGAGAAACTGCATTTTTAAAAACTTAAAAGGTCATTTTCTGCAAGATCTGGACTCAGTTTGACTGTATTTGTATCAATATACAGATAGTTGTTTTTTTTTTTTTAAATTGTATAATCTCATTTTTCATGGATTGTAAGTAACAATCACGTGTGTGTGTGTGTGTGTGTGTGTGTGTGTGTGTGTGTGTGTGTGTGTGTGTGTGTGTGTGTGTGTGTAAAGTACAGCACTAGAGTAAATGCACTTCACTACTGTACCTGTAAGAAGGGTTTCAAATGAAGGACTTGTACCTGTAATTGAGATGTTTTTCACACTGTTGTATTAGTATTTCTACCCAAGTAATCATCCTGAATACTTCTTCCACCACTATTTGTTGGTCAAAAAGAAGAAAAAAGGCTGGTATTAATAAACACACAAGAAACATCTTATATTGCTATATCTAATTATTTTTTACGAGATTAGTATATACATTCAACATAAAACAAAACAAAAATGTAATTTCTATTTAAATGGTATTAACTTCCACTGCTGTCAGTTAAACCTGTTGCAATGTTTACGCCCCCAGAATGATTGCCCCACTTTCAAATTGATTTTCCTAGGATGGCGAAATCATTGCCCGCCGTACTCTGTTTCTGATTGGCTAGTACTCGTTCCCTTTGTTCACATCCGGATGGGTTGGTTAGGTTTAGGTATGAGGAATGAGATTGGTTAGAGATAGAGTAAGAATATCAGGGTGAGCCAATCAGAGGCAGAGTAGGGCGGGACATGACTTCGCCATCCTAGGTAAAAAAAAAATCGCCTCCTGTAAAGCTCGTGGCGTGTCGAAAAAGATGACTGTTTTTGTTTTAACCAATGGAAAGGGGCCCACGTGACCCTCTCCAACCAATCAGAATCAGCAGCTCTTTTCCGCCGGCTAGGAAAGTATAAATAGCCCCGCCCAGCTAAAACTGGTCAGTTACTTCTTACACAGGACTCATAAAGGCCCTGCTGTGAGAGCTAACTTAGTCTCTTCCTCTTTTTTAACCCGAATCTCAACAGACTTCACTCCTCCAGGAAACATGGTGAGTATGAAAAGATAGTTTAATTTTACTTATCATCTTTTTATTTATTGAACCAAATTCAAATCTTTGAAGGGTGACATCACGTTGCACCCTGAATTAACGGTTATCAGCCTGGCTAATAAAGCAGCTTTGGCGTGAACTATTAAACTTCAATTTGACCTTTAATCCAAACAAAGGTTTAGGTGTAGGACTGCTCATCAAACTTTGGCCTTGTTGGGACGTTTAACTGTAACTTTAAACTTGATTTTTTTTGGAACATTTAAGTGTTACTAGACAGGCCACGGCCCAAATTCAAGTTCAGTCGTGTCGTGGCTGCCAGTTTCTGGCTTTTCCTGTCTGCACATTGACCCAGTTGGCGAAGGTCGCTGTGCTTTCATCCTGAAACATTCCTGTTTTATGGCCTGTATGAAGAGGCCTGGCCTTTATAAAACTGCAACCACAGGTTTTTTTAAACAAAACCTATTCACTAAAAGCTTTATGGGGGGCTTTTATATCTAATCTTTCACGGTGGACATTGTGTAAGCCCTACTACTATTGTATCAAAAAATCTACAGCTGTGTTTGGTTTTAGTATAATATTTCACCACAGAACTTTTCAGATTGTTTGCTCTCAACACAAGATCTTCTTTCTTCCTTTAACCACATCATGTGTCTGAATAATCAGCCTTTTATGTGATGTTTCTGTCTCCAAAGGGTTTTCTATTGAGTGTAAATGATTGTGCATCATGCGTCATGTGACTTTACTCATGATTTTCTGGTATCTGGTTCTTTACAAAGGAGCCTTTTTTTCCTCATCCTTGATCTGGCATTAACTCTTGAGCAGTTTTCAACGTGTGATGAATTGCCTCCAGCTTTGAATTAGTTAAAAATAGCACAAGAATTGTTTAAAACATATTTTCAGTCAACCAAACTTACTTTTTGATTGTATCAAATTAAATGCACATGGATAAATCTATCTTTTTGTTTCCACAGCGTGAGTGTATCTCAGTGCACGTTGGTCAGGCTGGTGTCCAGATTGGAAATGCCTGCTGGGAGCTTTACTGCCTGGAACATGGGATCCAGCCGGACGGACAGATGCCCAGTGACAAAACCATTGGAGGAGGAGACGATTCCTTCAACACGTTCTTCAGTGAGACTGGAGCCGGAAAGCACGTTCCCAGAGCTGTTTTTGTTGACCTGGAGCCCACTGTCATTGGTAAATGCTTATTAAAAATTATGAATACCATAGTTGGTCCATTAATTTTTTTTCCTTTGGCAGTCAAACCCTCCTATAATTTTATTATTTTCCCTAGATGAGGTTCGCACTGGGACCTACCGCCAGCTCTTCCACCCTGAGCAGCTGATCACTGGCAAGGAAGATGCTGCCAACAACTACGCCCGTGGACACTACACCATCGGCAAAGAGATCATCGACCTGGTGCTGGACAGGATCCGCAAACTGGTGGGTAATTTGATCAGGAAGAAATGATTCCTAATTGTGATTAAAAATAAAACTAGATTATATTATTGTATCTCATATTTGATTATATCTCTCCCTCTCTGTCCTCAGGCCGACCAGTGCACTGGCCTTCAGGGCTTCCTGGTGTTCCACAGCTTCGGAGGTGGCACCGGCTCCGGTTTCACCTCCCTGCTGATGGAGCGTCTGTCTGTCGACTACGGCAAGAAATCCAAGCTGGAGTTCTCCATCTACCCAGCTCCCCAGGTGTCCACTGCTGTGGTGGAGCCCTACAACTCCATCCTGACCACCCACACCACCCTAGAGCACTCTGACTGTGCCTTCATGGTAGATAACGAGGCCATCTACGATATCTGCCGTAGGAACCTCGATATCGAGCGTCCTACCTACACCAACCTGAACAGGTTGATCAGTCAGATTGTGTCCTCCATCACTGCTTCCCTTCGTTTCGATGGTGCCCTCAATGTTGATCTGACAGAGTTCCAGACCAACTTGGTGCCATATCCCCGTATCCACTTCCCTCTGGCCACCTATGCCCCTGTCATCTCTGCTGAGAAGGCTTACCATGAGCAGTTAACGGTGTCTGAAATCACCAACGCCTGCTTCGAGCCAGCCAATCAGCTCGTGAAATGCGACCCTCGCCACGGCAAGTACATGGCTTGCTGCCTGCTGTTCCGTGGCGATGTGGTTCCCAAAGATGTGAACGCTGCTATTGCCGCCATCAAAACCAAGCGCACCATCCAGTTTGTGGACTGGTGTCCCACTGGTTTCAAGGTTGGCATCAACTACCAGCCTCCCACCGTGGTTCCTGGTGGAGACCTGGCCAAGGTCCAGAGGGCTGTGTGCATGCTGAGCAACACCACTGCTATCGCAGAGGCCTGGGCTCGGCTTGACCACAAGTTTGATCTGATGTACGCTAAGCGTGCCTTTGTTCACTGGTATGTGGGTGAGGGTATGGAGGAGGGAGAGTTCTCTGAGGCCAGAGAGGACATGGCAGCTCTGGAGAAGGATTATGAGGAGGTTGGAACTGATAGTTTGGGAGACGAGGATGAAGGAGAAGAGTATTAAACAGGCATACATTCCCTGATGTGTCTAAGCTGTGCCTTTGTCAAAAATAAAGTTTTGTCAACTGTCTATTGTGTTCTCTTTATTCACTTTAATTCCACTGGACAGAAGCACTGAGCTGTCAGTAGCGACTGCATTTTACATAGAGCAGAGCCAATTGTTAACTCAGTGTTTTGTGTTTTGTTTTTTTTTTTTAAATTTGTCACTAATACTAAAATTATGCTGGTCAGCTATCAGCTACTTCTAATTGTTTAGTCAATGAAATATTAAGTAGTGAAAAGACATTCAGCCTCACAGAAGCTATGGTGATGTCTTCAATTTGATGTTTAAAATGTTAAGATATTCAACTTAGTATATACAATATATATGAAAAGAAAAAACTGCAAATCCTCACATTTAAGAGGCTGGAACCATTAAATATTTTGCTTTTTTGGCGGAAAAATGGCTGAAATGATCATCAAAATAGCTGCAAATTAACTTTCTGGTCAACCGACTAACTGTTGCAGCTCTAAACTGGTTTTCCATGACACTTTACTGAGCTCACATAATCTCGACCACTCTAAATCTGTAGCATAACCTAATAAAGTGTGTATATAAAATGTACAGTACCAGTCAGCTGACTGGTACTGTGTATATAATTTAGTTGAACCTCAAAAGGACTAATGTGCTCTGATGGAGGATCTCGCTGCTCCACTTGTTTTGGTCACTTGGGGGCAGTGCTGTTCAACAGATGCCTGGACTACCGACACCATGCTGAATTATCAGCAAACTATTCTAAATGTCAAACTACTGCAGGTAACCAGTGGAGTTTTTCTACCAGATGACATTTGCAACATCAGATGTATCATAACATTTGCAGATTCTCACATTTACTAATTAAGGTGTGACTTTTGCTTTCCTGTGAGAAGAACCGAGGCATAACCCCGGTCTGGTTTAAAATAGGGTGTGGTATTCACAGTGGCCCAAGGGAGGGACAGGGGGAGGGATGGGGGTCCCATGCTGGCAGACAGGTGGTGTTTAAAAATACTTAGTTCGGCAGTTACTAGACTGGATTTCTTGTGGATAATGAATGATATTGTATTAAGGTTGTTAATTGTGGGATAAATTTAGAAACTTGGAAAGGCAACGTATTTATGGGAGGGAAAGAGGGGAGACAAAAGACTCTTATCTGGACTGATTCACTTACAAATAACACATTCACAAGTGTTGTAAAAGTTTTTTTTTATTTAATTTCAGCTTTGTAATTATGACCACAAATGCATTTCCTCAAATTCAGCAATGTTACTGCACTAAAACAGACAAAACAAAATGGCTTCTACATTACACTGAACTATATGAATACTGTTTCATTGCACTTACCATTAAGGTCATCTAACAGTACGTCTCTTCTGTTGTTAATTAGAATAAACTACCAAATGTAAGATCATGGGAGTAGCTTTTTTTGTAGATTGCTGTAGATTTTTACTTTTCTTTTTGCATGAAAACGATGCACAACCAGTCGCCTGCGTGTTTATTTGCAAACTGTAAAGGCAAAAAAATCTTAATTTTAAAATCTACATATTAATGGGTGAAAGAACAACAGAGAAATATCCGGAGAGTGCTCTTCTTTATGTAAGACATGGAGTTAAAGAATCATCAATCTATATTTTGCTCCATCTCACATTCATGAGGTAATCCGACTGACTCTTTAGGGAAATAAATAAATTTAGGATTGCATATTTCTTTGACAAAAAAACCCTGACGACAGTGTATTTTGAATGCTGAAAAGATGTGCACTTCAAAAAGGTACAAAATTACAGACACATACACACCATGTGCCCTCATGCGTACAAAAGTTGAACTCGTATTTTGCTCTAAAGCACGACAGGCCCTGAATATATTGCGGTGTGGAACAGTGCGGACGTTTTTTCCTAGACTTAAACATGAAACCATGAACAACACAAAAGCTAACAGACAAAAAAAACACACATCATCCCAGCCTCCCTGCTGCAGCTCCCACTGCTCCGACATACAGTGATTGTTTAAAATAAGAAGCTCTACTTACTAACAGATCCCGGCTCCCAGCCCCCATTTTCTGCTTTCTTATCTATTGCATAACATACACAACTCTCACTTAAAACCACCTTTATGTTTAACATGACTGCATTACAAACACCACAGGAACATACAGTCATTAGCAGTGACACTCTTAAGCTTCCTATTTCTCCTTCTCTATTTGGTTCATCATCTCCGAAACCAGTGCAGCAGTTATGACAATAAATGCACAGAAATCCCAGTGAAAACATAAAATTTCACAGTGTAGTACACCACAGTCTCAAAATACAGATTTTGCAGGATGCAGTAGCCGAAATGCAACTCAACGGATGCTTTGGATTCTTTCTTAAGAGAGTGAAGAGCAACAAGATGAAAACCTGGCTTTACAGCAGCATTGGATGACTACAGTACGCAGTATTCTCTGGAGAGCTTTTCAAAAGGACCGACACACTTAATTACACATTTCAGACTGCTACCTAATCAATCCTTTTCAGCTTTTTTTTACCATATGTTGGACATTGCAGATAATTAAAACAATGACTCTCAAATCCTTCACACATCTGCTGCAGTTGTCTTTGTGTCCAAACAATCAAGTTCAAGGCAGAGTGCGGAAAAAAAAAAAAAAATCAGTCTGTATACTGTATGTTAACATCATTCCTTCAGCTGGCATTACATTAACACAAACAAACATATCTTGTGACAATACATAATAATCTACTGAGTTTGTCTAATCTGTCAGTGTGTGCCAATTAAGGATGTAGTTTAAAGCGTTTTGCAAAAAAGTTGACACACACTGTGACAAAGTTGTTCTTCAGTGCATACTATCCCACCCTGCTTTTCTAGTGTAAGCACCGAGACCCACCCCCTCCCTCCCCCACCCCCACCCGCTACTCCCTGCCACTTGAACACACAAACATCATCATATTCTGATGTACTGAATCATTTCAGTCAGTCAATGTCCTTCAGTTTCTCTAACGTCTGGAAAGAGAGCAGCTTCACAGAGCCTCACACAGTCACACCAACAAAAACCTTTAGAAGAGCTGCGGCTGTCTGCATGAGGCTTTTGCTTTTTTTTTGTCCCCCTCAGCGGTCTCTTTGATCTCTGGTCCTCACTGAGGAGGCTGCAGGCCATCTCTCTCCAACACTGCTGGTGACCTGCAGGGGAACAGCATTTGTCTTTTTATGTACCTCTTTCACTCACCTACAAACAATATAAGCAGCAGCAAGGAAATGTTTTTTTTTTTAAAGCTGCATATCGTTAAACATGCATGTCGTGTTTATTACCTGAGATGGTGGACAGTGTCTCATGACAAAATGTGTACGAAGAGAATGGCCAGGCCGATGTTGAGCAGGATTACCATGCAGATCATTATGGTGTTTGGGCCCTTGAAAACAAAGGAACATGTGAGAACAGCGCATGTAGTCAATTACTAATGTTTGATTGAAATAAACGTAACTGTATGATTATGAGCTGTTAAGTTTCACATCCTGTAAATGTGTAAAATTACATATTCTGACCCTTCACATTATCCCTCATAATTAGTCTCTGTACCAAACTTCTGAACCACAAATCTATTTTTTATTCATAAATATCTCCTCATTAATCCTTAATGAAGCTTTCAGAGAGCAGAGGGGGTATATTCTTTAGGTTTTACACAATTTTGTTTCTGGAGAAAAAAAACATTTACAATCACACTATTTTATGGTCATACAGTGTGTTACCTAAAACAGAAGACATGATTTCAATAAATGTTACTGAACATGAAGAAGGCAACAATATATATAATATTTTTGAATGGTAATTTTTGTATAAATACGGGTCAAATTTACACACCCTCTGTGTACAAAAATGTGCATCAGCTGCACAAAAATATAATAAAAAGTCGAACTATTGCCATTATTGTATATTCTGGGTCACTTTGGGAAAAGTCACCCATGAAATTTCAGGTTAAAAGAAAGGTGTTTAGAGTGTTTTTTTGCTCTCAAATATAAAAATGTGTCCCCTTTGACCTGAACAGTATGTTAGCTTACTCTCCAAAGTCAAATATAGTTCTTTACTTGGATGGTGACATGGACATTTAATGGCATTAGATGATGTCTAGACTTTAACTCTACTCTTGTTAATATCTATGTGAGCTATAGTTTTTAGGATATGGCTGGTGATTTTCTATATTTTTGTTATTGTCAGCAAATCTCATGTGCAGAGCCAAACCAACAATGAACTGATCTACTTATAAGTATTGTGTGCGTATCAACAGCCTGATATATCTTATTTCTCTGTGCCACAGACCTCCGTTGTTGTCCAAAAACTATTAATAGCGCATCAATGAGCCACACCGCTGCACTGGGTGACATGTTTGGGCGTGGTAGTTTGTGAGAAACGGATCCAAAAGCTAGTAACAGGGATCACGTTTTCAGTCTCTGGAGAGTAGTTCTGTGTACGGCAGACGTCATTGTGTTTGTGTAGGAACATGGTTCTGTTTACAGAGCTTTGCTATCTTGTTGTGCTACATATCACAACCTCTTTACTTTGTACTGAAGTCCTCTGCTTTTGCCGCCACTAAAGTTTGTTTAGAAATGGCTCCAAAGACTAATAACAGCGATAACATTATCAGGAAGTTCCTTGTACTGCAGACGCCACTGAGCACTTTGTATAACATTATACATTTCTCAAAGAACTTCAGTACAAAGTCAAGAGGTTGTGATATGTATCACAACAAATTAACAAAGCTTTGTAAACGGAATCGCGTTCCTGCACAACCGCAGTGGTGTCTGCCGTACACAGAACTACTCTCCAGAGACTGAAAACATGATTTCTGTTACTAGTCTTTGGATCCGTTTCTCAGTAAACTACCACGCCCAAAACATGGCACCCAGTGCAGTGGTGTGGCTCACTGGTGTGTTTTCAATAATTTTTGGACAAAAATGGAGGTCTATGGTACAAAGGAATAAGAAATAAATAGATACACACACAATACTTGTAAGCAGGATCAATTCATTGTTAGTTTGGCTCTGCACATGAGATTTGTTGACAGCGAGAAAAATATAGAAAATCGGCAACAATTTCCTTTAAAATAGAGGATTTCTTGTCACAAAAAATATATAAATAAATGAATAAATGTGAGACAATGTGAATATGTGCTGTCTTACCTCCACCTCCAAAGACTCTGCAATCATCTCCTTACTTTGGCTCGAGACCGTGGCCTTCACTCGGGCCTCTGCTTTGGGATCCACCTTCGGTGCTAGTTTGGCAGCTGTGGCTTTGGCTTCAAATTGCTTGTGTACTGTCTTAGGTTCAAGTCTGGGTGCAGGTTTTGGGGATGGAGCGGGGCTGGGTTGTCGTTTTGGTAATGGTTTTGTCTCTGCTTTGCTTGAAGGCCTGCTCACCTCCCTGGACTCCACTTTGTTCTCAGAGAAGGACGACGCTCGCTCATGGACTGACGGAGCTCTTTCATTTTTGAGCGCTGCTGTTTTAGGCTCGGGGGTGATAGCTTTGGACGACACTTTGGAGGATCGAGGCACTTCTTCTTCATCTGGGGAGATGAGGCTATTCCTTACAGGGGCAGCAGCAGCAGGAGTGACGTCTGGAGCTTTTGCCTCGGAGTCAAACTTCTGCAGGGGCTTGATTTCCAGGTCGGAGCCCTGCTCGATCTTGTTGCTCTGACGGCTGGGGGTGCGAGAGGGGCCACGACTGCCCTCAGGTGCAGCCGAGGCCGGAGCAGAAGGTGTAGTGGGGCGACTACTGGGCCTGCTGTTGGGTTTACTGCCACCACCTTTGCTGGTTTTGTCTTCATTCCAGCTGCCTGGACTGAGGAATTTGGGGTCCTCCTTGCTGATGATGCCTGGGCTGGGGGAGGGGGTGCGGCCTGGGGACGAGCCAGGCATGAGGCTGTCCAATTCATTCATGAGCGGGCTTTCGGGTGGTGTAGGCAGAGGCTCCTCCTCAGCCAGCAGCGGCTCATGCATGACTGTATCTGTGTTCTCACTGCCCTCCACAACCTCCTGTAACACTCTCTTCTTCAGATACTCCGGACCTGCATAAGACCAGTTCAATGAGTATATTAAAAAGTTCAGAGAGTCTCAATATACATATATGTATATATATATGTTTTGTTCCTTGGAGAATATTTGATCTTATAAAAATTCGATAATTATCAGTCAGACAAATTTGCGTTTTTGTTTAGCTCAGAATGATTGGTGTCATAACTGGATAAAAACATACATTTCTGCTCTTTAACATAATTATCACGGAGCCCTCGTTTCTCTGCCCATACAAGGCTGGTTACAGTTGAATACATTAGGAGAAAACTACTGAAGGTCATTTTAGAAACTGACTTTTTCATAAGACTACTCCTAAACTAGACTAATTTCCTTTGACTAAAATATCAGGAAGTAAATACCAGAAGAAAGACCTTAAATCTCAGTAATCGACTTTATAGCTATGCCACTCCCTCTCCATAAACTAAAATAATTTCCAGTGACCACAGGATGCAGCTACGGAGACTACTGGAGTTAGAGGTAGCTGCCCTTCAATGCACATTTTCAGAGAGAAAAGGTGTAAATGCCAAAGAAATACTCTTCACCATGATGTCAAATTTTCAGTGGGAATCGAGATAAACTTTTGAAGAGTGAAAATGTTTATGTAAGAAGTAGAAAGGTTTACTTAATATAAAAGGATAAGCCTGGCATTATTCTATATTTATGTTATTGCTGACAAATAGTCATGAAAATGCCAAAACCAACAATGTGTGTGTTTCTCAATATTTTATGAATTCTCTACAATATCTTTAGCTTTCAGCTCAAAGCCGTAAATCTTTAAAAAATGAGTCATGAATATACTGTTCCATTTTTAAAAATGCTGGATAATTTCCTAAAGCAGCTTTTAGCAAACATTACTCAAACAGGAGTTAATTTGTTTCAGCAGTGGATTAAAACACATTTGGTGCTCTAGTGTGTATTGATGGCAGCAGGATGGTATGTGTGGGATTGAATCAAAATAAATACAGTGTGTGTGTTCATGGTAATTAAGGAACATGTCAGCCAGTGCAACAGTATGGCTCACTGTCATATTTTTAATAGTTTTTGTACATAAATTGCGCTTGTTGGTTTTGGTCATGAAATTTGTTGAAATAAATAAAAATGTAGAATATCACTGGACATTAAATTGTGAGGCTGCAGCTTTGTTTTCTCTAGTAAAAATAAACCAGATGGTGCACACACTGACACTGTCTGTTTTTGGACAAAAATGGAGCTGGAATAAGATACAGTGTATCAGGCTTTGGCTACACAGACAGCACTTTAATTGTTGATTTTGGTCTTCTCATAAAATTTGTTGAAAATAAGAACATATCACTATACTCCTTTAAATCATGAGGCTACAGCGTTGTTTTATCCAGTAAAAATAACTCGGCACACACTGACACTGTCCGCCTGTGTTGTTATCTCCTTGGTGAGAGATCTTTCATGGAAGAATGCAGAGCAGGACTCAGCCAGGCCTCATCCATTTGTAGTATTGGTCAGAGACAATTTGGGCAGCCACTCAGAAAGTTTCTTTCTGTCTGTCTGTGTCTGATTCCTTTAAGCTCTATTGAGGGAGACAGCAGAGGGAGAATGCAAGATGCTCCTAAATAGCTCCTGTGCTTTTGTGTGAATGTGTAAGTGTGTGTCGCCAGACTCCCAATGAAACTGATATGTTCCCTTCGACCCAATAAGATGTTCCATTTTTAGACATTCAAATGCGACTACCCTTGTGGTGAGCCTCAGCCAAAGATCCACTAGCTCAAGTTGGAGGTACATGCAGGGACACAGTGTAAAACTAGACACATGATTTTATATTTGCTGTTTCCTTTTGGGAGAGACTGGGATGTCATGTTATGGCATCAGATTTCAAGTGAAAATAAATGTTTTAAGGATAAGGTTGGTGATTTTCTATATTTTTCTTATTGTCAACAAATCTTGTGTAGAGCCAAATCAACAATAATTTGATCCTACTACCAAGTATTGTGTGTGCATCCAAAGCCTGATATATCTTATTCCTCTGTGACATAGACCTCCGTTGCTGGCCAAAAACTATTAAAAACACATCAATGAGCCACATTGCTGCATTAGGTGATATGTTCCTTTGCCCCGAAGAGTTCTGGTACATCAGTTTGTTGAGAAAGCGCTCCAAAGACTAATAACAGCGATCATGTTTTCAGTCTCCGGAGAGCAGTTCTGTGTACATTAGATGCCACTGAGCATGTGCGGGAACGTGGTTCCTTTTACAGAGCTCTGCTACCTTGTTGTGCTACATAACCCAACCTCTTGACTTCATACGACATTGTAAATTTCTCAAAGAACTTCAGTACGAAGTGAAGAGGTTGTGATATGTAGCAAAACAAGCTAGCAAAGCTCTGTAAATGGAGCCATGTTCCCATACATGCAGTGGCATCTGCCTTACACAGAACTACTCACCAGAGACTGAAATGTGATCGCTGTTATTAGTCTTTGGAACTGTTTCTAAACAAATTAACCTGACTGTACTCTTCATGGCAAAGGACGATGTCACCTGGTGCAGTGGTGTGGCTCACTGGTGTGTTTTTAATAGTTTCTGGACAACAACGGAGGTCTACAGCACAGAGGAATAAGATATATCAGACTTTGGATACACACACAAAACTTGTAAGTTATTGTTTGGCTCTGCACGAGATTTATTGACAATAAGAAAAATATAGAAAATTGGCAGCCATATCCTTCAAATATATATTGAAGTCTTCACTTTGAACCATCAATTTCTTCATACAGTTCTTCTCATGAGGCAAAACTACCATATTAGCTTTTTTCAAAGACGTAACATCATAATAATAGCTGTTAAGTTGGTACTTTCTTCATGTTGTTATCCATTTTGCAGTATCCCTCTCAGATGAGAAGTTGACATTGACTGACCTGGCTGGTAGAAGGAAGGGGAGAGCTCTTTGGCCACCAGTCTGGCAATGCTGGACTCACTATTGGAGGCATGAGCAGCCTGTTCAGCTGCGTCTGACTTGGCCTTTGCATGACTCGTCCTAGAGGGGACACATGGAACACAATTCATAAATCACCAGTAAGATGATCATCTGGATGTCATATTTTAATTTTACTGTTAGTGGCATGAGTTATAAAAGAGAGAAAGAAAGAAGTCAGTCTGATATGGTGACATATTATTCATGCCCGGAAAATAACATTTGTGCTGGTATCTAACAATGTACATGTTTAAAGGAACCGTTAAACATTTAGGGAGATACAATCATTCACTCTCTTGCTGTTAGTTAGATAAGAAGATCAAGAGGCCTACCACTCGCATATCTGTACGATAAATATGAAGCCAAGAGGGAGTTAGCTTAGCTTAGCACAAAGACTGAACACAGGGGGGAACAGCTAGCCTGGCTCCGTCATATTAAACAAATGTGAAATAACATCTTACTTAATGAGCTTTGGAGGTGCTGGTAGGCAGATTTTGTTACCATTGAGCAGAGCTGAGCTAGCTGTTTCCCCCTTTTTCCACTCTTTACGCTATGCTAAGCTAAGTGGCTGCTGGCTATAGTTTACACTGTTTATCATAAAAAAAACAGAGTGGAATTGATCTTCTCATCTAACTTATGGCAAGAAAGCCAACAAGCACATTTTCCAGATTGTGAAACTACAGTGGAAATTAATGAATATGACAACATCTCTCAGATGAGAGCCTTTGACCTCAGTTTGCAAAACTCTTTTAAGTCTTGAAAAACTTAATACGCTTCTTTACTAGAATAATAGTTTAATGGTGCAGTTCTGCTGCCACACATAATCAGCCAACAAAGTGTCACATAAAACTGAAATTATTAGTCAATTAATCATTTAGATCAATGGAAAATAAATTTGTAACAAAAAAATCATAATTTTTACAGCAAAAATAACAATAAACTGCTCCCAGCTATTCAAATGACTTCCTTTATAGACTGATATATAGACTTTACTAATCGTAAAGATTAATTGATAATAAAAAATAACCAGTTCGGTAACTACTTGGTAGTTAATTAGTTGCAGCCTTATTACAACTCATTTGCTCTCTCAGCTATCATGGAGGTCATCATGTCATATCTTAATGGATGTTTTAATACACTTTGACCTTGATCTTGACCTTCCTACTTAAACATCATGTGTGGTCTTTGAATATAATGGATTAAAACAATTTAAGACTGACCAAAAATACCACAACACAGGGCTTGTTTATAGTATTCAATCATGTTGAAATGAAGGCCAGGAATGGATGGCTGTCTGTCATGTGGCTCATTAGTATTATTAGAGGAGGTGTCTTTTTCTGCTGTTGGACAGGGACAGAAATAAATTATGCTTTTATCGCCCCCAGCGAGTCTATGAGTTATTGCTGGCAAGTTACCGGGGGCTCCATCAACACAGATATTTCTACGTGACAGAGAGACGGAGAGGGTACGACAAGACAGAGAAGTCACTAGAACAGTAAAGCCAAGAGTCATTTTGCTACACAAGCTCAGGAAAGTTAAGACCAACAGTTAAAGATCTGGAGGATTCACCCATAATGCAACACTTTTGTAATCCTCAACTTTCTGTCTGTGTTTTTCAGATGATTTTCCTCCATGTCCCAGCTTTTTTCTTTAGTGACAACACTGAGAGTCTAAAGCCACACTTGCAGCTCTGTGAGACTGTACTTATGCATAGCATTGCTTTGAGCTAAATGCTAACGTAAGCATGCTAACATGCACACAAGGACAATGTCATTGTGAGTGCTGATGTTTATCAGGTACAATGTTCACAACCTTAGTTTGTCAAACAAAGTACAACTGAGGCTGTGCTTTGACCTGATGGCGACACTAGATGAAAATTCAAGAGGTCACCAGATCTTTGGGGGAACATGAATCCATCTAATCTTATCCATCTAACAGTTGTCGAGATATTTCAGTCTGGAACAAAGTATAGTGCCTTTTCGACAACATGGAAATTAAAAGTGCTTGACATAAAAATAAAATGCATACAACAAGATATAAGAGAAACACACGACAATATAAAAAGACACATTTAAACAGGATTTAAACAGTAAAATAAAAGGGAGACAAAAATAAGCTTAAAATACAATATGAGATATGAATAAATAGTCTCAATTTTACTATTTTTTTATAATTAAAATAAAAGAACTGAGAGTTAGATGAGACATTTAAATACATGTTTAGTTTTGACTAAAGCACACTGGGACAGAAAGCACACTTGTCCCAGACGACCTGAGAGGTTTGGACGGTTTATAACATAGCAGCAGATCAGAAATGTTTTTTGGCTATAAACCACTCAGTGCTTTATAAACCAACAATAATATTTTGAAATCAACTTTCTGGACGGTTTGTCTGGACGGTTTATAACGTAGCAGCAGATCAGGAATGTTTTTTGACCATAAACAATTCAGTGCTTTATAAACCAACAGTAGTATTTTGAAATAAACTTTTTAACAAACAGGAAGTGTAAAGATCTAAGTGGACTAATGTCATCCATGTTTTTGTTTCTAGAGAGGGCTGTAAAGACATCATTAGAGCGGATGACACAAAAGCTAAGTCCTTTATTTTTGATATATTCTTAAGGTGACAGCAGGCTGATTTTGGCTAAAACCCAGCAGCGGTGAATACTGAAAGTTCAAGGCTGCTGATATTTGTTCCACATTAACTGGGAGAATAACTGATTGTGATTACTCTGTGGATACTTGACATACTGTAACTTTACACGGAGCTGAAAATAGCCTCCTATCCACTTCAAGACTCAGTGGGGAAGGTGCTTCCCACTGGAACAATTAGAGACTCCTGAGGTTTCCTGTTTGATATATATATGAGCTCCACCTGTCCACACAGTCAGCACCTCTTCTTCCAGGAACTTCTACACACAATCCGCTCAAACATGCACGATGATAATTACACTAAAACCACTAAATAAATGTAGAGTTATAATAATGAAAGCTGCTGTTTATAATTAACTTGTGAAGTCGAGATAACGGCATTAAAAAAAACAATTGCAAGCACAGCCGTTCTCGGCTTCTGTACACCACCACCATTCACTATGATCTCAATAACATACATAAAATAGAATTATCACCTTTCTGACAATGTCAACAAAAACTGAAAATGTATAAGCTTCGTAAAAGTAGAATTTATGGCAGAGCTGTTGCATTGGATTGCATTAGATTACACAGGTGTTCCTAATAAAGTACTTGGTGAGTATATATATATATGTATATACATACAGTATATACTAATAATTTATTACCACATTTAACACATTCAACTGATATATTAAATGTTTGAGCTTTATGTTGGTTGTTGCTGAAATGTGGCTCTTGAGGACCAAATACTTACATTTTCTATTTCTATTTATGATGTTTCACATTTTAGTAACAACAGATTTCCTGGAGTTGGTTTGCTGAAACATTAATGTAACAATCTTAAATCAGTCATAACAAACATATGTGCCAGAAACACATTCATTTGGTTCCTGGTTCCCTTCAAACAGAGCTGTGTGTTTAATAGTTGACAAAATGGCAGCCACTCAGTTCTGCTGGTAATTTGCCAGTGGGTGGGAGGAGGAGAAAGGATGGCGGCAGATGGCTTCTTCCAGCAAACTAACATCCACCGCAGAGCTCACTAAATGGAGATAAGTATTCAGCAGTGGTGGAAAGTAACTAAGTACATGTACAATTTCAGGTACTTGTACTTTAATTAAAACCAGCGCATGTCCAGACCTGATTCTCCGGACATTGTCCAGAGTTCATATGTGAAAAGTGCACATGTTTAACACAGACATCCAACATCATAACAGTATATAAAGGAAGAGAAAATCACAAAAAGCATGTTATGTATTTCCACACAGTTACAGAGCAATATGATCATTCATTTGGAGTTGTGTTTCTGGCCGCCTGGTGAATGTAAGTCCAATATTCACTCTCCTTTAGAAGGTTGTGTACAGTTGGCTTATCAGAGCTTTTTCACCATTTTTTCATCATCTGGAAACGATGCTGATGAGTGAAGTGTGAGTGAACCAGAGCAGTAAAGTTGCAGGCCATTAAACAATGAGCTGAATGACGCTAAAATGCTGCGTAAATTGTAGAGAACTGCAGAGGTGGGATAATAATTATCTGTAATTTATGCCTATGGGCAAACCCCCTTCACATGTGATCCAGTATTAATACAAAAATTTTTATGATAGGCGCTTTACGTTTTCTGCAGTCCACAAGATGACACGATAATCTATTATCAGAGACACTGTAATCTCTCATTAATATCTGTCAGATCTTGATATGCCCCTCCCCTTCAAAAGAACAAAAGAATTCAGGTCAGAATTTACTGGAGTGACCCTTTAAGTTGTATTACTGCTGCAGTCTGTGTTGGCCTTCAGCGTTTCTCCGCAACCAAACATGACATTTGACACTGTGACCTAAATACCGTTTATGCTTTTAGGGCTGCCTTAAGGAGACGCTCATTGCACTCTGAGGAGTGATGAGACATCAGCTGTAGGAAGAGGCTCAGTTGTGAAAAACTGCCGTCCCCACTCGAACCTATGAGATCACAGAGCAGTCTATACTGTAAATCCTACTGTACAGCCTGTGCAAACGTCTTCTTCTTAAGACAGGTCCTACTGTTCTGCTGTTTTCTAACCATCTGTTTTTTGTCACACTGCAGTTGTCCTGGAGCCCGCTGATGGGAAGAGATACTCTGTCATTCTGGCATGTGCCACTGGATCTTTGTGGAGGGTCCTATTCAACTGTGTAGCGTGTGTGTGTTTAAGAGACAGAGAGGGAAAGACAGAGGGAGTGTGAAGGAGTGATTTAGTTTCTATATAAAGACGAGTAAATGTTTCAGAGCGTAATTAAATCTCTTTGCCAAAATATACACATATTATGTGCTACTTGCAACCTCATTATTGCAACATTGCTAAGAGTTCATATAAGGCAATTTATCTTAATACTGATAAGTTATTTTTCCTCTATGACATTATTTGTCATTAAATAAATAACTTGCAAATAGTCTCGAGCTGAAGTCAGAACTGAACTTTGTTTACAAGTGTTACAACCAGCTGATTGCTCACCGACACAAAATGCACATCTCAGCAGTACAGTATGTAAGCCAAGCCGCACAACTAAAGCTAGGTGTGGTACATATATACGCTAACCCTTTATACCCAAGCATTCGCTCATGAGCTGTGTAATATTTATATCCAGGGAAGCATTTGACACCACTGCTGACGCAAGATAGACCGGGATCTGTGATCTGTAACTGTTAGCAGCGGAGCTAAAGCTCATAGAGGGCGACAGACAGTGAAACAGACAGTATGGAGTATGGAGCAGAGTTGTGTGCAACTAGAGGCAAGTATTAGATTTCCTATAACAGGACATGAGTGAGTAAAGTTGTAGGCCTAGGCGTGCACAAAAAAGAAAGAGCCACTGCGATTCAGCACAAGAAAACAGTCTGGATGTGTGTCTATGACGAGGCAGGAAAAATGGAGTTTGGAGGCAGGGGGAGGGGGGATAATCAGCTGTTGCATTCCCCTGTGATTGTGATACAGCAGGAGTGCGCCTGTCCATATTTAGTCAGAGCTCCTCTGACCACCGGGCCCCTGTGTGTGCGTCATTTACACCCTGTCCTGCCACACAGGTCCTACTCCAGACGCCCGGCTGCCAGCCCACGCAACAGAACAATGTCCACAGAGTGTCTGAATGCCAGTGAATGCTTAGCTAACTGGACTTCAAGAGGCCAGGTCTGGCATGGCCATGCAGTGCACAGGTTGTACATGTATTTTTAACCCTCAACTTCATTGCCAAAAGATCATAGAGTGAGGAAACCACTGCCAGGAACAGATGTGTCATGTCTCCTCTGCTTATATAATAATGGATTTCAGTTTAATGTTCAGAACCACTCTGGAGTGGTTGTTGTTTAGTTAGTCTTCCAGGAGTTAGAAGTTTCATATATTAATGATTTGGTGAAGATGTGTTTCGCATGTTTGGTTTGGACAAAGTAAAGGCCACCAAGGTGTTGCTGAAAGCGGTCCAACATAAATAAAAGTGTTTGCTTCCATTCCCAGCTCTGTCCTGGCGTCTGTGGATTTGCTGTAGGTGAGCTTAAAGCAGTGATACAATGAGAACCTTCCCATAACTCTTATATACTGCTTATACTTGGAATAAAATATTTAGATTTCAATCTGCTGGGACAGGGGTCTGCAGTCCATCAGTGCAAGTCTCACTGCTGTAAACACTTATTTCAGGTGCTAAAGATGGCTGTAGATAGAAAAACACCACCGCCTTGTACGGTCACAGACAAACTGATGGTAGACGTGTATGTATGAACAATATACTTACTAAGAAAAACATGACTCACTACAGTTTGATTGATGGATTTAACAATGCACAGTGATTAGAAAAGTTCAAATATACTCATATTCATTGTCTTTAGCACACTGGTATTAGCATTAGATGAGAAGATCGATAAGCTACAGGAGGCAGCTCATAAACACAACGTGTTAATTAGTGAGCTTTAGAGGTGCTGGTAGACAGATTTGGTTCCCTGTGGACAGAGCTAACCAAACTGTTTCCCCTGTTATCTTAATGATAAGCTAAACTAACTGGCTGCTGTCAATAGCTTCACATTTAACGGACAGATATGAGAGAGGTGTTCGTTTTGTTTCTAACTGTTGGCAAGAGACTATTCCAGATGAAACTGTCCCAGCCTCATGAATTAGGATGCCATACATTTGCAGTGGTGGATGAAGTACTTAGATCCTTTACTTAAGTAAAAGTATCAATACCACAATGTAAAAATACTCCATTAGACGTAAAAGTCCTGCATTTAAAATCCTACTTAAATAAAAGTATAGAAGTATTACCAGCTAAATTTATTTAAAATACTAAAGTAAAAGTACATTTTTCAGATAATCGGGCTGTAACTGATATATAAACCAAGTTTAAAAAAGCACATTGTTAATATTGATGAGTCAATGCATAGGCAGCATTTTATATTTGTACCTACTCGAGCGGGGGCTAGTTTGAACTGCTTTGTGAGGGTGATAAAATAAATCTGATGGGTGTTGAGAAGATAGATTGGGTACGAAAGAAGAAAAAGCAAAGTTCTGCTATATAGATTTTCATTCATTTTTCAAAATTTTCTTTATTCTTTGCATTTTTGTGAAATACTGGAGAGTTTTACCACTTTGGGCCATTATTTATTTGAAACCATGTAAGACGTTTAGAGGGGAAATGTCTCTTTGGTGGAGCGGAAAACAACTCAGACATGTTTGTAAAGTACACGTACCTTAAAACTGTACTTAAGTACAATACTTGTAAATGTACTTAGTTTCATTCCACCACTGTAAATTTACATGTAGTCCAAATTCATGTATTTGTTTCGCTTCTTAAGTTAGGTCTCATATTTTTGGCTTTAGGGATAACAGTCTTGGTCTGCCAATCAATCCACCACTTTGATCAAGACTGAAATACTGGTTCAGACACTCATGTCCACCTCAGGATGAAATGTAATAACTCTGACTGATTTTTCTTCTGGCGCAATAATCAGGTCATAATTTCAGTTTGTCCGATACTTAGGTTTATGACCAAATGCCTGCAAAACTAAAAACATGCCCATCAGCCACAGTTGTACTTAATGCTTAGTGCTAACTAGCAAATGTTAGCATGCTAACACGCTAAACGTGAATGTAAAAAACATTATACCTGTTAAACACCAGCCTGTTGTCATTGTCACTGTGAACATTTTAGCATGTTAGCATTAGCAAGCAGCTGCTTGCATGCAGACTTTTCTTATCGTAACTCTTAATTATTATTGTTTAATTCATATAAAGAGGGAAACATGAAGATAAATATCCCCACTATGTGTATTGTGAAAATGTATGGCCCCGTTTATGTTGTATTTTATTTGATAATTAATTTGTCTCATTGTATTTTTATTAGCTACTCTGTGCCCAGATTTACTTGGTTGCCTGTTCTTCAATGATACCTTTTGTTGCATTATGGACTTTATGTGTTGGATCTTCTGTCTGCAACAAGCTGGACTGACCAAAGATAAATAAACCTGCTGCAAAAAGCATTTTCTCATCATCTCAACACCCACTAAGAAGATTGATGAAAAGATTGATGAGAAGATGAAATCAGCCGTCAAGTAGTCAAACAGTTACTGCTGCAATATTGGGCATTGAGGCTTTAAAGTTTAGTGCAGTTCAAATTGTGTCACTGCAGCAGGTTGTGGTGAGAAATTACAGCTGAGGAAATGTAAGACAGATTTAGCAACAGACACAGAGACACATGAGGGAGAAACGATGTGAGGTAATATTGTGTCTTTCTTAACAGTCTTTTCGAATGGCACAATCACTGCAAGGACTAAACTGAGAAAATAATGTCACAAATCAGCAACATTCAAGTCCTAACTACTTATATTGCACTGTGATAGACAAACAGAATGAATTTAAGCATCTGGCTATACTCAGAACATGATATGAAATCCTAACAAACACTTTAGCCACTGAAGTCATAATCTATTATAGAGTATTAAATGAACATAATGACTCTCTTTGGTTGTGTTTTCGGGAGTGGATGGCTCTGAATGAAGTATCTCTTTTTATTGTTATTGTCTCTTTATGAACTGTTAAACTCATTGAACTTCGTGCACTGCCCTTTGAGTAAACCTAGCCCTAGTTTGTGCCTCTCATGTATTACCTTTATATCTGAATCACAGCGCTAAGCAATGATTTTTGAGAAGAAATAAATACCCAGTGATCAGTGAAAAGATATTTTCAGAATCTTTAAAGACTCTACTAGCCATCTGGATGGCAAAGGTTTCCTTCCGCTGCACAATAAAAATGATCTTTAAATGTTTTCCCAAGTTGTGACTATATTTCGTGTCCAGGTATAAATGTATAAACATAAAATGAGCTTGTTTTGTAAAATATAAACACATTATTTAAAAATTTAAAATGTTTTTGATTCATCTTTGTTTGGATCATTAAAGAGAGACGCAACTTAAGAAACTGGTAAAAATCTTTTTTAATGTGCAGCAGATAGAATATTTTTTTGTCCAAGTGGTTAGCAGAGTCTTCAGATTCTGTAAATACCTCCAGAACAGCAGTAAATGTTGTTAAATGGCAATTTTTTTCTTATTGTCCACAAATTTCATGTGCAGAGCCAAACCAGCAATAAATTGATCCCACTTACAAGTATTGTGTGTGTATCCAAAGCCTGGTATATCTTATTTTTCTGCTGTTCTCCAAAAACTATTAAAAACATGTCAATGAACCACACCGTTGCACTGGATGACCTGTTCTTTCGCCATGCAGATGATGGTCATGGTATGTTGTTGAGAAACGGCTCCAAAGACTCATAACAGTGATCATGTTTTCGGTCTCGGTAGAGTAGTTCTGTGTAAGGCAGACGCCACTGAGCATGTGTGGAAACGCGGTTCCATTTACAGAGCTTTCCCAGCTTACTGTGATACCTCTTGGATTTGTACTGAAGTTCTTTGAACAATGTACAGAAACATAAACAGAACAGCAGAACGACTCTCCAGAGAAGAGAAATGTGACCGCTGTTGTTAGTCTTTGGAGCCATTTCTCAACAACATACCATGACCGTCATCTGCATGGTGAAGGAACATTCACCCAGTGCAGCGATGTGGCTCATTGACGTGTTTTTAATAGTTTTTGGACAACGATGGAGGTCTACAGCACAGAGGAATAAGATATATCAGGCTTTGGATACACACACAATACTTGTAAGTATATAAATTCATGTTCGTTCGGCTCTGCACATGAATATTGTTGAAAATAAGACTTGTCCTTTAATTATTTTTCGGAAAAATGAATGTACTCTTACTTAAATGTAATGTAATAGTAAGGCGTGAAAACAGTTCTTATAAAAGACAGTTTGTCTTTATAAACATTTCACTGCTAAACAAGATGAAACAGCAATAAGGAGAATCATCTCTCCACGTCTATTCTTACCTGGAAGCAGCAATCTCTGCCTTCTGCTTGCCGATGGCCGCAGCCCTCTGAGCTCCTTCCACTGCCCTCTCCACCTTCTGCTTGATCTTGGTTCCCTTCAGCTGGATCACCCTCTTCTTCATAGCCTTCACCAGCATGTTGTTCATGTATTTGCCCTCCTCCTTCCCTCCCTCGGCGAAGGTGGTACAGCCGTAGCCGTGTCTCTGGTTGTTGAGCCACTCGCCCTCGTACTTCAGCCCACTGGACCTTTCGCTTATTCCATATCCTGAGCGCTTGTCGTTCTTCCACTCGCCCATGTAGACCTCTGTGGTGGTGGCGTCAATGTCGGCCTCCACCGGGGGGAAGTCCTCGGCTCCGGCCAGGCTCTCGTCCCCGATGCTGATGGTGGAGTTGGTGTCGCTGGCGTTGGAGCTGAGAGCCGATTCCGTCCTCAGGAAGCTGATCTTGCTCTTCTGGCTGGACAGTGAGGTGCTTGATTCGGACTTCTTCAGCTTGCCCAGCAGGGAGCTCCTGCGAAACAGGCCCTTTTTCTTTGGTTTCACGGCATCTGGGTCCACCTGGAGAGTGAGGGCGAAGCCGCCACGGGACGGTCCCAGCTGGGTAGGGGTGGCGACAGGTGTCTCCTCACCTGAAGCATTGGTGGCTGTGATGATGGGGATGTCTTGCTGCAGGACGGTGCCGTTGCTGTGCTCGCTGCGAAGGGAGGTCAGGGAGGTACGAAGAGGGGAGCGGACAACTGCCGCCATGCCATAGGGGACACTCTGACGGACCCCATAGCCATGCCGCATCCCGCCAGTGAACTGACCTTGGAAAGTACCTGGAAACATACGAAAACCAGGAGTAATTATTTTCTAACTGCACCATAGACCAAACATCAGAGGCTATTTTTAGCCACACTAGGAGCATGGCTTAATGGATGGGGTCACTCTGTCGTTGGTTGGCTGGTTCACAACTTTGGCGACAACTACTGGACAGATTGCCATGAAGTTTTGTATAAACATTCATGATCCTCTAAGGATGAATCTCACTGACTTTGGTGATCCTCTGTCTTTTCCTTTAATACTACCATGACGTTCATGTTTGTGGTTTTGTGTGAAATGTCTCAACAACGTTTGGATGGATTGTCAGAAAATTTGGTCCATACATTCATGTTCCCCTCTGGATGAATTGTAATAATTTTGATGATCTCCTGACTTTTCATCTAGCGCCATCATCCATCATCATTTTGTCCAATAACCTACTTTGATTTATGACCAAGTACCTGCAAAGCTAATGACATTCCCATCATCCTGAACTGTACTTTGTGTTTAGTGCTAATTAGTAAATGTTAGCATGCTAACATGATAAACTAAGATGATGAACGTGGTAAACATTATACCTGCTTAACATTTTAACAAATTTATTGTGACATTAGCATTTAGCTCAAAGCAGTGCAGTGCCTAAGTACAGCCTCACAGAGCTGCTAGCCTAGCTATAGAGTCTTCTGTAAAACTATCCGTATTTTTATATCTGCCAGACTGTCATGATATTTATATAGTGTGAAAAATCTCATTTATTAATGCACCCACTGACAAGTCATCTTGAGGTCTGGACTCATGCTAAAATTGACATGTGTGGATTACGGTGACAGCTAGGCCTCAGCCCGTGAGGCCAGCAGGGCATGGGGCTCGTGGGCTATTATTACATCCTGACATCTGCTGCTATCACATCCCCCATGGCAACTTCCACCAGACTGGCCTTAAAGCTGATGAGTCAGCTGTTAAGGAGGGAAACCACTGCTATCGTACAAGCAGACATCACCACAATAGATTTTATTTGTCTAACTTATTTAGTTTCCTCTAGACAGTCTCATGGATGATGAGTCGAAAAAACTCACTTAAAATGTAATCTGATCTGGCCTATTAACAAGAAATTACATTTTAATTACAAAGTACATTTACTCAAGCACTGTATTTAAAAAACAGAATTTAAGGTAATTGTACATTACTTGTACAAGTACTTTTACTTAGGTAAGATTTTGAATGCAATTTTTGCTGTTACTGTAAAGAAAACACATTTTTCTGTACTTAAGTAAAAGCAGGTTCAAGTTTTACACATAAAATGTAATCGGTTTATAAAATATGATATATTGAAATAAACGGAACTACGCAACAGTATATAAAGTAGTAACTTCAACAACACCAGCCACCATCATATGATGTATAATAATAAAACACTGACTTTCACTTTTTATACTTTAAATATACTTTGCGGTTTTTGCACAAGAACTTTAACTTACCAAAGAATTTGAATGTGAACATTTTCTTGTATTTTTACATTTTGACAGGCCTATGATTACTTTTAAAGGATCTGAGTACTTTTTCCACCACTGACTCAATGCAACAGTCCAGTGATGAAATGTAACTAAGTACATTTACTCAAGTACTGAAGTTAAGTACAAATTTCTGTGAGTATTACCATTTTATGCTACTTTATACTTTTACTCCATTTATCTGGATGCTGGTTTGCAGAATAAGATTTTATAAGCAAAACATATGATCATCTTATAAGATATGATGCAATGTTATAGATTTAACCACCCAGCAGGATGATAAAAAAGTAAAGTTATCTCCACCTCAACCAACTACAACAGTAAAATACTAGTAAGTAACATAAAAAATAATGTTGACATATTTCGTACATTTTGCTTATAATACCTCAAACTTTACTTAAGTGACATGCTTGTATTTTCTATTAAAGGATCTGAATACACCACTGCTGAGGTCTTCAGTTGCAATTTGAAAACACATCCACATTTTATTTGCTCTATAATAAAGTCAAAAGTCTCAATCTGTCAGTGTTCAAATCCATTACTTAAGCAAAAGTACCAATACAGTAATGTAGAAAAAACTATTAAAAGTAAATGTCCTGCTGAAAAATCCTACTCATGTAAAAGTACATAATTATCAGCAGCGAAATGTAGTTAAAGTATTGCAGTAAAAGTAGTGGTTTGATCCCTCAGACTGATATATAATTATATATGACATCATTAGATTATTAATACTGAAGCATCAGTGTTAGAGCAGCATGTTACTGTTGTAGCTGCTGGAGGTGGAGCTAGTTTCAACTACTTTATATACAGTTAGTTAGTTTAGTCCAGTGGTTCCCAATCTAGGGGTCGGGCCCCTCCCAAGGGTCACCAGATAAATCTGAGGGGTCGTGAATTGATTAATGGGAGAGGAAAGAAGAAAAAACAAAGTTCTGATACACAAATCTGTTTTCAGTTTTTGGACTTTTTCTCTAATCTTTGATTTTTGGTGAAATATTGGATCATTTAGAGGGAAAAATTACTATTTGGTGGAGCTGTTAACAACTCATAGTCATCTAAAATGTGACCCAGACTACACACTACTTTTTGTAAGACATCAAAAGCCAAAAAGGTTGGAAACCGCTGGTTTCATCTTTAACAATGTGTTGTATTTTAAAATATCATCCATTGTGTCAAATCTAAAGCTGTCAAATAAATGCAGTGGAGTAGAAAGTACAATATTTCCCTCTGAAATGTAGTGGAGTGGAAGTTTAAAGTAGCATCAAGTGAAAATACTCAAGTATAGTACAAGTACATCAACACTGTACTTAAGTACAGCACTTGAGTAAATGTACTTACACTTAAAAGTACTTAAACGTTACTTTCTAACCCTGCAATCTGTACAGCAAATCTCACCTCCATCAGCATACGTTTCTGTTCCATATCCATCTTGAAGCCCATTATTCCACGTCCCTTCATACTTTGCTCCACTTCCAACACTGAGCCGGATGCCATATCTCCCTTTAAAGCCATGAGTCCATTCCCCTTTGTAAATCCAGTGTCCTTTGGTTTCGACTCCCAAACCGTGACGCTTCCCCTGCGACCAGTACCCCTCGTAGGTGTTCCCGCTGGGCCAGGTGTAGACTCCCACCACCTCGAAACCGTAGTTCCAGGAGCCGGAGAACTCGCCCTGGCCTTTGGGTCCGGTGCAGATGCCATGTCCGTGGGCTTTACCCCCCTCCCAGCCTCCGCAGTAAGCCCCGCCGTCGTCAAACTCAAAGCGACCTCCACTCATGCCTCACCGCGGCTCAATAACGCACCGATCAGAAAGTAAAGCTGTTCAGTCTGTTACCTGGCTAAAGATAAAGTCTCCCTCAGTCTGACTTCACCTTCACCTGACATCAAAACTGCTTGGAGATATCCTTGGTGCTGAACTTGTGTCTTCTTTTGGAGTTGGTTTGAGGATTTCTGAGCGTGTCCATGGGCGCACTTTACGCAATTTTGTTTGTTCTCCTCCTTTTCTTCAGATTAATCCACTCAAGAGTCCTCTCCGATTGGATTCACTCATGAACTATCTACAGATTCCTCCCTGAATAATAAAGTATGCTGTTTTAAATTTGGAGCTAATTACCGAATTATTTCTGAGTATTTGCGTCCTGACAAGCCAGTGATCTTACATGGCTTTCCAGGTGGCCACAGAGAAAAGCCCCTTTCCCCCTGTCCCTGCCACCCAGCTATCTCCTGACAGTCGCTGCTGTTGGAAATATTTTAGCAGACCTAACAAGGCGACCAATCCACACACACACACACACACCCTTCCAAAAATACAACCCAATCCTTACTCTGCTGCCTGCAAGGAGCCATGCCAGTCTCCCACTTCGGGACTGGAGTGCGTGTCATTCAGGACAAGTTTTAGCACAGTTAATGAAGTTTGAACGTAATTATTATCTAATAGGCTATTAAGCTCGGTGAAAGAGATATCTGACAGTAGATAAATCACTGTAATTTCCCATTCATATTCCTGTATGGCCTGTATGGTTCTCATAGAGCTTTTATGTCAAATTGGATCTTGATAATTTCTACAATATTCTACTGGGAACCTGCACTGTTTTTGTGGTTGTTATAACCTTATTTAACAGTATATGTATAATCCTATGATATTTTTATGGTATTTTATGGTATATAACTATTGTTTTTCTGTAAAAGTTGATTTATAAATCAAAATATTTTTTTATAAATACTACTAGTTCTAAATCAAGCAATTTGAGTCAAGTTCTAATCACAGCAATCTAGTTCTAAACTAGATTGCTGTGATACCTGAAAGCTGACATTGATTTTGCTTCATTGCTAGAAGCTGAATTGCATTGAAATTCTGTGATAGCACATAATACAGCAAACTGTAAGCAAGATCAGATTTTCATACTTGGACTTTTAATTGCAAAAAAAAAAAAAAGGGTTACAGCTCTGACACATAATAAAGATATATTAATTCATAAGAGCGATGTTATGAGGAACGCTGCAATGAGCAGGTATCAAACTCAGAACCTTGTAACCTAACTGGGAAACTGACCGTGTACGGGGCTTAAACCACTGAGCCAGCAAAGATCACTGAAACGCTGAGCACAAATTCACATTTTGTTGAGGAGAAATTTAATTGCTTAAAACGAAGCATCCAGCTCAGAGATTTGTAGGCTACATTATTAGTGGCAGCAGGACTTGCTGAGCATGAGGATGTATAATATGTGCACAAAGTGTTTGAAGGGAGAGAGAATCTGTAAGTTTAAGAAATGGGAGAGTGAGCAGACTGAGAGTCTGCAGATTGTATTGCAGTCAATGAGAGCGTGACAGTGCTCTCACTATCAATTAAGGTTTAGATCTCAAAACTATAATTCCTATGGGAAATATATTTACATTTTGAGAGAGAGGAGGCTTGTGGCAACATTTTAAGGTGTGATATGTTTGGAGAGTTAAAACTGTTGGACTGAGACATGTTTAGAATTTTTTCTGGTCTAAAAAAAAAATCTCTGCTTCCCCCTCTGCCTGATCACATGACACACTGGTGAGAGCTGAAAACTGCTGTAAAAGCCCCCACTTTGGGCTTAAATTGCTCCAAAAGTAAAAAAGATGTCACGACACAGAATACAACTTTGAAAATTAAAAGTTTTGTGAATGTTTTAAAGTTTGAACGGGGTTACAATAACAAAAGACAAACACACAAACAATAAATGCAATAAAAATTAAAAAAGAGGGTTCAGTTCAGAGTCTTTGCAAAAATAAAATAAGCGTAATGGCATCAGGGCGGCAATCTGTTCCAGCCACATTTCAGCAGAGGGAAATCTTGCAATTTTCATGGAGCACCCATGCTCCCCCCTCTGCCTGATCACATGACACACTGGTGAGAGCTGAAAACTGCTGCAAATGCACTTACTTTGGACTGAAATTGCTCCAGAAGTACAAAAGTCATCACAACACAGAATGCAACTTTGAAAATTTGAAGTTTTGTGAGGGTACAGCAAAAATAAAATAAGCGTAATGGTTCCCAAATCCCAAGTCAACTTCTCCAGCGGCATCAGGGCAGCAATCTGTTCCAGCCACATTTCAGCAGAGGGAAATCTTGCAATTTTCAGTCAGTCAGACAGTGAGTCAATCAGACAGTGACTCCGTCAGTCAGACAGTCAGTCAGTCAGACTAACCTTCCATCCTTCCACAGGGCCCAGTGCAGCGTGTTGCTGTGACTCTTCTCTCTACAGACGTGAAAAACCTCATTCACAGTATTTACAACAGTGAATAATCGGCCATTTCAATTGTAAAAGTTAAGACACATGATACAACTTCAAGGTGTTTCTTTCAAACCATGTCACATCACTTTATTAACATTTTAAATGAAGATGCTAAACATTTGTACGAAATCAGAAAGTCATAAGAAAAACAAAGCATGGAGCTCATCATCCCCATCCGTTTACTCTTCATAAAACACTACACCATCAGAAACGGGAGTGTGAGCAGATACAAAATATCAGCAAGACTAAGGTTCAGAACAAAAACATTGACATGTCCCAGTTTTTTCCATTTATGCAGCAAAGACTTCAATCCTCATCCATTAGCTACCAGACCAACAATGAATACTGAGATGAAAACAGGACAAAATTGACACAAGGACAAGATGTGTTATTCATTTTGTCTTCTGAAAAGAAATGAGTTCAAACCCTTTCCTTATAAGAAGGGGAAGAGAACGTGACCAACCATGTTCCTGTTTGAAGCATTGCTGTTTCACATGCAGATTTGAGGTCACAGATAAATCTGTGGGCAAAATTTCACAAGACATGTGTGCATGCTTTGTCTATTTGCTTGCTTGTTCACAACCACTGCTCATTATCATATCATTTGAAAAGCACAATAGAATTTTTTTTACAACATACCACAGTGGATGTGGTCTCTAGGTTCTTGGAAACTGTGGTGATTTCTAAAAGTAGACATATCTTTTGAAAATCTTTACACAGGAGTGAACAGACAGTGGACGTTCACATGACCTGCTTAAGTGTAAAACATTGTTTTATATAGTTAGTGCCATGATATAACAATATTTTAAGGTTGAACGTTTTAAATCAAAAAACAAGATTATCTCACTTTCTTGGAAATAGAGTTTTTGGAGTGCAGGTCTAGCACTTAAAGTACAGTTGTATGATGTTATGCATATCATGTAAGATGTTATTCATAAGTGTGCAAACAGTTTGGGTGATTCAGTTTTTCACCCACACAAATTAGAAAGTAAGAGTCTCCCTCTGGTGGTTCCTACTTCAGAGAAAACGCTGCAAGCCTTTCTGAACAATCATAATAACATATTGAGACTTGAAGATTCAGAGAATTTATTATTTAAGTGATTTTTAATTTTTTTTTCTGCATTTATAAACACAATTTTCCACATATACAAGTCTGAATTATGCTCAGATGACACAACAGCATGGTCATATATAAACTTGAACAATATTCTAATTCGATTAACCTTTTGTTATTTTATTCATTGTTAACTGTCTTTCATGCTAAACATTCAGTATAATCACACAAATTTAAATATTAGCATGAATGAAATCTTACTTGCAATCTGTTGCAAAGTCAAAGGTTTGGTGGTTACATAAGCTGCATATTGCAAACACAGAACTACTAGGCAAGGCAAGTTTATTTATGTAGCACATTTCAGCAACAAAGCAATTCAAAGTACACTACTACTGCTGAGACAATGAAAATTAAAGGGTCAAATATGAAATTAAAAACATTATTATTTTTAAGAAACATTTACAAATATATACTAATGTCTGATATGTTACTGGAAAAACACATTTTTCATGTATTAAACTTCATCTGTGATTTGATTCATGGGCACACTACCAGAGTCTGTTGGAGGTGGACGTCTGAATATCTGACGAGCTCGCTGGAGCAGCTGTCTGAGCTGAGAACGGATATCTTCATTTCCATGCAGATAAACCAGAGGGTTTAGAGCACTGTTCAGACACACAAGTCCACGACTTATCTGATGAGCAAAGTAGACTCCATTAGACCATTCACGGCATTTCTTCTGTTCTAATAAAACTCTTGACCAGAGGTTGAGGTTCTTCAACACATGATAGGGGATGTAACAAACAGAGAAGAGAACAATCAAGATGAGCAATAATCTCAAGCATCTCTTTTTCAGTACCTTGTCAATGGTATTTTTGCAGCAGAGAATGACAATCACATGTCCATAGCAGCCCAGTGTGATGAGGAATGGGAGACAAAACCCAGTAAGTGTCCATCCAAAGCTGTATTTCAGGTAATCCTCAACATATGTCTTATGGGTGGTATCGTAGCATTTAGGCTTGTTTTCAGATGTCTTGGTGTAGAAGATGTCCGGAAGACTTTGAACGCTCACCAACAGCCAAACCATGACTGAAATAGCCACAGAGTGGGTGACAGATAATCTTCCTATCATTCTCACAGGGTGGACAATGGCCAGGTACCTGTACACACTTATACAAGTAAGGAACCCAATGCTGCCATATGAATTCAAGTTGAAGCAGAATCTTGTTATCTTGCAGAAAGTATCTCCAAAGATCCAAATCTCCTCCTTAAAATAGTACACCATCAGAAATGGGAGAGTGAGCAGATACAAAATATCTGCAAGACCAAGGTTCAGAACAAAAACATTGATGATCTTAAGTTTCTTCCAGTTGTGCAACAAAGACTTCAATCCCCATCCATTAGCCACCAGACCAACGATGAATACTAAGATGAAAACAGGAGGCAGGAATCTGCTTGTAAAGTCAAAGCTGATACGTTGACAAGTTGTGTTATTCATTGTTGGTGTAATTCCTTCCCTCGGTGAGTGTGTGAAACAGAATAACAATACAGCAGTTCAGAAAAGACGTCCTGTTTTAAGCCTTGGCCTCTGAATATTAGATATGTGTTTCTGCACCTGTGAGTTTACAGGAAATGGACCCTAAAAATTTCATTGGTTGACTCGTTGGTTTTTTTTAAAACAAAGACAGGTACTGTGTTAGTCGATAAGCTATAAGAGTAACATGAGGTTACAGGTTTCTACTGTCTGGTTGGGTTTTGTATGGTTTACCGCTTCCTGCAGTAAAGCATGTTTGTATTTTAGCTGTGAGTTGATTGTATTGTTCTTATATGTTATCAGTATACAGTAATATAACAAGAAACGTTTGATTTGTATGGAAGTGTACCTCTGATTATCTCAAATGTTGTCATTAATAGCTTTATTTTCTGGTGATCAAATCATTTAGCTTTGTAAATCAGTAATAAGCCTTTTAATAATAACAGTATTTGGTTTAGATACACTCCAACCAAAAACATTGTTCAAAAATTGACAACCCAAATATTGTACTATTTGGAAATGGCCTATTTCAGATCTATAGCAATTATAAATTATGTCTTTGGCATGAATAAAGAGAGTTACAAAATACATCTTTTAAAAATAATGGTCTAAGATCTTGAGAGTTGAAACTGTTTCTCTGTAGATTTCTAGCCACACTAGTAGCATAGCTCTCACTGGCCAGCAGCCGCAATGCAGCAGGAACCTCTGTGTGTGTTTGTATGTGAGCAAGTGCACGTACATACAGCGGAGGATGGCGGTGGGGTTGACTGATTGGGAGTGAGAGATAGTACAAACATGGTACAAAACACAATGTTAGAGATCTTTTATATAATTATAAGAAGTGTAAGTGAAGAAAAAGACATCACCTGCAATAGTCTTGTACCGCGAGCACCAGGGTGTTGACTGCAGCTCATTTAATGGCCACAGATGTCACTAGTGAGAGGGAATTTCTGACAGAACCTTTAATTCTAATCACAACATGGCATAATGTGACAAGGATGTATGGATGTCATACATTGTTATTTTTTATTTAACATGCACATACTTGATCCATACCTGCTTTGCATGGGATGTGCGATGACAATAATAGTCCCCCTGAACTTTAGTGCTACTGAGATCTGTCACCTACAATCACTTTACCTCACAGTAAACTATTAACACTAACATATACTAATATAAATTCTCTGTCAGCGACATTCAGAGACAACATGAGGTACTGAGTATATTGTTGTGTCACACTGGATGTAGCAGGATCAACAGGAATATATTTATTTATTTTAAAAAATCACCCCAGTAAAGGGACACTTTGTCTCTAAGAGGCCAAACGGGCAGGTGCTCAAGCCCCCTTCGAGGTCCCTCTGTGCATGTGCCTGACCTTGTCAGTGGTATTTCACAACACAGAATACAACTTTGAAAATTAAAGTTTTGTGAACGTTTTAAAGTTTGAATGGGGTCTGCTTTCACCAATCACACAATAGCAAAAGACAAACAATCCCAACAGTCAACTTCTCCAGCAGCATCAGGGCGGCAATCTGTTCCAGCCACATTTCAACAGAGGGAAATCTTGCAATTTTCAGGCCAATGGTAGCACTGAAGTCAGTCAGTCAGTCAGTCAGTCAGTCAGACTAACCTGCCATCCTTCCACAGGGCCCAATTTGCGACTTCAAATGTTAAGACACATGATACAACTTCAAGGTGTTTCTTTAAAACAATACAAAATATCAGCAAGACTAAGGTTCAGAACAAAAACATTGACATGTCCCAGTTTTTTCCATTTCTGCAGCAAAGACTTCAATCCTCATCCATTAGCTACCAGACCAACGATGAATACTGAGATAAAAACAAGAGGCAGAAATCTGTGTTCAAAGACAAAATTGACACGAGGACAAGATGTGTTATTCATTCTGTCTTCTGGAAAGAAATTAGCTCAAACCCTTTCCTTATAAGAGGTGGAAGAGAATGTGACCAACCATGTTCCTCTTTGAAGCATTGCTGTTTCACATGCAGATTTGAGATCACAGATAAATCTGTGGATAAAAAAGATGTGCGTGCATGCTTTGTCCATTTGCTTGCTTGTTCACAACCACTGCTCATTATCATATCATTTGAAAAGCACAATAGAAAAATATTTACGACACACCACAGTGGATGTGGTCTCTAGATTCTTGGAAACTGTGGTGATTTCTAAAAGTAGACTTATTTTTTTAAAAGTCTTTACACAGGTTTGAAGAGACAGTGGACGTTCACATGACCTGCTTAAGTGTAAAACATGGTTTTATATATGCGGCAGAGTGATCCCTCCACAGTTGGTTGGGAGTTTTTTTTTTCTCTTGCCTCCTTCTCCACCCGGTACCGCCCACTGATACCTGTAGGCACTCAACTAATTGCGGCCTGGTGTTGGGATTAAGTCACTGCACTGTCATTCCCTTGCTGCTGTCTTTGTGTGACGAGCTGCTGGCTGAACGAGGGCCATTAGTATTTGCAGCGGGGCTGTGCTGGACTTTGGCCTCCCTCCGGTGTCTGTAAGGTGAGCTTTTGCCCAGCTTTCTGGTAGGAGCGTGCCTTGTATAGGTAGCTTAATTTCTGCTTGTTGTTGTGCTGTAGTGGAGCCTGTCTCTTGGCCTGCTGGAAGCTCACAGCGGGATTGTTGTGCTCCGAACTGGTGTGTGGGGAAGTGTGGGCAATTTATCGCTGCTGTCAGCGTGTTTGGGCTGCGGCAGTCACAGAAACTCTCCTCCTGGTACCTGAGAGGCTGCACCTCTGCTTGCTGGTGAGTGTTTTATTCTGCATTTTCTGCATGATATAGTTAGTAACTATTAACATTATGTGGGTATTTACTGTCCAGGCTGCATCCCGCGGCATCCTGCTGCCCTCCAGCCTGGGCTGCTGTTCTGGTGTTGCTGCTGTTCTCCTCCATTTCACTGCTGTTACGACGCAATCTCTGCTGCTGCTACGCTGTAACCTGGTCTACTGCACATCATTTATGATGTATCGACCACTGGTGTCATAGCGACCAGAGGAGTGTATAGTTTGTTGCTTTATTAATTTGGTTAAGCTTTTTGTTCATTTTCTTTAACTTTTCCTTATGTTTAATTAATTTCTCTTTTTTTTCTTTTGCTTATCGTATTTCTTGTGCTTTTTTTAGTTTAGTTTAGTTTAGAGAGCTAAAGCAGTTGGTGCGTCGTCAGCCCACTGCTACCTTACTGGAGGTTAGAGCTGAAGCAATTAGGTGGGAGCGAGAGGGGCTACCTGGGGGTGCTAGGGAGCGTAGTCATTCTCTTCCGTCTATGTATGGTCTGCAGTGTGGGGTGCAGAGTTCTCCTCATCTGGCTCTGGTCCTGGTTTCGCTCCTAATGTGGCTTGACCTTCTCGTCAGTCGGAAAACTGATGCCCACTGAGCTGTTGAGCCACAGCTTAGATGGGGAGTCGACAGGCTCACAGGAAGGGACTATTGATAGGTTGATGTCATCCTGCCCACACCTCGATGTTTCGATGGGAGATGTTACATGGTGTCTACTGTAACTTGAGCTTCTTTTTGGAGCACTTTGCTCCCTGGGGCCATGATCACCTCCAGTCATGTCACTGGCTGCAGCTTCGGGCAGCTAATGGTCTTGCCATCCCCTACATTGGTTATCTCGAGCTGGATGTGGCCTGTGCAGCAAGGTGTTTCGTCGTTGCGGCGTTCTGGTGGTGAGGGACCCACCTGGGTCCTCCTCTGCTGTCCCTGGAATCCTGGGGATGAACGTCATCCGACGTTGCTACCAGGAGCTCTTTGGTGCTTCTGGAGGCACAGATCATCAGGAATAGCAGTAGTCCCCATGCCTCCCCGATTGTGCTGGTTCGGAAGAAGGATGGCAGTCTACACATGTGCGTAGACTTTTGACTTCTGAATAGCAAGACGAGGTAGGATGCCTTTCCCTTACCTCGGCTCGAAGAAAGCCTTGATGCTCTTTCTGATGCCTGCTGCTTTTCCACTCTGGCTTTGGCCAGCGGGTATAACCAGGTTCCAGTGGCCGGGCAGGACAAGCCAGAAACCACTTTCTGCACCCCTTTTAGTCTCTTCAAGTGGAACCGGATGCCATTCGGGTTGTGCAATGCCCCAAGCACCTTTCAGCGGTCAATGCAGAGGAAGTTTGTGGATCAGCAGTGCCAATCTTTGCTATTATACCTTGATGACATCATCGTGTTTTCCTCTTCCATCTCACAGCACTTGCAGAGACTAGAAGTGGTTCTTGCTCAACTACAGAACGAGGGCTGGAAGGCAAAACTGGAAAAGTGTGCTTTCCTTCAGAAAAAGGTAAATTACCTTGGCCACATCATTGCAGGTGAGGGCGTGTCCACCGATCCTGCCAAGATTGAGGCGGTGGCTAAGTGGCAGCGCCCTCGGCAAGTGACTGAGCTGCGTACCTTTTTGGGATTTGCCAGCTATTATAGGAGCTTTGTGGAGGGCTTTGCCAAGCTGGCAGGCCCTCTGCATAAGTTGGTGGCACAGCTGGCAGGCAGCCCGTCCAAATGCAGGCAAAAGCAGGACCTTGGTTCTGCATGGACCCCCCAGTGTGAGGAAAGCTTTGAGGCCTTGAAAGCCAAGTTGGTGTCAGCCCCCGTGTTGGTCTATGCAGACTTCTGATGCTAGTCGCAGTGGTCTTGGGGTGATCTTGTCTCAGGAGACAGAAGGTGTTGTCAGGCCCATTGCTTATGCCAGCCGTGGTCTACGGCCTTCTGAGCGCAACATGAACAACTACAGTTCCATGAAACTGAAATTTCTGGCCCTCAGGTGAGCAATGACCGAGAAATTTCGAGTGTATCTGTTGGGGCATAAATGTGTTGTATTTACTGACAACAATCCACTGAGTCATCTCCAATCTGCCAAACTGAGGGCCACTGAGCATCGGTGGGCTGCCCAACTTGCTGCTTTCGACTTTGAACTTAAGCACAGGACTGGCCGTAGCAATGGTAATGCCGATGCACTCTCCCAGCAGTACGTATCAGGTTCCAGCATAGCTGAGCAGGCTTTGCCTGGTACTCCCGTCCCGTCTCATCTCCAGCAAGCCATTTTTTCAGAGTCACTGGTGCCTGTAACACAATCTGTGGTGTCCGCCCTCCCATTCCACTCACCTTCAGACATCCATGCCTTGCAGGAGGCTGATCCCCTTCTGAAGGAAGTCTTGGGTTTTTGGAGATAGCGGGCTCTCCCAACCCCAGAGGAGAGGAGACAACTCTCCCATCCCACCTTGGCGCTTCTGCGCCAATGGGGTCATTTGGTTGAACGAGGGGGGGTTCTTTATCGTTGTGTCTTTCGTTCAGATGGGGGGGGAAGAAACCCTCCATCTTCTCTTGCCTGCCACCTTGAAGCAGGAGACCCTTAACCAGCTCCACCAGGGCATCGATTGCACCTCTGAGCTGGTGCGACAGCATTACTACTGGCCAGGAATGTGCTCGGACATTAAACAGTGGGTCCAGGAATGTAAGCGCTGTCAGATTGCAAAAGATTCAGGGCCAGCGTCACACAGCTATATGGGCCATCTACTATCATCTAGGCCAAATGAAATTGTGGTGCTAGATTTCACCCTGTTGGAGCCATCCCAAAATGGGCTTGAAAACATTTTGGTGATGACTGACGTCTTCAGCAAGTACACTGTAGCTGTCCCAACTCGAGATCAGCGGGCTGCTACTGTGGCACAAGTCTTGCTGAATGAGTGGTTTTTCAAATTTGGTGTTCCTGGTCGTGTCCACTCTGACCAGGGCCGAAGTTTTGAGAGTGCGCTAATCCACCAGCTCTGTAGCCTGTATGGTGTGGAGAAATCCCGCACTACCCCCTACCACCCTGCGGGGAATAGGCAATGTGAGCGGTTTAATCGGACCCTCCACAATCTGCTGTGCACTCTGCCGTCATCAAGGAAACGGGACGGGGCTTCCTGCCTCCCACAGGTGCTTTTCTGCTATAATGCTACCTCACACCAGGTCACCGGGAAGTGTCCCTTCTTTCTGATGTTTGGTCGCCAACCCAGACTTCCTATTGACTTCCTTCTGGGTTGGGTTCAGGACCCTGTACCAGGGTCATTTTCTTCCTTATGTTTAATTTATTTTCTCTTTATTTTCTTTTGCTTATCTTATTTCTTGTGCTTTAGTTTAATTTGTTAAATTGTACTGACTTCTTTTTTTTTCTAAATTCAATTTTGTTTTCAATTTGACTTTGACTTTGTTTTTTTGTTTTTTTTTGTTTGACTGTTCCTCCACAATGTGGTTGACCTTTTTGGTTTTGAGTGAAATTACTTTGCCAGCTATAGGATGGATTGCCATGAAACCTGTTTAGATATTCATGGTCTCAAGAGGAAGAATCTCAATCACTTTGGTAACCCTCTGACTTTTCCTACAGAACCACAAAGTTTGCACTTATCCATTGAAGTATCTCAACATCTGCTGTACGGATTGGAACAAAATTTGGTACAAACATTCATGATCCCCAGAAGATGACTCTCATTGACTTTAGTGATCCTCTGACTTTTCACCTAGCACCATCATCAGGTCAAAATTTCAATACTTCGATTTACCTGCAAATACTTGCAAAAATAATAACATTCCCATCACCTTTTGCTATACATTGTGTTTTGTACTAATTAAGTCTTATAGTCTTGTTTATTGGTCATTATGAAAATATCACCTTTGATGAAACTTTTGACCAATAATGATTAATTACTTCATAGTAATGTTTGTCCCCACATGTGCTGTAGGTGTACAACATGTGCTATTCTGGTTTATAGTATTTTCATCTGATCATCTGATAATCAACTGATTATTCTGACTATAGGTTTAAATTGCTGAGCTTAAAATAAGTGTCAAAGCATACTGCAGGTCATGAAACAGACATGTCCCTTGTATCTAAGTAAAAACATAACCCCAAATAAGATAAAAATGGCAAATTAAGACAAGGCAAGTGGTACTGAGTTGAATTGAGTCAAACACCCCTGCATAGTCAGTATAATATAATTTGAACTCAAAACAAGACAGACAAGATTTTAAATCAAAATACAAGATTATCTCACTTTCTTGGAAATAGAGTTTTTGGAGTGCAGTTTTAGCACTTAAAGTACAGTTGTATGATGTTATGCAAGATGTTATTCATGAGTGTGCAAACAGTTTGGGTGATCCAGTTTTTCACCCACACAAATGAGAAAGTAAGAGTCTCCCTCTGGTGGTTCCTACTTCAGAGAAAACACTGCAAGCCTTTTTGAATAATCATAATAACATATTGAGACTTGAAGATTTAGAGAATTTATTATTTCAGTGATTTTTAATTTTTTTTTTCTGCATATATAAACACAATTTTCCACATATACAAGTCTGAATTATACTCAGATGACAACAACAGCATGGTCATATATAAACAGTATTCTAATTTGATTAACCTTTTGTTATTTTATTCATTGTTAACTGTCTTTCATGCTAAACATTGTGTCAGTATAATCACACAAATTTATATATTAGCATGAATGAAATCTTACTTGCAATCTGTTGCAAAGTCAAAGGTTTGGTGGTTACATAAGCTGCATATTGCAAACACAGAACTACTAGGCAAGGCAAGTTTATTTATGTAGCACATTTCAGCAACAAAGCAATTCAAAGTACATTACGACTGATGAGACAATGAAAATTAAAGGGACAAATATGGAATTAAAATCATAATTGTTACTTTTGAGAAACATTTACAAATATATACTAATATTTAACATGTTCCTGGAAAAACATATTTTTCATATATTATACCTAATCTGTGATTTGATTCATGGGCACACTACCAGAGTCTGTTGGAGGTGGATGTCTGAACATCTGACGAGCTTGCTGGAGCAGCTGTCTGAGCTGAGCAGTAATATCTTCATTTCCATGAAGATAAACCAGAGGGTTGAGGGCACTGTTCAGACACACAAGTCCACGACTTATCTGACGAGCAATGTAGACTCTATTAGACCACTCATGGCATTTCTTCTGTTCTAATAAAGCTCTTGACCAGAGGTTGAGGTTTCTCAATACATGATAGGGGATGTAACAAACAGAGAAGAGAACAATCAAGATCAACAACAACTTCAAACTTCTCTGTTTCTGTACCTTGTCAATGGTATTTTTGCGGCAGAGAATGACAATCACATGTCCATAGCAGCCCAGTGTGATGAGGAATGGGATACAAAACCCAGTGAGTGTCCATCCGAGGCTGTATTTCAGGTAATCCTCAACATATGTCTTATCGGTGGTATCGTAGCATTTCCCAGGCCTGTTTCCAAATGTCTTGATGTAGAACATGTCTGGAAGACTTTGAACGCTCACCAACAGCCAAACCATGACTGAAATAGCCACAGAGTGGGTGACAGTTAATCTTCCCATCATTCTCACTGGATGGACAATGGCCAGGTACCTGTACACACTTATACAAGTAAGGAATCCAATGCTGCCATATAAATTCAGGTTGAAGCAGAATCTTGTTATCTTGCAGAATGTATCTCCAAAGATCCAAGTACTCTTCATAAAATAGTACACCATCAGAAACGGGAGTGTGAGCAGATACAAAATATCTGCAAGACCAAGGTTCAGAACAAAAACATTGATAATCTTAAGTTTCTTCCAGTTATGCAGCAAATAGTTCAGTCCCCATCCATTAGCCCCCAGACCAACAATGAATACTAAGATGAAAACAGTTGGCAGAAATCTGCTTGGAAAGTCAAAGTTGATTCGTTGACAAGATGTGTTATTCATTGTTGGTGTAATTCCTTCCCTTGGTAAGTGTGTGAAACAGAATAACAGTTCAGCAGTTCAGAGAAGACTTCCTGTTTTAAGCCTTGGCCTCTGAATATTAGATATGTGTTTCTGCACCTGCAAAATTTCATTGGTTGACTCGTTTGCCTTTTTTGAGAACTGAAAATAGAGAGTGAGTCCATGCTCAAACCAAGTCACAGCTTAGACTGCAATGACAGGCTAATATGTACTTGTCTGTCTTTATTTTTATGACTCCTCTAACAATACCTTTAGGTAAATGAAAACTGAAGTTTAACTCTAGTTTAGTAGCCTATGTGTGTAGCACCATTTCTAACATGAGGGCATTAAATATTTAAATTCATTAATTAGAAAATAGCTACAATTTCATTTCTCTTCAACCCTGATCAACAATTATATGCAAATATCAATTTATCCTCCCCTATCTTTACTTAAACCTGAGAAAGTTAGTTGGAAATGTTTAGCACATTACATTTCACCACTTTATATCAGAAAGGCTACAGTTTTTACTAGTGACCACACAAAGTTTCACACTACATATTGGAAATTATTTCTGTATCATGTAGTCAGCAGAAGTTCTTTAGTGCAGGACTACATGATAATTTTACTCACTTTCAGCAAAGTCATTATTTAACATAACTAAGACAGGTACTGTGTTAGTTGATAAGCTATTAGAGTAACACGATGTGTCAGGTTTCTACTGTCTGGTAGGGTTTTGTAAGGTTTACCACTTCCTGCAGTAAAGCATGTTCCTATTTTAGATGTGAGTTGATTGTATTGTTCTTATATGTTATCAGTATACAGTAATATAACAAGAAATGTTTGATTTGTATGGCAGTGTACCTCTGATTATCTCAAATTTTCTGGTGATCAAATCATTTAGCTTTGGAAATCAGTAATAAGCCTTTTAATAATAACAGTGTTTGGTTTGGTTACACTCCAACCAAAAATGTTGTTCAAATTTGAAAACCCAAATATTGTACTAATTGGTAATGGCCTATTTCAAATCTATAGCAATTATAAATTATGTCTTTAGCATGAATAAAGAGAGTTACAGAATACATCTTTTAAAAATAATGGTCTAATATCTTGAGAGTTGATAATGTTTCTCCGTAGATTTCTAGCCACACTAGCAGCATAGCTCTCACTAGCCAGCAGCCACAATGCAGCAGGAACCTCTGCGTGTGTTTGTATGTGAGCAAGTACATGTACATACAGCGGAGAATGGCGGTGGGGCTGACTGACTGGGAGTGAGAGATGTTTTGCTCAAACATGGTGCAAATTTAACTATTAGCATGAATGAAATCTTTCTTGCAATCTGTTGCAAAGTCAATGGTTTGGTGGTTACATAAGCTGCATATTGCAAACACAGAACTACTAGGCAAGGCAAGTTTATTTATGTAGCACATTTCAGCAACAAAGCAATTCAAAGTACACTACTACTGCTGAGACAATGAAAATTAAAGGGACAAATATGGAATTAAAAACATTATTGTTACTTTTAGAAACATTTACAAATATATATCAATACTTAACATGTTATTGGAAAAATATATTTATCATGTATTAAACTTCATCTGTGATTTTATTCATGGGCACACTACCAGAGTCTGTTGGAGGCCGACGTCTGAACATCTGACGAGCTCGCTGGAGCAGCTGTCTGAGCTGAGCAGTAATATGTTCATTTCCATGAAGATAAACCAGAGGGTTTAGAGCACTGTTCAGACACACAAGTCCACGACTTATCTGATGAACAATGTAGACTCCATTAGACCATTCATGGCATATCCCCTGATTGTTAAGAACTCTCGACCAGAGGTTGAGGTTCTTGAATACATGATCGGGGATGTAACAAACAGAGAAGAGAACAATCAAGATGAACAACAACTTCAAACTTCTCCTTTTCAGTACCTCGTCAGTGGTATTTCTGCGGCAGAGAACAACAATCACATGTCCATAGCAGCCCAGTGTGATGAGGAATGGGATACAAAACCCAGTAAGTGTACATCCGAGGCTGTATTTCAGGTAATCCTCAACATATGTATCATTGGTGGTTTCGTCACATTCAGTCTTGTTTTCAGATGTCTTGATGTAGAACATGTCTGGAAGACTTTGGACACTCACCACCAGCCAAATCATGACTGAAATAGCCACAGAGTGGGTGACAGTTAATCTTCCCCTCGCTCTCATTGGATGGACAATGGCCAGGTACCTGTACACACATATACAAGTAAGGAATCCAATGCTGCCATGTAAATTCAGGTTGAAGCAGAATCTTGTTATCTTGCAGAATGCATCTCCAAAGATCCATTTTGTCTCCATAAAATAGTACACCATCAGAAATGGGAGTGTGAGCAGATACAAAATATCTGCAAGACCAAGGTTCAGAACAAAAACATTGATGTCCCCCAGTTTCTTCCAGTTGTGCAGCAAAGACTTCAGTCCCCATCCATTAGCCACCAGACCAACGATGAATACTAAGATGAAAACAGGAGGCAGGAATCTGCTTGGAAAGTCGAAGTTGACACGTTGACAAGTTGTGTTATTCATTGTTGGTGTAATTCCTTCCCTCGGTGAGTGTGTGAAACAGAATAACAGTTCAGCAGTTCAGAAAAGACTTCCTGTTTTAAGCCTTGGCCTCTGAATATTAGATATGTGTTTCTGCACCTACAAGTTTACAGGAAATGGACCTTAAAATGTCATTGGTTGACTTGTTTGTCTTTTTTTTTTAAACTAAAAATAGAAAGTGAATCAATGCTCAAACCAAGTCACAGCTTAGACTGCAATAACAAGCTAATATGTACTTGTCTGTCTTTATTTTTGTGACTCCTCTAACAATACCTTTTGATAAATGAAAACTGAAGTTTAACTCTAGTTTAGTAGCCTATGTGTGTGGCACCATTTCTAACATGAGGGCATTAAATATTTAAATTCATTAAATGGAACATAGCTATAATTTCATTTCATTTCATTTATATTCAAACTTGATCAATGATTATTTGCAAATATCAATTTATCCTCCTCTATCTTTACTTAAACCTGAGAAAGTTAGTTGGAAATGTTTAGCACATTACATTTAACCACTTTATATCAGAAAGGCTGCAGTTCTTACTAGTGACCACACAAAGTTTCACACTACATATTGGAAATTATTTCTGTATCATGTAGTCAGCAGAAGTTCTATAGTGCAGGACTACATGATAATTTTACTCACTTTCAGTAAAGTCATTATTTAACATAACTAAGACAGGTACTGTGTTAGTCAATAAACTATTAGAGTAACACGATGTGTCAGGTTTCCACTGTCTGGTTGGGTTTTGTATGGTTTACCGCTTCCTGCAGTAAAGCATGTTTGTATTTTAGCTGTGAATTGATTGTATTGTTCTTATATGTTATCAGTATACAGTAATATAACAAGAAATGTTTGATTTGTATGGCAGTGTACCTCTGATTATCTCAAATTTTCTGGTTATCAAATCATTTAGCTTTGTAAATCAGTAATAAGCCTTTTAATAGTAACAGTGTTGTTTGGTTTAGATACACTCCAACCAAAAATGTTGTTCAAAATTTGAAAACCCAAATATTGTACTAATTGGTAATGGCCTATTTCAAATCTATAGTAATTATAAATTATGTCTTTAGCATGAATAAAGAGAGTTACAGAAGACATCTTTTAAAAATAATGGTCTAAGATCTTGAGACTTGAGACTGTTTCTCGGTAGATTTCTAGCCGCACTAGCAGCATAGCTCTCACTGGCCAGCAGCCACAATGCAGCAGGAACCTCTGTGTGTGTTTGTATGTGAGCAAGTGCACGTACATACAGCAGGGGATGGCGGTGGGGCTGACTGACTGGGAGTGAGAGATGTTTTGCTCAAACATGGTGCAAATTTAAATATTAGCATGAATGAAATCTTTCTTGCAATCTGTTGCAAAGTCAATGGTTTGGTGGTTACATAAGCTGCATATTGCAAACACAGAACTACTAGGCAAGGCAAGTTTTGTAGTATTTATGTAGCACATTTCAGCAACAAAGCAATTCAAAGTACACTACTACTGCTGAGACAATGAAAATTAAAGGGACAAATATGAAATTAAAATCATTATTACTTTTGAGGGACATTTACAAATATATACTAATATTTAACATGCTATTGGAAAAATACATTTTTCATGTATTAAACTTCATCTGTGAGTTCTGTCATGGGCACACTACCAGAGTCTGTTGGAGGTGGATGTCTGAACATCTGACGAGCTCGCTGGAGCAGCTGTCTGAGCTGAGAACGAATATCTTCATTTCCATGAAGATAAACCAGAGGGTTTAGAGCACTGTTCAGACACACAAGTCCACGACTTATCTGATGAGCAATGTAGACTCCATTAGACCATTCACGGCATTTATGATGTTTTGATAAAACTCTTGACCAGAGGATGAGGTTCTTCAATACATGATAGGGGATGTAACAAACAGAGAAGAGAACAATCAAGATCAACAACAACTTCAAACTTCTCTGTTTTTGTACCTTGTCAATGGTATTTTTGCGGCAGAGAATGACAATCACATGTCCATAGCAGCCCAGTGTGATGAGGAATGGGAGACAAAACCCAGTGAGTGTCCATCCGAGGCTGTATTTCAGGTAATCCTCAACATATCTGCTATGGGTGGTATCATAGCATTTCCCAGGTTTGTTTCCAGATGTTTTGGTGTAGAACATGTCTGGAAGACTTTGAATGCTCACCAATAGCCAAACCATGATTGAAATAGCCACAGAATGGGTAATAGTTAATCTTCCCATCATTCTCACTGGATGGACAATGGCCAGGTACCTGTACACACTTATACAAGTAAGGAATCCAATGCTGCCATATAAATTCAGGTTGAAGCAGAATCTTGTTATCTTGCAGAATGCATCTCCAAAGATCCAAGTACTCTTCATAAAATAGTACACCATCAGAAATGGGAGTGTGAGCAGATACAAAATATCTGCAAGACCAAGGTTCAGAACAAAAACATTGATGATCTTAAGTTTCTTCCAGTTGTGCAGCAAAGACTTCAGTCCCCATCCATTAGCCACCAGACCAACAATGAATACTAAGATGAAAACAGGAGGCAGGAATCTGCTTGTAAAGTCAAAGCTGACATGTTGACAAGATGTGTTATTCATTGTTAGTGTAATTCCTTCCCTCGGTGAATGTGTGAAACAGAATAATAGTACAACAGTACTGAGAAGACTTCCTGTTTTAAGCCTTGGCTTTTGAATATTAGATATGTGTTTCTGCACCTGCGAGTTTACAGGAAATGGACCCGTAAAATTTCATTGGTTGACTCGTTGGTTATTTTTATTAAAACTAAAAATAGAAAGTGAGTCCATGCTCAAACCAAGTCACAGCTTAGACTGCAATGACAGGCTAAGTTTAACTCTAGTTTAGTAGCCTATGTGTGTGGCACCATTTCTAACATGAGGGCATTAAATATTTAAATTTATTAATTAGAAAATAGCTATAATTTCATTTCTCTTCAAACCTGATCAATGATTATATGCAAATATCAATTTATCCTCCCCTATCTTTACTTAAACCTGAGAAAGTTAGTTGGAAATGTTTAGCACATTACATTTCACCACTTTATATCAGAAAGGCTGCAGTTCTTACTAGTGACCACACAAAGTTTCACACTACATATTGGAAATTATTTCTGTATCATGTAGTCAGCAGAAGTTCTATAGTGCAGGACTACATGATAATTTTACTCACTTTCAGTAAAGTCATTATTTAACATAACTAAGACAGGTACTGTGTTAGTTGATAAACTATTAGAGTAACACGAGGTGTCAGGTTTCTACTGTCTGGTTGGGTTTTGTATGGTTTACCGCTTCCTTTGGTAAAGCATGTTTCTATTTAAGCTGTGAGTTGATTGTATTATTCTGATATGTTATCAATATACAGTAATATAAAAAGATATGTGATTATCTCAATGTTGTCATTAAGAGCTTTATTTTCTAGTGATCAAATCATTTAGCTTTGTAGATCAGTAATAAGCCTTTTCAATAATAACAGTGTTTGGTTTGGATACACTCCAACCAAAAATGTTCAAAAATTTGACAACCCAAATATTGTACTAATTGGAAATGGCTTATTCCCAATCTATTATAAGCAATTATAAATTAAGAGAGTAATAAAGAGAGTTACAGAAGACATCTTTTAAAAATAATGGTCTAAGATCTTGAGAGTTGAGACTGTTTCTCTGTAGATTTCTAGCCACACTAGCAGCATAGCTCTCACTGGCCAGCAGCCACAATGCAGCAGGAACCTCTGTGTGTGTTTGTATGTGAGCAAGTGCACGTACATACAGAAGGGGATGGCGGTGGGGCTGACTGATTGGGAGTGAGAGATGCTTTGCTCAAACATGGTGCAAAACACAATATTAGAGATCTTTTATGTAAGTATAAGAAGTGTAAGTGAGGAAAAAGTCATCACCTGTAGTAATCTCGTGCCCCGAGCACCAGTGTGTTGACTGCAGCTCATTTAATGGCCACAGATGTCACTAGTGAGAAGGAATTTCTGACAGAACCTTTAATTCTAATCACAACATGGCATAATGTGACAAAGATGTATGGATGTCATACATTGTTATTTTTTATTTAACATGCACACAGATCCATACCTGCTTTGCATGTGATGTGCGATGAAAATAATAGTCCCCTTGAACCTTAGTGCTACTGAGATCTGTCACCTAAAATCACTTTACCTCACAGTAAACTATCAACACTGACATATACCAATATAAATTCTCTGTCAGCTACATTCAGAAACAACATGAGGTACTGAGTATGTTGTTGTGTCATGCTGGATGTAGCAGGATCAACAGGAATATATTTATTTATTTTAAAAAATCACCCCAGTAAAGGGACACTTTGTCTCAAATAGGCCAAACGGGCAGGTGCTCAAGCCCCCTTTGAGGTCCCTCTGTGCATGTGCCTGACCTTGTCAGTGGTATTTCACAACACAGAATGACAACTTTGAAAAATCAAAGTTTTGTGAAGGTTTTAAAGTTTGAATGGGGTCTGCTTTCACCAATCACACAATAGCAAAAGACAAAAGATCGCGACAAAGTCAACTTCTCCTGCAGAATCAGGGCGACAATCTGTTCCAGCCACATTTCAACAGAGGGAAATCTAACAATTTTCAGGCCGATGGCAGCACTGAAGTCAATCAGTCAGTCAGTCTGTCAGTCAGTCAGTCAGTCAGACTAACCTGCCATCTTTCCACAGGGCCCAGTACAGCGTGCTGCTGCGACTCTGCTCTCTGCAGATGGAGAAAACTTCATTCAAAGTACTTTCCAACAGTGAATAATCAGCCATTTAATTTGTGACTTCAAATGTGAAGTTACACGATACAACTTCAACGTGTTTCTTTAAAACAATACAAAATATCTGTAAGACTAAGGTTCAGAACAAAAACATTGAAGTGTCCCAGTTTTTTTTCCTGCAGCAAAGACTTCAATCCTCATCCATTCGCTACCAGACCAACGATGAATACTGAGATGAAAACAGGAGGCAGGAATCTGTGTTCAAAGACAAAACTGACACGAGGACAAGATGTGTTATTGATTCTGTCTTCTGGAAAGAAATTAGTTCAAACCCTTTCAGTGTAAGAGGTGGAAGGGAACGTGACCAACCATGTTCCTGTTTGAAGCATTGCTGTTTCACATGCAGATTCGAGATCACAGATAAATCTGTGGGTAAAAAAGACATGCGTGCATGCTTTGTCCATTTGCTTGTTCACAATCACTGCTCATTATCATATCATTTGAAAAGCACAATAGAAAAATGTTTACGACATACCACAGTGGATGTGGTCTCTAGGTTCTTGGAAACTGTGGTGATTTCTAAAAGTAGACATATTTTTTAAAAAGTCTTTACACCGGAGTGAACAGACAGTGGACGTTCACATGACCTGCTTAAGTGTAAAACATGGTTTTATATAGTTAGTGCCATGATATAACAACATTTTAAGGTTGAACATTACAGTCAGAATTTCCATATGTAGCTCCTTATTTGACAGCATGCAGCAAAAAATGCCCTGTCAAATTTAAATGAAAATATTCTGGATATGAGCTTTCTTTGGCTTGAAATAAGCAAATTTGGCTGCCAGTGCAGTCAGTGATTTTCACTTGATAGTTTTCTTAAAATAAGTCAGAATGTCCAATTACCAGAAGTGTTAAAAAAGGTAAAACAACAAAACATCACACAGGGAATACCGGTATAGAGTCATGCACACTAAGCACTGAGCCAACATGTCAACTGACTACTGGTGCAGTGGACCAACAACTTTGGTCCAAACTGACATATCTTATCAACTGTTGGATTGCCATGAAATTTTGTACAGACATTCACGTTCCCCTTATGATGTCTCCCATTGACTTTGGTGATGCCCTGGCTGTTCCTCCACAATGTGGTTGACCTTTTTGGTTTTGAGTGAAATTATTTTGCCAGCTATAGAATGGATTGCCATGAAATCTGGTACAGATATTCATGGTCTCAAGAGGAAGAATCTCAATTACTTTGGTAACCCTCTGACTTTTCCTCTAGCACCACAAAGTATGCACTTATCCATTGAAGTATCTCAATATCTGCTGTACGGATTGGAACAAAATTTGGTACAAACATTCATGATCCCCAGAGGATGACTCTCATTGACTTTAGTGATCCTCTGACTTTTCACCTAGCACCATCATCAGGTCAAAATTTCAATACTTCGATTTACCTGCAAATACTTGCAAAAATAATAACATTCCCATCACCTTTTGCTATACATTGTGTTTTGTACTAATTAAGTCTTATAGTCTTGTTTATTGGTCATTATGAAAATATCACCTTTGATGAAACTTTTGACCAATAATGATTAATTACTTCATAGTAATGTTTGTCCCCACATGTGCTGTAGGTGTACAATATGTACTATTCTGGTTTATAGTATTTTCATCTGATCATCTGATAATCAACTGATTATTCTGACTATAGGTTTAAATTGCTGAGCTTAAAATAAGTGTCAAAGCATACTGCAGGTCATGAAACAGACATGCCCCTTGTATCTAAGTGAAAACATAACCCCAAATAAGATAAAAATGGCAAATTAAGACAAGGCAAGTGGCACTGAGTTGAATTGAGTCAAACACCCCTGCATAGTCAGTACAATATAATTTGAACTCAAAAAAAGACAGACAAGATTTTAAATCAAAATACAAGATTATCTCACTTTCTTGAAAATAGAGTTTTTGGAGTGCAGCTTTAGCACTTAAAGTACAGTTGCATGATGATATGCATATCATGATGTTATTCATAAGTGTGCAAACAGTTTGGGTGATCCAGTTTTTCACCCACAGAAATGAGAAAGTAAGAGTCTCCCTCTGGTGGTTCCTACTTCAGAGAAAACACTGCAAGCCTTTTTGAATAATCATAATAACATATTGAGACTTGAAGATTTAGAGAAGTTTTTATTTAAGTAATTTATATAAACTTAAACAGTATTCTAATTTGATTAACCTTTTGTTATTTTATTCATTGTTAACTGTCTTTTATGCTAAACATTGTGTCAGTATAATCACACAAATTTTAATATTAGCATGAATGAAATCTTACTTGCAATCTGTTGCAACGTCAAAGGTTTGGTGGTTACAGAAGGTGCATATTGCAAACACAGAACTACTAGGCAAGGTAAGTTTATTTATGTAGCACATTTCAGCAACAAAGCAATTCAAAGTACACTACTACTGCTGAGACAATGAAAAATAAAGGGACAAATATGGAATTAAAATCATAATTGTTACTTTTGAGAAACAATTACAAATATATATTAATATTTAACATGTTCCTGGAAAAGCTGTGAGTTGATTGTATTGTTCTTATATGTTATCAGTATACAGTAATATAACAAAAAACATATTTTTCATGTATTATACCTAATCTGTGATTTGATTCATGGGCACACTACCAGAGTCTGTTGGAGGTGGATGTCTGAACATCTGACGAGCTCGCTGGAGTAGCTGTCTGAGCTGAGCAGTAATATTTTCATTTCCATGAAGATAAACCAGAGGGTTGAGAGCACTGTTCAGACACACAAGTCCACGACTTATCTGACGAGCAATGTAGACTCTATTAGACCATTCACGGCATTTCTTCTGTTCTAATAAAACTCTTGACCAGAGGTTGAGGTTCCTGAATACATGATAGGGGATGTAACAAACAGAGAAGAGAACAATCAAGATGAGCAATAATCTCAAGCATCTCTTTTTCAGTACCTTATCAGTGGTATTTTGGCGGCAGAGAATGACAATCACATGTCCATAGCAGCCCAGTGTGATGAGTAATGGGAGACAAAACCCAGTGAGTGTCCATCCGAGGCTGTATTTCAGGTAATCCTCAACATATGTCTTATGGGTGGTATCATAGCATTTCCCAGGTTTGTTTCCAGATGTTTTGGTGTAGAGCATGTCCGGAAGACTTTGAACGCTCACCAACAGCCAAACCATGACTGAGATAGCCACAGAGTAGGTGACAGTTAATCTTCCCATCATTCTCACTGGATGGACAATGGCCAGGTACCTGTACACACTTATACAAGTAAGGAATCCAATGCTGCCATATAAATTCAGGTTGAAGCAGAATCTTGTTATTTTGCAGAATGCATCTCCAAAGATCCATTTACTCTTCATAAAATAGTACACCATCAGAAATGGGAGTGTGAGCAGATACAAAATATCTGCAAGACCAAGGTTCAGAACAAAAACATTGATGATCTTAAATTTCTTCCAGTTATGCAGCAAATAGTTAAATCCCCATCCATTAGCCACCAGACCAACGATGAATACTAAGATGAAAACAGTTGGCAGGAATCTGCTTGGAAAGTCAAAGTTGATACGTTGACAAGATGTGTTATTTATTGTTAGTGTGATTCCTTCCTTCGGTGAGTGTGTGAAACAGAATAACAGTTCAGCAGTTCAGAGAAGACTTCCTGTTTTAAGCCTTGGCTTCTGAATACTAGATATGTGTCTCTGCACCTGCAAGTTTACAGGAAGTGGACCCTAAAAATGTCATTGGTTGACTTGTTTGTCTTTTTTTTTTAAACTAAAAATAGAAAGTGAGTACATGGTCAAACCAAGTCACAGCTTAGACTGCAATAACAGGCTAATATGTACTTGTCTGTCTTTATTTTTGTGACTCCTCTAACAATATCTTTTGATAAATGGAAATTGAAGTTTAACTCTAGTTTAGTAGCCTATGTGTGTGGCACCATTTCTAACATGAGGGCATTAAATATTTATATTCATTAATTGGAACATAGCTATAATTTCATTTCTCTTCAAACCTGATCAACAATTATATTCAAATATCAATTTATCCTCCTCTATCTTTACTTAAACCTGAGAAAGTTAGTTGGAAATGTTTAGCACATTACATTTCACCACTTTATATCAGAAAGGCTGCAGTTCTTACTAGTGACCACACAAAGTTTCACACTACACATTGGAAATTATTTCTGTATCATGTAGTCAGCAGAAGTTCTATAGTGCAGGACTACATGATAATTTTACTCACTTTCAGTAAAGTCATTATTTAACATAACTAAGACAGGCACTGTGTTAGTGTAGAGTTAGAGTAACACGATGTGTCAGGTTTCTACTGTCTGGTTGGGTTTTGTAAGGTTTACCGCTTCCTGCAGTAAAGCATGTTTGTATTTTAGCTGTGAGTTGATTGTATTGTTCTTATATGTTATCAGTATACAGTAATATAATAAGAAATGTTTGAATTTTATGGCGCTGTACCTCTGATTATCTCAATTTTTCTGGTGATCAAATCTTTAGCTTTGTAAATCAGTAATAAGCCTTTTAATAATAACAGTGTTTGGTTTAGATACACTCCAACCAAAAACATTGTTCAAATTTGACAACCCAAATATTGTACTAATTGGAAATGGCCTATTTCAAATCTATAGCAATTATAAATTATGTCTTTAGCATGAATAAAGACAGTTACAGAGTACATCTTTTAAAAATAATGGTCTAAAATCTTGAGAGTTGAGACTGTTTCTCTGTAGATTTCTAGCCACACTAGCAGCATAGCTCTCACTAGCCAGCAGCCACAATGCAGCAGGAACCTCTGTGTGTTTGTATGTGAGCAAGTGCACGTACATTCAGCGGAGTATGGCGGTGGGGTTGATTGACTGGGAGTGAGAGATGCTTTGCTCAAACATGGTGCAAATTTAAATATTAGTAGAATGAAATCTTTCTTGCAATCTGTTGCAAAGTCAATGGTTTGGTGGTTACATAAGCTGCATATTGCAAACACAGAACTACTAGGCAAGGCAAGTTTATTTATGTAGCACATTTCAGCAACAAAGCAATTCAAAGTACATTAGTACTGCTGAGACAATGAAAATTAAAGGGTCAAATATGGAATTAAAATCATAATTGTTACTTTTGAGAAACATTTACAAATATATATTAATATTTAACATGTTATTGGAAAAATATATTTATCATGTATTACACTTCATCTTTGATTCGATTCATGGGCACACTACCAGAGTCTGTTGGAGGTGGACGTCTGAACATATGACAAGCTCGCTGGAGCAGCTGTCTGAGCTGAGCAGTAATATGTTCATTTCCATGAAGATAAACCAGAGGGTTGAGAGCACTGTTCAGACACACAAGTCCACGACTTATCTGATGAACAATGTAGACTCCATTAGACCATTCATGGCATATATGCTGTTTGTATAGAACTCTTGACCAGAGGTTGAGGTTCCTGAATACATGATCGGGGATGTAACAAACAGAGAAGAGAACAATCAAGATGAACAACAACTTCAAACTTCTCTGTTTCAGTACCTTGTCAGTGGTATTTCTGCGGCAGAGAACAACAATCACATGTCCATAGCAGCCCAGTGTGATGAGGAATGGGATACAAAACCCAGTAAGTGTACATCCGAGGCTGTATTTCAGGTAATCCTCAACATATGTATCATTCGTGGTTTCGTGGCATTCAGTCACGTTTTCAGATGTCTTGGTGTAGAACATGTCTGGAAGACTTTGAACACTCACCAACAGCCAAACCATGACTGAAATAGCCACAGAGTGGGTGACAGTTAATCTTCCCCTCACTCTCAATGGATGGACAATGGCAAGGTACCTATACACACTTATACAAGTAAGGAATCCAATGCTGCCATGTAAATTCAGGTTGAAGCAGAATCTTGTTATCTTGCAGAATGCATCTCCAAAGATCCATCTTCTGTCCTTAAAATAGTACACCATCAGAAATGGGAGAGTGAGCAGATACAAAATATCTGCAAGACTAAGGTTCAGAAGAAAAACATTGATGTCCCCCGGTTTCTTCCAGTTGAGCAGCAAATACTTCAGTCCCCATCCATTAGCCACCAGACCAACGATGAATACTAAGGTGTAAACAGGAGGCAGGAATCTGTGTGTAAAGTCAAAGCTGACACATTTTATGTTATTCATTGTTAGTGTAATTCCTTCCCTCGGTGAGTGTGTGAAACAGAATAACAGTTCAGCAGTTCAGAAAAGACGTCCTGTTTTAAGCCTTGGCCTCTGAATATTAGATATGTGTTTCTGCAGCTGTGAGTTTACAGGAAATGGACTCGTAAAATTTCATTGGTTGACTCGTTTGCCTTTTTTGAGAACTGAAAATAGAAAGTGTGTCCATGCTCAAACCAAGTCACAGCTTAGACTGCAATGACAGGCTAATATGTACTTGTCTGTCTTTATTTTTGTGACTCTTCTGACAATACCTTTTGATAAATGAAAACTGAAGTTTAACTCTAGTTTAGTAGCCTATGTGTGTGGCACCATTTCTAACATGAGGGCATTAAATATTTAAAATAATTAATTAGAACATAGCTATAGTTTCATTTCTCTTCAAATCTGATCAACAATTATATGCAAATATCAATTTATCCTCCCCTATCTTTACTTAAACCTGAGAAAGTTAGTTGGAAATGTTTAGTACATTACATTTCACCACTTTATATCAGAAAGGCTGCAGTTCTTACTAGTGACCACACAAAGTTTCACACTACATATTGGAAATTATTTCTGTATCATGTAGTCAGCAGAAGTTCTATAGTGCAGGACTACATGATAGTTTTACTCACTTTCAGTAAAGTCATTATTTAACATAACTAAGACAGGTACTGTGTTAGTCGATAAGCTATTAGAGTAACACGATGTGTCAGGTTTCTACTGTCTGGTTGGGTTTTGTATGGTTCACCGCTTCCTTTGGTAAAGCATGTTTCTATTTAAGCTGTGAGTTGATTGTATTATTTTGATATGTTATCAATATAAGGTAATATAAAAAGATATGTGATTATCTCAAATGTTGTCATTAATAGCTTTATTTTCTGGTGATCGAATCATTTAGCTTTGTAAATCAGTAATAAGCCTTTTAATAATAACAGTGTTTGGTTTGGATACACTCCAACCAAAAATGTTCAAAAATTTGACAACCCAAATATTGTACTAATTATTCAGATCTATAGCAATTATAAATTATGTCTTTAGCATGAATAAAGAGAGTTACAGAATACATCTTTTAAAAATAATGGTCTAAGATCTTGAGAGTTGAGACTGTTTCTCTGTAGATTTCTAGCCACACTAGCAGCATAGCTCTCACTGGCCAGCAGCCACAATGCAGCAGGAACCTCTGTGTGTGTTTGTATGTGAGCAAGTGCACGTACATACAGCGGAGGATGGCGGTGGGGTTGATTGATTGGAAGTGAGAGATGCTTTGCTCAAACATGGTGCAAAACACAATATTAGAGATCTTTTATGTAGTTATAAGAAGTGTAAGTGAGGATAAAGACATCACCTGTAGTAATCTTGTGCCCCGAGCACCAGTGTGTTGACTGCAGCTCATTTAATGGCCACAAATGTCACTAGTGAGAGGGAATTTCTGACAGAACCTTTAATTCTAATCACAACATGGCATAATGTGACAAAGATGTATGGATGTCATACATTGTTATTTTTTATTTAACATGCGAACAGATCCATACCTGCTTTGCATGTGATGTGTGATGACAATAATAGTCCCCTTGAACCTTAGTGCTACTGAGATCTGTCACCTAAAATCACTTTACCTCACAGTAAACTATCAACACTGACATATACCAATATAAATTCTCTGTCAGCTACATTCAGAAACAACATGAGGTACTGAGTATATTGTTGTGTCATGCTGGATGTAGCAGGATCAACAGGAATATATTTATTTATTTTAAAAAATCACCCCAGTAAAGGGACACTTTGTCTCAAATAAGCCAAACGGGCAGGTGCTCAAGCCCCCTTTGAGGTCCCTCTGTGCATGTGCCTGACCTTGTCAGTGGTATTTCACAACACAGAATGACAACTTTGAAAAATCAAAGTTTTGTGAAGGTTTTAAAGTTTGAATGGGGTCTACTTTCACCAATCACACAATAGCAAAAGACAAAAGATCGCGACAAAGTCAACTTCTCCAGCAGCATCAGGGCGGCAATCTGTTCCAGCCACATTTCAACAGAGGGAAATATAACAATTTTCAGGCCGATGGCAGCACTGAAGTCAGTCAGTCAGTCAGTCAGTCAGTCAGTCAGTCAGTCAGTCAGTCAAACTAACCTGCCATCCTTCCACAGGGCCCAGTACAGCGTGCTGCTACGACTCTGCTCTCTGCAGATGGAGAAAACTTCATTCAAAGTACTTTCCAACGGTGAAAAATCAGCATTTTAATTTGTGACTTCAAATGTTAAGTTACACGATACAACTTCAACGTGTTTCTTTAAAACAATACAAAATATCTGTAAGACTAAGGTTCAGAACAAAAATATTGACATGTCCCAGTTTTTTTTCCTGCAGCAAAGACTTCAATCCTCATCCATTCGCTACCAGACCAACGATGAATACTGAGATGAAAACAGGAGGCAGGAATCTGTGTTCAAAGACAAAACTGACACGAGGACAAGATGTGTTATTGATTCTGTCTTCTGGAAAGAAATTAGTTCAAACCCTTTCAGTGTAAGAGGTGGAAGGGAACGTGACCAACCATGTTCCTGTTTGAAGCATTGCTGTTTCACATGCAGATTTGAGATCACAGATAAATCTGTGGGTAAAAAAGACATGCGTGCATGCTTTGTCCATTTGCTTGTTCACAACCACTGCTCATTATCATATCATTTGAAAAGCACAATAGAAAAATGTTTACGACATACCACAGTGGATGTGGTCTCTAGGTTCTTGGAAACTGTGGTGATTTCTAAAAGTAGACATATTTTTTAAAAAGTCTTTACACCGGAGTGAACAGACAGTGGACGTTCACATGACCTGCTTAAGTGTAAAACATGGTTTTATATAGTTAGTGCCATGATATAACAACATTTTAAGGTTGAACATTACAGTCAGAATTTCCATATGTAGCTCCTTATTTGACAGCATGCAGCAAAAATGCCCTGTCAAATTTAAATGAAAATATTCTGGATATGAGCTTTCTTTGGCTTGAAATAAGCAAATTTGGCTGCCAGTGCAGTCAGTGATTTTCACTTGATAGTTTTCTTAAAATAAGTCAGAATGTCCAATTACCAGAAGTGTTAAAAAAGGTAAAACAACAAAACATCACACAGGGAATACCGGTATAGAGTCATGCACACTAAGCACTGAGCCAACATGTCAACTGACTACTGGTGCAGTGGACCAACAACTTTGGTCCAAACTGACATATCTTATCAACTGTTGGATTGCCATGAAATTTTGTACATAAATTCACGTTCCCCTTATGATGTCTCCCATTGACTTTGGTGATGCCCTGGCTGTTCCTCCACAATGTGGTTGACCTTTTTGGTTTTGAGTGAAATTATTTCACCAGCTATAGAATGGATTGCCATGAAATCTGGTACAGATATTCATGGTCTCAAGAGGAAGAATCTCAATTGCTTTGGTAACCCTCTGACTTTTCCTCTAGCACCACAAAGTTTGCACTTATCCATTGAAGTATCTCAACATCTGCTGTACGGATTGGAACAAAATTTGGTACAAACATTCATGATCCCCAGAAGATGACTCTCATTGACTTAAGTGAACCGCTGACTTTTCACCTAGCACCATCATCAGGTCAAAATTTCAATACTTCGGTTTTTGCTATACATTGTGTTTTGTACTAATTAAGTCTTATAGTCTTGTTTATTGGTCATTATGAAAATATCACCTTTCATGAAACTTTTGACCAATAATGATTAATTACTTCATAGTAATGTTTGTCCCCACATGTGCTGTAGGCGTACAATATGTGCTATTCTGGTTTATAGTATTTTCATCTGATCATCTGATAATCAACTGATTATTCTGACTATAGGTTTAAATTGCTGAGCTTAAAATAAGTGTCAAAGCATACTGCAGGTCGTGAAACAGACATGTCCCTTGTATCTAAGTGAAAACATAACCCCAAATAAGATAAAAATGGCAAATTAAGACAAGGCGAGTGGTATTGAGTTGAATTGAGTCAAACACCCCTGCATAGTCAGTATAATATAATTTGAACTCAAAACAAGACAGACAAGATTTTAAATCAAAATACAAGATTATCTCACTTTCTTGGAAATAGAGTTTTTGGAGTGCAGTTTTAGCACTTAAAGTACAGTTGCATGATGATATGCATATCATGTAAGATGTTATTCATAAGTGTGCAAACAGTTTGGGTGATCCAGTTTTTCACCCACACAAACGAGAAAGTAAGAGTCTCCCTCTGGTGGTTCCTACTTCAGATAAAACACTGCAAGCCTTTTTGAATAATCATAATAACATATTGAGACTTGAAGATTTAGAGAATTTATTATTTAAGTGATTTTTAATTTTTTTTTCTGCATATATAAATACAATTTTCCACATGTACAAGTCTGAATTATACTCAGATGACAACAACAGCATGGTCATATAAAAACTTAAACAGTATTCTAATTTGATTAACCTTTTGTTATTTTATTCATTGTTAACTGTCTTTCATGCTAAACATTGTGTCAGTATAATCACACAAACTAAAATATTAGCATGAATGAAATCTTACTTGCAATCTGTTGCAAATTCAAAGGTTTGGTGGTTACATAAGCTGCATATTGCAAACACAGAACTACTAGGCAAGGCAAGTTTATTTATGTAGTACATTTCAGCAACAAAGCAATTCAAAGTACACTACTACTGCTGAGACAATTAAAATTAAAGGGACAAATATGGAATTAAAATCATAATTGTTACTTTTGAGAAACAATTACAAATATATATTAATATTTAACATGTTATTGGAAAAATATATTTATCATGTATTACACTTCATCTTTGATTTGATTCATGGGCACACTACCAGAGTCTGTTGGAGGTGGATGTCTGAACATCTGACGAGCTCGCTGGAGCAGCTGTCTGAGCTGAACAGTAATATTTTCATTTCCATGAAGATAAACCAGAGGGTTGAGAGCACTGTTCAGACATACAAGTCCACGACTTATCTGACGAGCAATGTAGACTCTATTAGACCATTCACGGCATTTCTTCTGTTCTAATAAAACTCTTGACCAGAGGTTGAGATTCCTCAATACATGATAGGGGATGTAACAAACAGAGAAGAGAACAATCAAGATTAGCAAGAATTTCAAACTTCTCTGTTTCTGTACCTTGTCGATGGTATTTCTGCGGCAGAGAACAACAATCACATGTCCATAGCAGCCCAGTGTGATGAGGAATGGGAGACAAAACCCAGTGAGTGTCCATCCGAGGCTGTATTTCAAGTAATCCTCAACATATGTCCTGTTGGTGGTATCATAGCATTTCCCAGGCCTGTTTCCAAATGTCTTGATGTAAAACATGTCCGGAAGACTTTGAACACTCACCAACAGCCAAACCATGACTGAAATAGCCACAGAGTGGATGACAGTTAATCTTCCCATCATTCTCACTGGATGGACAATGGCCAGGTACCTGTACACACTTATACAAGTAAGGAATCCAATGCTGCCATATAAATTCAGGTTGAAGCAGAATCTTGTTATCTTGCAGAATGCATCTCCAAAGATCCAAGTACTCTTCATAAAATAGTACACCATCAGAAATGGGAGTGTGAGCAGATACAAAATATCTGCAAGACCAAGGTTCAGAACAAAAACATTGATGATCTTAAGTTTCTTCCAGTTATGCAGCAAATAGTTCAGTCCCCATCCATTAGCCACCAGCCCAACGATGAATACTAAGATGAAAACAGTTGGCAGGAATCTGCTTGGAAAGTCAAAGTTGATACGTTGACAAGATGTGTTATTCATTGTTGGTGTAATTCCTTCCCTCGGTGAGTGTGTGAAACAGAGTAACAGTTCAGCAGTTCAGAAAAGACTTCCTGTTTTAAGCCTTGGCCTCTGAATATTAGATATGTGTTTCTGCACCTGCAAGTTTACAGGAAATGGACCCTAAAAATGTCATTGGTTAACTTGTTTGTCTTTTTTTTATTTTTTTTACTAAAAATAGAGAGTGAGTACATGGTCAATCCAAGTCACAGCTTAGACTGCAATAACAGGCTAATATGTACTTGTCTGTCTTTATTTTTGTGACTCCTCTGACAATACCTTTTGATAAATGGAGATTGAAGTTTAACTCTAGTTTAGTAGCCTATATGTGTGGCACCATTTCTAACATGAGGGCATTAAATATTTAAATTCATTAATTGGAACATAGCTATAATTTCATTTCTATTCAAACTTGATCAACAATCATATGCATATATCAATTTATCCTCCTCTATCTTTACTTAAACCTGAGAAAGTTAGTTGGAAATGTTTAGTACATTACATTTCACCACTTTATATCAGAAAGGCTGCAGTTCTTACTAGTGACCACACAAAGTTTCACACTACATATTGGAAATTATTTCTGTATCATGTAATCAGCAGAAGTTCTATAGTGCAGGACTACATGATAATTTTACTCACTTTCAGTAAAGTCATTATTTAACATAACTAAGACAGGCACTGTGTTAGTCGATAAGCTATTAGAGTAACACGATGTGTCAGGTTTCTACTGTCTGGTTGGGTTTTGTATGGTTTACCGCTTCCTGCAGTAAAGCATGTTTGTATTTTAGCTGTGAGTTGATTGTATTGTTCTTATATGTTATCAGTATACAGTAATATAACAAGAAATGTTTGATTTGTATGGAAGTGTACCTCTGATTATCTCAAATTTTCTGGTGATCAAATCATTTAGCTTTGTAAATCAGTAATAAGCCTTTTAATAACAGTGTTGTTTGGTTTAGATACACTCCAACCAAAAATGTTGTTCAAAAATTTGACAACCCAAATATTGAACTAATTGGAAATGGCCTATAGCAATTATAAATTATGTCTTTAGCATGAATAAAGAGAGTTACAGAATACATCTTTTAAAAATAATGGTCTAATATCTTGAGAGTTGATCATGTTTCTCTGTAGATTTCTAGCCGCACTAGCAGCATAGCTCTCACTGGCCAGCAGCCACAATGCAGCAGGAACCTCTGTGTGTTTGTATGTGAGCAAGTGCACGTACATACAGCGGAGGATGGCGGTGGGGCTGACTGACTGGGAGTGAGAGATGTTTTGCTCAAACATGGTGAAAATTTAACTATTAGCATGAATGAAATCTTTCTTGCAATCTGTTGCAAAGTCAAAGGTTTGGTGGTTACATAAGCTGCATATTGCAAACACAGAACTACTAGGCAAGGCAAGTTTATTTATGTAGCACATTTCAGCAACAAAGCAATTTAAAGTACACTACTACTGCTGAGACAATGAAAATTAAAGGGACAAATATGAAATTAAAATCATAATTGTTACTTTTGAGAAACATTTACAAATATATACTAATATTTAACATGGTATTAGAAAAATATATTTATCATGTATTACACTTCATCTTTTATTTGATTCATGGGCACACTACCAGAGTCTGTTGGAGGTAAATGTCTGAACATCTGACGAGCTCGCTGGAGCAGCTGTCTGAGCCGAGCAGGAATATCTTCATTTCCATGAAGATAAACCAGAGGGTTTAGAGCACTGTTCAGACACACAAGTCCACGACTTATCTGATAAGCAATGTAGACTCCATTAGACCATTCACGGCATTTATGCTGTTTTAATAAAACTCTTGACCAGAGGTTGAGGTTCTTGAATACATGATAGGGGATGTAACAAACAGAGAAGAGAACAATCAAGATCAACAACAACTTCAAACTTTTCTGTTTTTGTACCTTGTCAGTGGTATTTCTGCAGCAGAGAATGACAATCACATGTCCATAGCAGCCCAGTGTGATGAGGAATGGGAGACAAAACCCAGTAAGTGTCCATCCGAGGCTATATTTCAGGTAATCCTCAACATATGTCTTATGGGTCGTACTGTAGCATTTCCCAGGTTTGTTTCCAGATGTCTTGGTGTAGAACATGTCTGGAAGACTTTGAACACTCACCAACAGCCAAACCATGACTGAAATAGCCACAGAGTGGGTGACAGTTAATCTTCCCATCATTCTCACTGGGTGGACAATGGCCAGGTACCTGTACACACTTATACAAGTAAGGAATCCAATGCTGCCATATAAATTCAGGTTGAAGCAGAATCTTGTTATCTTGCAGAATGTGTCTCCAAAGATCCAAGTACTCTTCATAAAATAGTACACCATCAGAAATGGGAGTGTGAGCAGATACAAAATATCTGCAAAACCAAGGTTCAGAACAAAAACATTGATGATCTTAAGTTTCTTCCAGTTATGCAGCAAAGACTTCAGTCCCCATCCATTAGCCACCAGACCAACGATGAATACTAAGATGAAAACAGGAGGCAGGAATCTGCTTGAAAAGTCAAAGCTGACACGTTGACAAGATGTGTTATTCATTGTTAGTGTAATTCCTTCCCTCAGTGAATGTGTGAAACAGAATAACAGTTCAGTTCAGAGAAGACTTCCTGTTTTAAGCCTTGGCTTCTGAATACTAGGTATGTGTTTCTGCACCTACAAGTTTACAGGAAATGGACTCGTAAAATTTCATTGGTTGACTCGTTTGCCTTTTTTGAAAATTGAAAATAGAAAGTGAATCAACGTTCAAACCAAGTCACAGCTTAGACTGCAATAACAGGCTAATATGTACTTGTCTGTCTTTATTTTTGTGACTCCTCTGACAATACCTTTGGATAAATGGAAACTGAAGTTTAACTCTAGTTTAGCAGCCTATGTGTGTGGCACCATTTCTAACATGAGGGCATTAAATATTTAAATTCATTAATTGGAACATAGCTATAATTTCATTTCTATTCAAACTTGATCAATGATTATATGCAAATATCAATTTATCCTCCCCTATCTTTACTTAAACCTGAGAAAGTTAGTTGGAAATGTTTAGCACATTACATTTCACCACTTTATATCAGAAAGGCTGCAGTTTTTACTAGTGACCACACAAAGTTTCACACTACATATTGGAAATTATTTCTGTATCATGTAGTCAGCAGAAGTTCTATAGTGCAGGACTACATGATAATTTTACTCACTTTCAGTAAAGTCATAATTTAACATAACTAAGACAAGTACTGTGTTAGTCGATAAACTATTAGAGTAACACGATGTGTCAGGTTTCTACTGTCTGGTTGGGTTTTGTATGGTTTACCGCTTCCTGCAGTAAAACATGTTTCTATTTCAGCTGTGAGTTGATTGTATTATTCTGATATGTTATCAATATACAGTAATATAACAAGAAATGTTTGATTTGTATGGCAGTGTACCTCTGATTATCTCAAATGTTGTTATTAATAGCTTTATTTTCTGGTGATAAAATCATTTAGCTTTGTAAATCAGTAATAAGCCTTTTAATAATAACAGTATTTGGTTTGGATACACTCCAATCAAAAATGTTCAAAAATTTGACAACCCAAATATTGTACTAATTGGAAATGGCTTATTTCCAATCTATAGCAATTATAAATTATGTCTTTAGCATGAATAAAGAGAGTTACAGAATACATCTTTTAAAAATAATGGTCTAAGATCTTGAGAGTTGAGACTGTTTCTTTGTAGATTTCTAACCACACTAGCAGCATAGCTCTCACTGGCCAGCAGCCACAATGCAGCAGGAACCTCTGTGTGTGTTTGTATGTGAGCAAGTGCACGTACATACAGCGGAGGATGGCGGTGGGGTTGACTGACTGGGAGTGAGAGATGTTTTGCTGAAACATGGTGCAAATTTAAATATTAGCATGAATGAAATCTTACTTCCAATCTGTTGTAAACTCAAAGGTTTGGTGGTTACATAAGCTGCATATTGCAAACACAGAACTACTAGGCAAGGCAAGTTTATTTATGTAGCACATTTCAGCAACAAAGCAATTCAAAGTACACTACTACTGCTGAGACAATGAAAATGAAATTAGACACAGAATCATTATTTCTGAGAAACATTTACAAATATATACTAATATTTAACATGTTACTGGAAAAACATATTTTTCATGTATTAAACATCGTCTGTGAGTTCTGTTATGGGCACACTACCAGAGTCTGTTGGAGGTGGATGTCTGAACATCTGACGAGCTTGCTGGAGCAGCTGTCTGAGTTGAGAATGAATATCTTCATTTCCATGAAGATAAACCAGAGGGTTTAGAGCACTGTTCAGACACACAAGTCCACGACTTATCTGATGAGCAATGTAGACTCTATTAGACCAATCACGGCATATCTGCTGTTTTGATAAAACTCTTGACCAGAGGATGAGGTTCTTGAATACATGATAGGGGATGTAACAAACAGAGAAGAGAACAATCAAGATGAGCAATAATTTCAAACTTCTCTGTTTCTGTACCTTGTCAATGGTATTTTTGCGGCAGAGAATGACAATCACATGTCCATAGCAGCCCAGTGTGATGAGGAATGGGAGACAAAACCCAGTGAGTGTCCATCTGAGGCTATATTTCAGGTAATCCTCAACGTATGTATCATTGGTGGTATCATAGCATTTCCCAGGTTTGTTTCCAGATGTCTTGGTGTAGAACATGTCTGGAAGACTTTGAACACTCACCAATAGCCAAACCATGATTGAAATAGCCACAGAGTGGGTGACAGTTAATCTTCCCCTCGCTCTCATTGGATGGACAATGGCCAGGTACCTGTACACACTTATACAAGTAAGGAATCCAATGCTGCCATATAAATTTAAGTTGAAGCAGAATCTTGTTATCTTGCAGAATGCGTCTCCAAAGATCCAAGTACTGTCCTTAAAATAGTACACCATCAGAAATGGGAGTGTGAGCAGATACAAAATATCTGCAAGACCAAGGTTCAGAACAAAAACATTGATGATCTTAAGTTTCTTCTAGTTGTGCAGCAAAGACTTCAGTCCCCATCCATTAGCTACCAGACCAACGATGAATACTAAGATGAAAACAGGAGGCAGGAATCTGCTTGAAAAGTCAAAGTCGACACGTTGACAAGTTGTGTTATTCTTTATTAGTGAAATTCCTTCCCTCGGTGAATGTATGAAACAGAATAACAGTTCAGCAGTTCAGAAAAGACGTCCTGTTCTAAGCCTTGGCCTCTGAATACTAGATATGTGTTTCTGCACTTGCGAGTTTACAGGAAATGGACTCGTAAAATTTCATTGGTTGACTCGTTGGTTATTTTTATAGTGAGTCCATGCTCAAACCAAGTCACAGCTTAGACTACAATAACAGGCTAATATGTACTTGTCTGTCTTTATTTTTGTGACTCCTCTGACAATACCTTTTGATAAATGGAAACTGAAGTTTAACTCTAGTTTAGTAGCCTGTGTGTGTGGCACCATTTCTAACATGATGGCATTAAATATTTAAATTTATCAATTAGAACATTCAACGATTCCAGGCAAATATCAATTTATCGTCCCCTATCTTTACTTAAACCTGAGAAAGTTATTTGGAAATGTTTAGTACATTACATTTCACCACTTTATATCAGAAAGGCTGCAGTTCTTACTGGTGACCACACAAAGTTTCACACTACATATTGGAAATTATTTCTGTATCATGTAGTCAGCAGAAGTTCTATAGTGCAGGGCTACATGATAATTTTACTCACTTTCTGTAAAGTCATTATTTACCATTACTTGGGTAGATTCCACCAAGATAGAGATTTTTACGGAAATGAAATAAAAGAAAAAAGAAAAAAGCACTTGATGAATAAACTTCATAGTTTGCACTAAGCTATTAGAGTTAAACGAGGTGTCAGGTTTCCACTGTCTGGTTGGGTTTTGTATGGTTTACCGCTTCCTGCAGTAAAGAATGTTCCTATTTTAGCTGTGAGTTGATTGTATTGTTCCTACATGTTATCAATATACAGTAATATAACAAGAAATGTTTGATTTGTATGACAGTGTACCTCCGATTATCTCAAATCTTGTCATCAAAGCTGACACGAGGACAAGATGTGCATCCCTGCATAGTCAGTATAATATAATTTGAACTCAAAACAAGTCAGACAAGATTTTAAATCAAAATAGAAGATTATCTCACTTTCTTGGAAATAGAGTTTTTGGAGTGCAGTTTTAGCACTTAAAGTACAGTTGTATGATGTTATGCATATCATGTAAGATGTTATTCATAAGTGTGCAAACAGTTTGGGTGATCCAGTTTTTCACCCACACAAATGACAAAGTAAGAGTCTCCCTCTGGTGGTTCCTACTTCAAAGGAAACACTGCAAGCCTCTCTGAAAAATCATAATAACATATTGAGACTTGAAGATTCAGAGAATTTATTACTTCAGTGATTTTTAAAGTTTTTTTTCTGCATATATAAACACAATTTTCCACATATACAAGTCTGAATTATGCTCAGATGACAACAACAGCATGGTCATATATAAACTTAAACAGTATTCTAATTTGATTAACCTTTTGTTATTTTATTCATTGTTAACTGTCTTTCATGCTAAACATTCAGTATAATCACACAAATTTAAATATTAGCATGAATGAAATCTTACTTGCAATCTGTTGCAAAGTCAAAGGTTTGGTGGTTACAGAAGCTGCATATTGCAAACACAGAACTACTAGGCAAGGCAAGTTTATTTATGTAGCACATTTCAGCAACAAAGCAATTCAAAGTACACTACTACTGCTGAGACAATGAAAATGAAATTAGAAACAGAATCATTATTTTTGAGAAACATTTACAAATATATACTAATATTTAACATGTTACTGGAAAAACATATTTTTCATGTATTATACCTAATCTGTGATTTGATTCATGGGCACACTACCAGAGTCTGTTGGAGGTGGACGTCTGAACATCTGACGAGCTCGCTGGAGCAGCTGTCTGAGCTGAGAACGAATATCTTCATTTCCATGAAGATAAACCAGAGGGTTCAACCACTGTTCAGACACACGAGTCCACGACTTATCTGACGAGCAATGTAGACTCCATTAGACCAATCATAGCATACCTGATGTTTTGACAAAACTCTTGACCAGAGGCTGAGGTTCTTGAATACATGATAGGGGATGTAACAAACAGAGAAGAGAACAATCAAGATTAGTAATAATTTCAAACTTCTCTGTCTTTGTACCTTGTCAATGGTATTTCTGCGGCAGAGAATGACAATCACTTGTCCATAGCAGCCCAATGTGATGAGGAATGGGAGACAAAACCCAGTGAGTGTCCATCCGAGGCTGTATTTCAGGTAATCCTCAACGTATGTCTTATGGGTGGTATCATAGCATGCAGTCTTGTTTTCAAATGTCTTGGTGTAGAACATGTCTGGAAGACTTTGAACACTCACCAACAGCCAAACCATGACTGAAATAGCCACAGAATGGGTGACAGTTAATCTTCCCCTCGCTCTCATTGGATGGACAATGGCCAGGTACCTGTACACACTTATGCAAGTAAGGAATCCAATGCTGCCATATAAATTCAGGTTGAAGCAGAATCTTGTTATCTTGCAGAATGTATCTCCAAAGATCCAAGTACTGTCCTTAAAATAGTACACCATCAGAAATGGGAGTGTGAGCAGATACAAAATATCTGCAAGACCAAGGTTCAGAAGAAAAACATTGATGATCCCCAGTTTCTTCCAGTTGTGCAGCAAATACTTCAGTCCCCATCCATTAGCCACCAGACCAACGATGAATACTAAGATGAAAACAGGAGGCAGGAACCTGTGTGTAAATTCAAGGCTGACACGTTGACAAGTTGTGTTATTCATTGTTGGTGTAATTCCTTCCCTCTGTGGATGTGTGAAACAGAATAACAGTTCAGCTGTTCAGAAAAGACGTCCTGTTTTAAGCCTTGGCCTCTGAATACTAGGTATGTGTTTCTGCACCTGCGAGTTTACAGGAAATGGACACTTAAAATTTCATTGGTTGACTTGTTGGTTATTTTTTATTAAAACTGAAAATAGAAAGTGAATCAATGCTCAAACCAAGTCACAGCTTAGACTGCAATGAGAGGCTAATATGTACTTGTCTGTCTTTATTTTTGTGACTCCTCTGACAATACCTTTTGATAAATGAAAACTGAAGTTTAACTCTAGTTTAGTAGCCTGTGTGTGTGGCACCATTTCTAACATGATGGCATTAAATATTTAAATTAATCAATTAGAACATTCAACGATTCCAGGCAAATATCAATTTATCCTCCCCTATCTTTACTTAAACCTGAGAAAGTTATTTGGAAATGTTTAGTACATTACATTTCACCACTTTATATCAGAAAGGCTGCAGTTCTTACTGGTGACCACACAAAGTTTCACACTACATATTGGAAATTATTTCTGTATCATGTAGTCAGCAGAAGTTCTATAGTGCAGGACTACATGATAGTTTTACTCACTTTCAGCAAAGTCATTATTTAACATAACTAAGACAGGTACTGTGTTAGTTGATAAGCTATTAGAGTAACACGAGGTGTCAGGTTTCTACTGTCTGGTTGGGTTTTGTATGGTTTACCGCTTCCTTTGGTAAAGCATGTTTCTATTTAAGCTGTGAGTTGATTGTATTATTCTGATATGTTTTCAATATACAGTAATATAACAAGAAATGTTTGATTTGTATGGAAGTGTACCTCTGATTATCTCAAATGTTGTCGTTAATACCTTTTTTTTCTGGTGATCAAATCATTTAGCTTTGTAAATCAGTAATAAGCCTTTTAATAATAACAGTGTTTATTTTGGATACACTCCAACCAAAAACGTTGTTCAAAAATTGACAAACCAAATATTGTACTAATTGGAAATGGCCTACTTCAAATCTATAGCAATTATAAATAATGTCTTTAGCATGAATAAAGAGAGTTACAGAATACATCTTTTAAAAATAATGGTCTAAGATCTTGAGAGTTGAGATTGTTTCTCTGTAGATTTCTAACCACACTAGCAGCATAGCTCTCACTGGCTAGCAGCCACAATGCAGCAGGAACCTCTGTATGTGTTTGTATGTGAGCAAGCGCACGTACATACAGCAGGGGATGGCGGTGGGGTTGACTGATTGGGAATGAGAGATGCTTTGCTCAAACATGGTGCAAAACACAATATTAGAGATCTTTTATGTAAGTATAAGAAGTGTAAGTGAGGAAAAAGACATCACCTGCAACAGTCTCGTACTGCGAGCACCAGGGTGTTGACTGCAGCTCATTTAATGGCCACAGATGTCACTAATGAGAAGGAATTTCTGACAGAACCTTTAATTCTAATCACAACGTGGCATAATGTGACAAGAATGTATGGATGTCATACATTGTTATTTTTTATTTAACATGCACACACTTGATCCATACCTGCTTTGCATGGGATGTGCAATGACAATAATAGTCCCCTTGAACCTTAGTGCTACTGAGTTCTGTCACCTACAATCACTTTACCTCACAGTAAACTATTAACACTGACATATACCAATATGAATTCTCTGTCAGCTACATTCAGAAACAACATGAGGTACTGAGTATATTGTTGTGTCATGCTGGATGTAGCAGGATCAACAGGAATATATTTATTTATTTAAAAAAATCACCCCAGTAAAGGGACACTTTGTCTCTAAGAGACCAAACAGGCAGGTGCTCAAGCCCCCTTTGAGGTCCCTCTGTGCATGTGCTTGACCTTGTCAGTGGTATTTCACAACACAGAATACAACTTTGAAAATTAAAGTTTTGTGAATGTTTTAAAGTTTGAATGGGGTCTGCTCTCACCAATCACACAATAGCAAAAGACAAATGACCCAGACAAAGTCAACTTCTCCAGCAGCATCAGGGCGGCAATCTGTTCCAGCCACATTTCAACAGAGGAAAATCTGGTAGCACTGAAGTCAGTCAGTCAGTCAGTCAGTCAGTCAGTCCATCAGACTAACCTGCCATCCTTCCAGAGGGCCCAGTGCAGCGTGCTGCTACGACTCTGCTCTCTGCAGATGGAGAAAACTTCATTCACAGTAATTATAACAGTGAATAATCAGCCATTTAATTTGTGACTTCAAATGTTAAGACACATCATACAACTTTAAGGTGTTTCTTTAAAACCATACAAAATATCTGCAAGACTAAGGTTCAGAACAAAAACATTGACATGTCCCAGTTTTTTCCATTTCTGCAACAAAGACTTCAATCCCCATCCATTAGCTACCAGAGCAACGATGAATACTGAGATAAAAACAAGAGGCAGAAATCTGTGTTCAAAGACAAGGATGACACGAGGACAAGATGTGCATCCCTGCATAGTCAGTATAATATAATTTGAACTCAAAACAAGTCAGACAAGATTTTAAATCAAAATAGAAGATTATCTCACTTTTTTGGAAATAGAGTTTTTGGAGTGCGGTCTTAGCACTTAAAGTACAGTTGTATGATGTTATGCATATCATGTAAGATGTTATTCATAAGTGTGCAAACAGTTTGGGTGATCCAGTTTTTCACCCACACAAATGAGAAAGTAAGAGTCTCCCTCTGGTGGTTCCTACTTCAGATAAAACACTGCAAGCCTTTTTGAACAATCATAATAACTTATTGAGACTTGAAGATTTAGAGAATTTTTTGTTTAAGTGAGTTTTAATTTTTTTTTCTGCATATATAAACACAATTTTCCACATATACAAGTCTGAATTATGCTCAGATGACAACAACAGCATGGTCATATATAAACTTAAACAGTATTCTAATTTGATTAACCTTTTGTTATTTTAGTCATTGTTAACTGTCTTTTATGCTAAACATTCAGTATAATCACACAAATTTAAATATTAGCATGAATGAAATCTTTCTTGCAATCTGTTGCAAATTCAAAGGTTTGGTGGTTACATAAGCTGCGTATTGCAAACACAGAACTACTAGGCAAGGCAAGTTTATTTATGTAGCACATTTCAGCAACAAAGAAATTCAAAGTACACTACTACTGCTGAGACAATGAAAATTAAAGGGACAAATATGAAATTAAAAACATTATTATTTTTGAGAAACATTTACAAATATATACTAATGTCTAATATGTTACTGGAAAAACTTATTTTTCATGTATTAAACTTCATCTGTGATTTGATTCATGGGCACACTACCAGAGTCTGCTGGAGGTGGATGTCTGAACATCTGACGAGCTCGCTGGAGCAGCTGTCTGAGCTGAGAACGAATATCTTCATTTCCATGAAGATAAATCAGAGGGTTTAGAGCACTGTTCAGACATACAAGTCCACGACTTATCTGACTAGCAATGTAGACTTCATTAAACCACTCATAGCATACCTGCTGTTTTGATAAAACTCTTGACCAGACGATGAGGTTCTTGAATACATGATAGGGGATGTAACAAACAGAGAAGAGAACAATCAAGATGAGCAACAACTTCAAACTTCTCTGTTTCTGTACCTTGTCAATGGTATTTTTGCAGCAGAGAATGACAATCACATGTCCATAGCAGCCCAGTGTGATGAGGAATGGGAGACAAAACCCAGTGAGTGTCCTTCCGAGGCTGTATTTCAGGTAATCCTCGACGTATGTATCATTGGTGGTATCGTAGCATTTCCCAGGTTTGTTTCCAGATGTCTTGGTGTAGAACATGTCCGGAAGACTTTGAACACTCACCAACAGCCAAACCATGACTGAAATAGCCACAGAGTGGGTGACAGTAAATCTTCCCATCATTCTCACTGGATGGACAATGGCCAGGTACCTGTACACACTTATACAAGTAAGGAATCCAATGCTGCCATATAAATTTAAGTTGAAGCAGAATCTTGTTATCTTGCAGAATGTATCTCCAAAGATCCATTTACTCCTCATAAAATAGTAAAACATCAGAAATGGGAGTGTGAGCAGATACAAAATATCTGCAAGACCAAGGTTCAGAACAAAAACATTGATGATCTTAAGTTTCTTCCAGTTGTGCAGCAAAGACTTCAGTCCCCATCCATTAGCCACCAGACCAACGATGAATACTAAGATGAAAACAGGAGGCAGGAATCTGCTTGTAAAGTCAAAGTTGATACTTTGACAAGTTGTGTTATTCATTGTTAGTGTAATTCCTTCCCTCGGTGAGTGTGTGAAACAGAGTAACAGTTCAGCAGTTCAGAAAAGACGTCCTGTTTTAAGCCTTGGCTTCTGAATATTAGATATGTGTTTCTGCATTTGCGAGTTTACAGGAAATGGACCCTAAAAATTACATTGGTTGACTTGTTGGATATTTTTATTAAAACTGAAAATAGAAAGAGAGTAAATGCTCACACCAAGTCACATCTTAGATTACAATGACAAGCTAATATGTACTTCTCTGTCTTTATTTTTGTGACTCCTCTGACAATACCTTTTGATAAATGAAAACTGAAGTTTAACCCTAGTTTAGTAGCCTATGTGTGTGGCACCATTTCTAACATGAGGGCATTAAATATTTAAATTCATTAATTAGAAAATAGCTATAATTTCATTTCTCTTCAACCCTGATCAACAATTATATTCAAATATCAATTTATCCTCCCCTATCTTTACTTAAACCTGAAAAAGTTAGTTGGAAATGGTAAGCACATTACATTTCACCACTTTATATCAGAAAGGCTGCAGTTTTTACTAGTGACTGCACAAAGTTTCACACTACATATTGAAATTATTTCTGTATCATGTAGTCAGCAGAAGTTCTATAGTGCAGGACTACATGATAATTTTACTCATTTTCAGTAAAGTCATTATTTATCATTGCTTGGGTAGATTCCATGAAGATAGAGTTTTTTACTGAAATGAAATGAAATAAAAAATGTGCACTTTATCAATAAAGTTTATAGTTTGCACTCAGTTATGTATTACAGACAGGTACTGTGTTAGTGGATAAGCTATTAGAGTAACACAAGGTGTCAGATTTCTACTGTCTGTCAAATACAGATATAAATAGAAATACTGGGCCCTCTGCACATCCCTAATACTCAAAAGGCATCTTCAAAGTCTAACAACTACAACATAGTAAAAACAATTTGGATGAATGAAATGGTCTCACAACAACTATCTAATTCTAATCCCACACACAGGTTCTAGTGGTAGCTATTGGCACCACTAGATGATGTAGTTGTAATGTCATACAGGAATAAATAATCAGAACTTCAAAAGCAGATTATTTTAACCTACATTATCTCAAATCAAGGACTATTTTAATGCACAACTCAGAAGGGCATTTTTGCTCCTCAAGACTTAAAAGGGCCATTTTAGTTGAGGAATAGACCTTACTTCTCCTTAGAGTGAACTTGTATGAGAAAATGAGAGAATAATCACAATAATGAAAGCACAGCACAGAGCACGGACTGATGTGTCATCATATTTAAAAATAATTCCGTTCAAAGTCTGACTAAAACTGAAACTAAAGCAGAATATTTTGTAGAAGTCTAAACAAGTTACTTTCCACCACTGAACATTTGACCGTTTGTTATTTCAGACACTTTAACGCTGTGAGAAAACGCTCCGCTCTGTCTGTCTCTCATGACGGGTTGGACTGAACCAACTCAAAGGGTGGTCCGAGAACATCAGATTTTTTTATTACTTGTTTTTGTTGCTAAAAATAGAAAAATGATCATTCATATAGGCTGCTTAAAAAGAATCACCTGATTGCAGGGACTGTATGATGATAAGGTTATTTCTAAAAAGACAAAAAAGTAGGGTTGCAAAACCATAACTTTGCTCCCCCTAATTGAATAATGGGAATGCATTTGCTGACCAAGAATAACTCAGTGAGTAATTGAAAAGTGTGACTAAGAGACTGATCTTGCAGGTGGGTGAGTCTATCCGTTTCTTTAGTAGACTCAACACACAGAGGTTGACTAATGTTGTCTTTTTCTGGGTGACTTTCTGCCTTTGGTGACCGGACTTTGTCCCGTCCTGCCAGGGTGCCTTTCAGAGTTTTTCCCTATGAACCACCTGAAAAACAAAAAAAGTGTGTTCAGAGAGAGTGTGAATTTTTTACTTATTTATTAAGATAATAATAATAATGATAATAAAGATACTTAATTTATGTAGCACATCCATTCTAAAGGACTAAGTTAGGGATGTTGCTGTAGATTGCTGATGTGTTTCATATAGGCCACTATAGTACTAAATCCACAAGTACTTAGGCATGTAAGAAAACAATTTCTAGACAGAAAGCAATGGGACATTATCTAAATAAAATTAAGTCGTTTGGAGACGCCGGCATATAAAATGAAGGAAAATGAAACTCACCTTGTAATTTGGAGTATCAGAATCACAAGTCCAGCTCCACTCACAGAAATGTTGACTTGCCGCTGTAACGAGAGATTATTTTAGCAACAGTACAGATGAAGCCAGTTGCCATGACTCTGATTTCAAACCTCAATTCAATTCACTTAATTCTCTCAATCCAGTGCTTTTCACGTTAAATGGGAATAAAATTCAAGATCAATCAAGATTGGTTAATAAGTCAAAAAGAATCTCAAAGAATAGATCTCAGGCCTAACAAAAGAAGGATATTCTAGTAAAACAGCTTATTTTGTTTGATGCTGCGATCAGATGGCATGGTACCAAATCATTAACATGACAGAAGTTAGGGTTTACAGCACAATCCAGACTGATTGGAAATGTTATGTATTTTGCCTCAAGCAAAGCAAAAAGGAACTCAGCTACTGATCTGCTGGATGAAGATGAGTGAAAAATCATCCTCTACTGTCCAGGCAGATGTGTGCCAGCTCTCTGCTGTGGTATAGAGCTGCTGCCAGCTGAAGCCCAAGCAGCAATGTTTTTTCAAAAACCATCTACAGGTGAAATTGTATCAAATGCTACAGACTTGTTTGGCATCCCCATCTGTACAACTTTGCTGAATTTGGTTATCATGGAATATTAAATTTAAGAGATATAGCAGTTAATAAGTGATATGTTGCTATTCTATTAATGGCCAAAAGGTGGGACTATTGGTGCCATGTTTCAATATGTCCTCCATATTCTTATGGAGAACTTGTGTACCAAGTTTCTTTTTTATTAAAGACAAGACAATTGTAGAAATATGTTATATTGTTGCTGTATTGCCGACTGTGGGTAGAATTGGATGAAATGCTAAACATTGGTCACAAAAATGCAGACTATTGCAACAAATTGTTGCACACACACATTCTCTCTCTCTCTCTCTCTCTCTCTCTCTCTCTCTCTCTCTCTCTCTCTCTCTCTCTCGCTCTCTTTTTCTCTCTCTCTCTCACACACACACAGTCTGAGTGATAGTGGAACAAATGCATGATTCAGTGCTCCAGAAAGCTTCGTTTCCACCATCATTACTACAGACCAGTGAAACGAAAAAACAAGTTTCTCCAAAAAAATGAAAATCAAAAAAGTGAAATCAAGCAAATCAAACTTGCCTTAACTGGCTTAACTCAAGCAAACTCAACCTTAGGCATACTCACATGCAGACAAAAATGCTGACATCCTCTTTCATTTCTGCTCTTTCTCAAACTAACAACTCTCCCCTTAAAGCACCAGTTTAGTGACATCTAGCAGTGAAGTTGCAGATTACAACCAACTGAATACCCCCCTTCCAAGCTTATAGGAGAACTTACAGTAGCCTTGTCTGTTCTGGGCTACTGTAGAGACATGTCGGTGCAACATGGTGGGCTCCATGGAAAAGGACACGCTCCCTATGTAAATATAAAGGGCTCGTTCTAAGGTACCAAAAACAACAATTCTTATTTTCAGGCTAGTATACACTAAATGAAACATCCTTATGAATATTATATTCCATTTCTGCCAATAGATCCCCCTAAATCTTACACACTGGTCCTTTAAACGGGCCCTCCAATCTATCCAGGCAGAACCATATTTCTAGCAGGGCTGTCCTTTCCCTTATACCAACAGCTGTTATATGACAATGTCACTTGTATCGGTTAACATTGTTTATAGACACATCAATAGCAACATAGTCCTCACCATAAACCAAAATAATTAGAAATAACATAAATACAAAACCAAACATTACCAAACCAAACAAAATAAAATAAATCCCCCCATACTTGGACTAACCCATGACATCACTTGTGATATCAGCAAGAGCTTAAAAGCAGGAAGTGGTCCCCCTTTGTCTCCTGAGAACATGGTGGGTATATGGTAAGTTACAATCAAAACTAATCTATAACTCAAGAAACTCAGGGTATGGTTGTTGCTAAGGTGGTTCCATAGGTTGTTTCCCTTGTCCACTGGATTTTGCATGACACATGTACGGATGTGTTTGAGAACTTGACAATTTGAGTAAAGAATGAGAAAAAGAAATATATTCCTACTATTGTTGTTTTACGTAACCTCCTGAGCTGCCAGAAGTCGGCCGAGGGGCAGTTTCCTGAAGCTGACCAATCAGAACAGAGTGGACTCATGAGGAGGCGGGTCTTAAAGGGACAGGAGCTAAAACGGCCTGTTTCACACAGAGGCTGAACTGAGGGGCTGCATAAAGAGCCAGTATAAGATAAACCTTTTGAACTGTAAATCAAGCAAAGATATTCAAGCAGCACCCCAGAATATCAATATAGACCTGGAAATGTTCATGATGGGTTCCCTTTAAAGCAGATGGAAGTTTTGTCTTTAAACTGATGGTAACTGCTAGGCATAGGAACAATCAAACAAACCCAAGACACCTTTTGCATCCTCAGTCAGGTTTTGAGGGTTTAATCTCAAACGGTGTCACAAAAGTAAGTTGCTGATAACTTGTGGAGCAATTAATGTTTTGCATTGGTGAGAAACAACTTGAGTTTACAGATAAATATAAGTACCTTGGTTTCTTTATAGATTAAAGTATGTAATTTTTACACGGTACATCAGTTCAAGCATATTCTGAGTATGGTATTGGGAGGTATTACAGGTAAAAAAAAAATTCTATTGGAGGTAAATGGGCATCTGAAAAATTTGATTTATTAGAAGAGTGTGGACTTGAAGAAAATTATTTCCAAAAAGCTAATGTGGAAGTGGAGGAGTTTAAATACTAAGTCTGGGCTAAATGCATATGGTGATGAGGGGATACAAGCACTGTCAGCCCTCCGGTATCAAGGGCAGAGATTCACCTGGTCAGCATCGCACCTACAGCCATGTTTGCACAACACAAGTCAGGGAGGAGCAGGCAGGACGGCAATTATCACCCACAGTTGGTACCCAATTCCCCGTACAAGGAGCTCATCAAGCCTAATCAGCACCTACATAAGGAGAGGCTTCTCACAGCCAGAGGGGGGTCAATTTAGACCTCATCTCAAACCACAGCTCACACCTATACTCTTTGTTCCTAGATGCAGAAGACTGACCGCCTGCCTCACCGAGCCTGACAGCTGCCGAGACAACAATTTCTCTTCCCTGCTGCCTGCACCGGCTTCCCTTCTCCCTTGAGATTTGGCCCAGGCAACCATCACCACTCTTTCCCCTAAGCTTTGTCTCCAATAAAGCACCCCTCTGGGGAATGTGTTTGCACCTTACTACTGTATCCGTGTTGTGTTGCTCCAACAGTGTCTTTCGCATGCCACAATACAAACACGGGCAGAAGAAATCTGGCAAAAGCCAAATTTGAGAACTTATTGTTTATTTAAGAAAGATTACAAATATGAATATAAAATATGAGATCACTCTGTGCACAGATACTATGTGGTATTTTACCACTAGATATTGAAACTGGAAGATACAGAGGTGTGATTGAGGATGAAAGAACCTGTGAATATTGTGATCTATGTGAGGTGGAGAACAAAATTCATTTCATTCTATACTGTCCTTTATATCATGATTTATGACAAAACTTATAAATTAATTAATGTGCATTTTAAATGTGGCTGTCACTTTGAAACTGGATTTTCATAATTAGATAGTACTCAAAGATTTCCTTGGTACAGTTCAGTCAGAGTTTGTCCCTTCCTACAGCTGACATCCACCCTGAATCACCTTTTGCACCTCCACCGCACGTAACCAACACATCCAAACATTGCTTTCATTGCTGATGATGCTGATCAACACACACTATTGTTTGTTTCAGTGTCAGCGAGAGAATAGACTAAAATGATGAGAAGAATGTCAACATATGTGTATTCATAACCCTGCTTTGGTGATTGAAGCCTCCTTCAGTTATTATGTGAACAAATCCTGTTGGTCATTGTTTTATTATTAACACAAGACCTGTGGAAATGTGATTAAGATATTTTGCAAACACGGGATTCATTATTTCAATGTCAAAAAACGCCTTTAAACAATCAACTGATTGAAAATCATGATTTTTGGTTGAGTAAATGTCACACAAGGTTCACAGCAAATGGCTTTTCCTCTTGTTTCAGGTTTTATATGGTAATATTATTTTGTCTTTTCAGCTGAAAGATAATTAACTATTAACTACTTTGTGGTGTCAACACCTGGATTTAAAGACCCTGGACCCAGAGGCCCAGAAGTGGAAGAAGCACTGAAACTCCTTAATTAAGTAAAATTACAAAAGTATTATGAGCAGTATTTTGTTTGTGTCTACCTGCAGGAACTGCAGATGGAAATAAGCTACTGTACTAGCTATATCGGGTACAATTCTTCTTCCTGTGTGAGATGTTGTACAGTACATAGTCCCTGACAAATAAATGTGATAAATTAAACTAAAATGTACTTAAAATGTTAAAACTAAATCCAAAATGACCCCTTTCAGTGTGTTATATGTACATATATTACTGGATTATAACTATTATTGATGCATTAACATGTAAGCAGTATTTTAATGTTGAAGCTAGTTGAGGTGGGGCTTATTCTGACAACTTTGTATAAATGTCTTATCTTTAAAAATGCATGTTTTATGCATATTTTATTATCTAAATGTCTGATAAATGTAGTTGAGTAAAAAGTACAATATTTAGTTGTAAGTAAAAGTCCTGCGAGCATAAAATGGAGATATTCAGCAGTGTACCGCACTCCACTCACTTCACTCCATCTGCTGGAGAATGTTGGTAACTGCAACTAAAACATTTCACTTCCCTCTCTGAACTGTTATAAACTTTTTGGCAGATTAATGAACAGTGGTGGAAGATCAACCTGCATTTAAGATTCTACTTAAGTAAAAGTACTGTCTGTGTGTACTTTTAGCAAGTATTATAAAATGATTATAATACATGCAATATAACTGTACATTCCTTGCATATACAGTACTGTGCAAAGGTTTTAGGCACTTTAGATGTTTAGATTCTTATCCATAATGCAAAACAATCAGGGAGGCGTCTGATTGGTCCCAAATTTATTCTGCAGCATGACAATGAGCCCAAACATCCAGCCAGAGTCATAAAGAACTATTTTCAGTGACAAGAGGAACAAGGAGTCCTGTAACAGATGGTCTGGCCCCCACAGAGCCCTGATCTCAGCATCATGGACTCAGTCTGGGATTACATGAAGAGACAGAAGCAACTGAGACGCCGAAATCCACAGAAGAGCTGTGGCAACTTCTCCAAGATGCAGAAACAAACGACCTGCCAAGTACCTCAAAAACTATGTGAAGGTGTATCAAGGAGAACTGCTGCTCTTTTAACCCCTTAACGTCCACCCTTTTTATAGAATTTTCGCCTATTTGGCATACCCAAATGGAAAAGCTTATAACAGAAGAACTGTAAGGCCATGATGCAGGTATTAGGCTTCATTTGACAAGTGACATCTTCTAGTTTCTGGAAATGTGCTTGTTTAGCATGTGGCTAAAAGACAAACAAAACTACATCAGTTCAAATAAGGCTCAAAAAAGTGTTTTTGGTCCTCGTCTATAATGAGTCATATTTGAATAACAATAATTAGGACATGCTTTATGCCAGAACTATGCAAATCACCACATACCTTCTACATCTTGTCAACCTGTATAAAATCCCAGACCTCTAGGCCTAACCTTATGGGAGCTAGGGAGTTTTTAGTTTGTGGTGTCACTGGTGTCCCCGAACCTCTCCAATCATCTCAAATTGGCCAAATTGTGCCAATTGCTTTTACTCATTACTGTGTGATGCGACCGCTTACAACTGGCTTAAGTGGGTCACCGGTGACCCGGTGGATGTTAAAAGGTTAAAGGCGAAGCTGCTCACAGCAAATAGTGATTTCATTCAGGTTTCTGCTGTTTACTGAACTTTGTATTAAGTCAACTGATAAATAAAAACTATTCATGGTGTTATTTTTGAAAGTATCCTCATTTACAGCATTTTTCACAAGTGCCTAAAACTTTTGCACATTTTTTGTTTTTCCTTTTTTAATTTCTTCTTTACTGATACTTTTTTACACTTTGTTCAATCTCTGCCAAATTGATTGTTTTATTTTAATATAATTTGACAATATTTTAACATTTGTAAATACCTTGGAGGGGAAGGGTGTACAACTGAATTTCATTGTACAATCCTGCATTGTATAATGACAATTAACATGAACCTTGAACCTTAAAATATCAAAGAAAAATATATTATATATTATATAATATTATATTATCATATACGACATTATTAGATTGATAAGACTGATAAAACTGAAGCTTCAGTGTTAGAGCAGCATGTTACTGTTGTAGCTGCTGGAGGTGGAGCTAGTTTCAATTACTTTATGTACAGTTAATGTAGAAATAGTGACTTGGTGGTAACTGGGTTTATTTATAGAGGCTCTGCATTGGCACACCAGTTAAAGCATGACGACCAGAGAGGAGATCCATTCAACTGTTTATTATATTTTCACAGGATTTCCACTTAAGGTGTTGACTGGTACAGATGATTTTATAGCTAAAAGGCAAACTAAAACAATAATTGGTAAACAATATCAAATATCAAATAGCACTAGTTTGCCATTATGTTAATTCTACAAAGAAAAGCAATTAATAAAACAAATATCCATAACTCAAACACACAAACGATACATCCAGTGTACAGTCAACAGGAGAAAATATCTGCTTCCACGTACAGAGATTATGCTTCAGCAGACAAAGGAAGGGGCTGAACATGGCCTGATTCAGGCCTTTTATCAGTTCAGGTGTGACCTGTTTGGTTGAGGCTACGTCCCGCCCATCTAAGACTGGGCAGGAAGGAGGATTTTCAACAGTTAGCTAGTTTAGTCTAATGGCTGCATGGAAAGCAGACTGTCCAAAGAGAAAGAAAGAGATGGAAGTCATGAGGATCAGGTCCAAGAGAAGGCAAAGCCATGAGGAAGCAGCTAGAAATGGAAAGATTCAAGAAGTAAAGGAGAACGAATCAGGTAGGAAGCATGATGAATATTTGTTTTTTATAAGGATAAGATTAAGTTCTTAGCATTTCTAGCCATGGTGATTAACTGTGCCGCTTAGGCAGGAAGGAAATCCGAGAGAATAGAGATAGTTGTTGATGCAGCATGAAAGTTTTTTTTATATCATGGAAATTACTGGAGAGGAAGTGCAGGGGCTGTTGAGAGAGGCGTTCAGTCCCTCTCAGAGCCCAGATTTACATGTTATATTAGAGAATGGGATGAGGGGAGAATTGAGTGTCATTTTCAAATCAGCAGAAAGCTGTAATGCAACATTTTGGGTGTAAACCGCCTCTAAAAATCAACAAAGAAGAAGAAGACCTAGGGGTCGGGCACCTCCCAAGAATCACAAGATAAATCTGAGGGGTCGTGAAATGATTAATGGAAGAGGAAAGGTTAAAATGAAACTGTCTTAGTAGTTTAGAGGGGAGGTCTCTCTTTGGTCGAACTGCTACACTGCTAAACACTACTTTCTCTTTTAAGGAAAAATCTTAATCTGAAAAGTAAGCAGTAAATATATCTGTTAAATAAATGCAGTGGAGTGAAGTATAAAGTATAAAATGGAAATACTAATTTGTACTTAAGCAGCGCTTGAGTAAATCCACATCTAATGAGATATATCTGCATCGCTAACCTCATAAAAACTAATTGACCTGTAAAACCTCTAATTTATTTTTTAATGGTAGCTTCATCATTGCTTGATTCATGTGTGAGGTGACTCCTCCTGACCTCTGTTTATTGCGTGTGTACCTTGTCAAATCCAACCAGTAGGCTACTCCTATGCTTGAATAATAATAATGAGCGTGTGTTAGTTGGTGGCAATTTGATTAAACACTACTTTATTAGGAATATGCATAATGTGAACATAATACAATATAACTAAAATAATAAATTTCCTAAAACAATAGATGTTGACACAGCACTTCTTAATGCAGGACCTTCCTTAACTGATATTGTACTTTATTGGTGCCAGTTTCCTAAAAAAATTGCCATTAATTAAATTACCAAAAACCAATTTACATAGAGTGAAGCTGCCCGTGACAAAAGCCTGCTGGGCCTGATTAGTAATCCAGACTTGTTGTACATTAGAAATCTCACAGCTATATATTGTGGAATATTTTATTCTACTTCTTTAAAAAATAAACATGTAACAATAACATGTACATATAAAAGAGCATCTATGAAAAGTGCAAAACATCTTCAGTAACCAAGGTTGAAAAAACTACATAATATAATAATATAACAGCAGCTGAATAGTGGATTTGACAGTTTATTCTAAAGCATATTTATATTTTATATCAGATTTACCTTTGTAAACAAACTTCTGTTTATAATCCCACTTTATAGACAATGCACAGGGCTTTTCTGCATAATGTCAATTATATACTGAGTATAAATTATTCTATCTGTTCATTGAACACGACTTTCTCATACCTTTAGTTATGTCTTCAGTCTAGTTTAATTTCATTCTGCTGCCTTTATACTTATACATTTAGATCTTATCTGCAGAAATATTAATAACTGTATTCTCTGTAAATGTTTTATTACTTCTCAGGTTGATATATTTATCTTATGTACATTTTTTTTTGTGAGTGTGTGTATATACTGTACTGTAAATATAACTAGAGGCCACATCCAGTCGTCTGCAGCATAGACATTCATGCACTATTGGCAACGTGAATTTTCGTTTTCTTAGATTTAGTTTTCTTATAAATCATTCTGCACAGTGAAGCTCAAATATCCAAGAGAAGGAACATTAAAGATCCCCCCCAGACATGTATTAAGATGAAAAAAAAAATACTCTGCTCGGAAAAGTAACGTGTTTGATTTGGTTTTTCCACAAAATAAGTGTAATTACGATGTTAAAATCCTTTAAATGGCATCTACTCCTTCTACCTCATTAAGAATTCCTGTAAATATGTAAATATATTTAATCTCAGAAGTTTAAGTTTTGGACACCAGATGTCTCCTACTTCACTGTAAAGTTCATTGTCACTGTTTGTGCACTGGAGACTTCAAGTTTCCACATCACACTTGTGTAAGTTGTATACTGGACCAGAATTGGCTCCAGTTGTAATGGAACAAATCATGCTTGTAGGCCCAAACCATTAAAATCACATTTACAATGACAGAGAAACTTTCAGCAGATGAATGTGGACACAGCCTCCTAATGTCAAACTCTGCACATCCATCATTCTGCACAGTGAAGCTCAAACATCCAACTGTAGGAACAAGAAGAAAAAAAACAACATATTTTTTGAATCGAGGGATACTTTAAGGTCTCTATTACTGACACTCTCTCCCACCTATATGAGCCGAGCCCTGACACTCTCCAGCCTCCATGTCCTTACAGGGAGCCGCTTGACCTTCCACTCAAGCGCTCCCTACGCGGGCTTCAACCGCGCATGTTTGTGCGTGGCCCCATCATGTGATGTAATACGGTTACACATTGCTTTAATTGTAAGTGCAGCAGCATGCTCGATTAAGTGGCTATTTGCATATTTATTACGGTGTGTGCGTTTTTTTTTTCTCCCTCACTCCTCACTGTTTTTCACTCGGAGGTGAAGCCGACTTCAGCACCGGAGCTGTCCGAGACTGACGGATGCTGCTGCCGCGTGAACAGATGATGCTCAGCTAGAGCTGCTGAAACTCTCTCTCTCTCTCTCTCTCTCTCTCTCTCTCTCTCCCTCTCTCTCCCTCTCTCCTCTTCTCTCCCTTCCTCGCTCCTCTCCTCCACACGCACAAAACGCTCTGTCATGGCGTCTTCCAACCATGTTACCCCCACCAACTGTAGCTGGTGGCCCATCTCAGCCATGGATGAAGACGGCAAAATCACAGACGGGGAGGAATGCGAGGAACCGACGGCAGAGCCCAAACCCTTCAATAAAGACAGGCTCGTTTTGTATCACTGGACGCAGTCTTTCACCTCCCAAAAGGTAAAGAGAGAGAGAAAAAAAAAGAACAGAGCTTGAAAATGGAGGTGGCTCCACGTCTGTTGCATGATATGATGCTACAGCGTGGAGCTCCCTGTGTGTATGTGTGTGTTTGTTTGTTATGATCAAAGCATGTTTTTCTTTTGGCATGCACATACCTCCGGAATATGAATACGATCCTGCAGCTGGGCAGACTTCCCATATGAGAGGTTTGGAAAAGCGCTGCAGCATGGGGCTCGTTTACTCGACATATAGCTGGTTCTGATGGTCAATATTCTGCATAAATCAGCCGTCATATCTTATCAGCTTCTACCTTTTATTGACACGTTGAAGCTTTTTTTTTTTTTATTTGTCGTCTTATAGCTGGTGGATGTGGTTATAACCTATGTGCTCTGACAGATGACAACCTAAATAATTGATTGAAATGATGTGCAAAACAAACCAAAGGCCACCTTCCCCCCTTCTGCAGCTGAATCATACCATATGTTATATCTGTGGCTTCTTTAAGTCTGCCTTTAAATTACCTCTGCAGACAGATACCTGTTACCTGCTAACTGAGCATGAGTAGGAAGATGATCAAAATGTTGTCTTTTTTGGATATCAAGACATTCAAAACTCAAGAAAGCTTTGTGTGTTGGTATGTATGATCAACAGGACTTCACAGACAACGTGTATATTAAAGGGGAACTCCACCAATTTTACACATGAAGATCATTTTTTCTGGTCATGGTTAGTTGTATGTCCTCTGTGGCTCTGGAGGAGCTTTGTCCAGTCTGGGACGATAACCCCTCCTGTGATGTCATTGTGATGTCATCAGGGATAACTGATATGGGATATGACCTGGGGACTTTTTTTTTTACAGGAATCCTGCGTGAGGTGTGGAGTTTGAAAGAAGTAATTTCTTTAACCAGACAGGCAGGGTCTAATACCACGTTCATGTCATATTGGAGTTTCCAACTTGTTAATAACGTTCATGTCTAGAGCTGCAACATTAATCATTTAGTCAATTGCCAGAAAATGAATTGCCATCTATTATGGCAATTGAATAGTCATTTTTTATTAAAAAATGCAAAAATTCTCTTTTTCCAGCTCCTTAAATGTGGATATTTTCTGGTGTATTTAGTCTTCTATGATAGTAAATTAATATCTATGAACTGTTAATCTGGATAAAACAAGATGTTTTGAGGTTGCATCTTGGGCTTTGGGAAACACATTTTACACCATTTTCAACATTTTTATAACCTAAAAGACTAATTGATTAATCAAGAAAATAACTGACAGATAATGAAATAATTGTTAGTTGCAACTCTATTCACGTCAACCTGCAAGACGTAATTACAATTGTGAAACTGGGATTTTTCTGAAAGCCGAATATATCCGTCTTGGCACTCAATAATACAAAAGTGCCTGAAAACCAAAGAAACACGGACGTCTCATGTCAGCCAAAGTCCGTCGTTCAGTGTTATTAAACCCAAATTTAATGGATAGCCTGTAGTTTAATTTAGTCAGTCCACAGTACTTTAAACCCTCATACAACCAACTGAGTTGTCATGAGAATCAAACTGAGTCTCCTCATCCAATCCAACATAACGTGAATGTGGGATAATAGAGAGCAGAAGAGTCATGATTTCACTTCCTGCCTAGCGTCTATTCCACTAGCGTCTATAACTCAATGCCTCCTCGCATTCAGTATTTCTTCTTTCTAAAAATAAAATAAAAAGTGTGGTCCTGGGGTTTGCTTTCCATAGTCTAAGACAACGCAGCTCCACTACAGCAGTTGCTATTAGACACTGAAATCTTCAGAGTTTTAACTACGTTGAAAAACGTACTTAGCACACAAAAAACTACAGCTGTCATTAAAACTAAACGTCATTGAAACTTACTGTTGTCCTTAAAACTCACCAACACAACCTCTGAGCCTGTCCTCCGAAAAAAAATGAGGCTATAGGTCATAAATTCAGTTGCCAAAAACGACCTTTACTTAGTTTCAGTGACAGACACCATCTAGTGGCTGTAGTAATTATGACCCGGGAAAGTGACGCAGTTCAGATGATGTCAGTATAAGGTCGTTCCCACTGGATGCTGGGTGGATGACTAGATAGTTAGATGGCAAAAAGTGGACTTAGCTGCAAGAGACCGCTGTTCGTTTCCCGTTTCCGACCGCGAGTCGGGAAATTTTTGTCGTTGGGGTGTTAACTGTTGCCATAATGACAAAGGCTGCCTAACTTTAAGGAAGTGCTAAGCATGTTTCAAGTGATGATTTTAACCCAAACCATGATCTTTCCCTAACCCTAACCAAGTGATTTTTGTGTCTAAACCTAACCAGGCCTTAACCACAGCGTCGTCACACCATATAACGAAACACTGATTTGTAAAGCGACATATTACACTCCAATGGGTTGTTCTGAAAATGCTCATATGGGTTGTTGTGGAGTGCAGGTACAAACTACCTATGTGGTCGTTTACTTTGGAGGACTTGTTGCAATCTTCTGATGTCATTTTTTCAGCTTTGTAGCTGTAATCTCTGCTGTCTAAACACATCTACACTGTTTAGTCCTCTTTGTCCTGCTGATTACAGATTACAGACGTGTCTGAACAAACCACAGATTCCTCCAGTGGACAGATGGACTCGCTTAGTCCGTTGAGCCGTGACATTTAACCTGTGATGGTCTAGGACTTACAGGAAATGGATTTTGTTAAAGGCCACTAAAAAAAACAGAAATATTGAATAAACAACAGTATTGAACCACCAACCCTTCCTGTGATAATTGGACGACCTATTCTGTCTCCTGAGCCACAGCCACCCCAATTTTAATTAGGATTTTGAATGAGTTTCTTTTACTTCTGGAAAAGAACCCAGAAGTTTCAGTTTCACCTGGGCTCCTTACTAGAAAAAACACAATTAAGTTGCATTTTGGGAAACGTAGGATGCAGTGTTTTTGGAGCTTTAACCCGTATTAGTGACTGAAAGTGAGAATATTTCATTCTTTTTTAATCTGCATCTTGCGAGTTCCCCAAATTTATGGAAATACAACACTAAATTGGTGGAGTGCCCCTTTAAAAAATAGACATTCACTGTTATGAAATGACAATCAGCGCTTTGTCTTTTAGCTCAGTGAACTCTATTTGTGCTTTAGGTGTACACATGGATTACACTCTTATGATTTAAATCTGCTTGTGCTTTACTGTTCTCTGCATATTACCCTGCATGTAATCCAAACAGCTATATCCCTGTATCACTGTTTATTCCTTTTCCACTGTAGACCAACAACCTTGAGTGGATGCTCAGACTCCACCTCACCATGTGGTGAAGGTTGGAACGTCAAGTATTAAGGCTGGATGTTGGCTTACAGCCAATGAGTCTGAGTGGCTGATTGTGCCAGTTGTCACTCAGCAGAGGGTAAACACCAGTCTCACTGTCATGATTATCACCTCCATCCTGGAGCCGGAGTAGCTGATGCGTTTTCACGATCATGTGTGACCGTGCTGTCAATGAGCAAATTATTGGGTTGTATCTCTTGAACAGCACACATGGATTTCAGCAAAAAAAAAAAATTCTGCACTGAATCCTTATTTATTTATACGATGGTGTATGACTTTTGTTGTTATGCAAGCTGAAGCGTGCTTTAAAATGCATTTTGGGGTTGCTTTTAAGAGATTAAGAGGCCAAGCACAAGGTTGTCCACTCCACCAGAACTGTACTTATTATTTCGTGCCTTAATATCACACAAATTGTTGCAGTATGATTGGTCAAAATATCCCCCCAGCACCTTGTGAGATATGTTTTATATTTAGTGGATCTTTCGTGACTTGCAAAACCCTTTTCCTTTCTCTAAAAATACAAAAAAAGTCAATACTCTGGCAATGAGACACTATCTGAGTGATAACAACAAAGGAGTCACGTCTCCAATAGATCAGCAACCGTTATCTCTGTGAAGACACAGTCGTCATCAGATGTTGAGGGGATTATTTACAAGTCTGTGTATGCCTCAGCAGGTTTGTGAGGAAAGAGGGAATCTGTGGCATTGAATTTCTCCTGTGTTTGTAATGCTTCGTGACTAACCGCTACTGTAACTGTGCTCCTGTGTCCTGAAGGCGGCCATACTGTATATTCCTCTACCTCATATGAGTGATGTATTGTGAGCACAGCAAATATGATAACGATAGAGACAGATGGTGCTTGATATCCTGGAGTAACAGCACATTTAGATGCCGGCTTCACAGATCAATACAGCTATGGCAACCTGAAGGCCTGCAGGTTAGAGATTTACACCTTCAATACACCTTCTCTCAGACTGTATCACTACTGTTTTCTATTTGAGTAGAGTGCAGCTTGTGATGATGCCAGTAAGTAACTGGTCAGTCATTTAAGGATTAGCTTCATGTGCTTTCCAAAGTAACTATTTATGTAAGTCCAACTGAAATTAAATTAATTTTTTTGTCTACTACAGCATATATGTCAGCTCTGTAAATCACTTGTCCAGTGTTCTACTTTGTGTAAAAAATCAGAAACCAAATGGTTTTAAATTCTTTGGTTTCATGATGATGCCCCCCTAGTTTTACATTTATAAGACAGAATACTGTTAGTTATCTGTCTGTGGAGAACTTGTTTCAATACATCAAATCGAATCTTTGCATAAAGCGATAACATGACGTTCTATCATAGGCAGAGCAGATGGTCACACTGAGCCTGATTGCATCCTGCTACACAACACAAGAGCCACAGACTCTGAACAATAACCCACATTAGCTTTCCTGCTAACGTCTCCTTCTTAAGCACACATCTTGTCCTGCACTGTAGCTTGTTGAACGAGTCACCAAATGAATATTCACTGCAGTGTTCATTTTGTTGACAAATAATTTTCGTCATAGTTTTCATCAATGTTGTTTTGCTGATGAAAATGAGACGATAACTAAATAAAAGCTAATTTATGGTGACAAAATCTATTGACACTTTCATCAATGAATAAAAACAATATGAAAATGTTAGGGGCAAATTAGTTGGGAAGAGATCAGACATATGGATAAATTTCACGTTTGATGTCAAGGAAAACAAGACCCTTTGTAAAATGTGTGGAGCGACAATCACCGGTAAAAACACGAAACGAACCTGAAGCAACATTTGCAGACGAGTTATCCCAAAATTCATGCAAAGGTAAGCACACTTAAATGTTTTCTTTCAAGATAACGTTATTTTATCAGCTAACAAGAGCTGGTGTGTTTTCGCTGAACTTGTAATACAATACAAGCTAAAAGAAACCACTTCTGTCCTTTACTGAATGACCCAGAGTTGCTAATCTGAGATTGTAAATTAAAGGATTGATTGACACGCTATATGTAACAAACAGAAGAATGCATGTCTGAAGAAATGTTTACATTGAGCTTGCAATACCACACTGATGTGTCAAAAAAACGTAATGTTAAACTTAATGTTCATGTTATGTTACTTACTGTTAGACATATGACAGGAGAAAGGAGCAGAAGTGTAGTATAGAGACAAATTGGAGCTGTGTGTACATGTGTATGAGTGAGAGAGGGGAGGTCAGGGGGTGAGAGAGAGAAAAACTAGAACTTGATTTTTTTCCCCCCTTTATTCAACCTCGCAGATACAGAAGACCTACGATGACAAGGACTGGCCACCGTGTGCAATTAAAGCTAGTGCATCCCAGCAGATTATTTCAACAACTCTTTTAAGTACTTCTAAGCACAAAAGTGACTCTAAAGAACAACTTACCGAGGAGGAGGGCATAGATAATGGATTGGGCGCACAGGATTACTTACCATATTCTTGTTTCTTTTACATGAGACTTGGTTTTATTTGTATTTTATTTTAAGATAAATAAAGACACATATCACAACAGTTAAAACGGTGTCTGTATTGCACGTTCAAACCTCAATACCATTTCATAATGACAGATAAATAGATGTTTCCTCCAGGAAACTATGACGAGTTTGTAGAGCAATCTGTGTAACTGGAAATTCTATAGAAACGTATAAATAATGCACTACACTTTAACTAGATTTTGACTAAAATCTTATGATATTTCATCAACTAAAACTAGACTAAAACTAAAACACCTAAACTAAAACCATTCAAATAACTAAAATATGACTAAAACTAATCAAAATTTGCTTTTGAAATGTACACTGATTCACTGGGGAAAAGTGCACCACTAACATCTGTTAGCAGGAAAGGTAGCTAATTAGCTGCTCAGCTGCAGCACATTAAACATCATGTAAACATACCTGAAAATGATTTGGTCACTGCTCTTCAAAATCCCTGCTAACAACGCAATTTGCGAATGTAAACACCTTATCCTGGTTTTGAAAACCTGGATGTGCTACCTGGAGTACTACAATAGAAACCAGGATACTGTCGCATGTAAACACCTTACACACCTTCTTTGTTGGTACAGAACTTAGTGGCTGAGATGGTGAGAAATCAGGACGCAACTGCACAAAGATGATTAGAAACCTGGCTTTTGTATTCATGTATGCAGGGATATAAATAACCAGTTATCTCATGTTCCATGGGAACGCCATATCCCAAAGAAGATCAAAACCAGGATAAAACTGAAAACCGGGATACTAGTGTGCATGTAAATGCACTCACTGTCTGCCCATGACTTGTAACTACAGTCGTTTGTCTACTTTGTGTGTTGCTCCCTGCGGTGTAACACTGGCCTGCCAACTGCTGTCAATCAAACACAGACACTGATGCGTCCCTCCAGCGGCTGAGACGAAAAGGAGCATTTCTAATATTTCCCCAAAGACCATTTTCTTCCTTTTAATAATAAAAACTGTTAACCACACATTTAAAAATATGTTGACATTATTTTGACTACAAGAAGAGATGACTAAATGTGATTCCACTGTATATGTATAACTGAAAGGGGTTTATTTTGTGCTGTCCAAGCAGCTGAACTACTTGGCATGATTACTGTGTGGTGACTAATATTATTATATAACAGTCTCTGGCGTTGCAACAGTGACTGTGTTATTGTGGGCATCACCAAGGCACACCTCAGCAGTGTAATACTTGGGACCTGAAACATTTGGCAGTTTTATAGAGAAATCCGTGATTTAGTGTGTGAAATGTTACGCTGATGGAGATGTAAAAAGCTTTTTATTCTTTGTCATTGCAGCTGCATTCACAGATTTGTTCTCGCTGTCCGATCCAGCGGTCCTGCTGTAATTATTGTGTCTGTGTTACTAAATCTTTCAGTTTTATTTCATTACACCATGTCTGGCCATGTACGGCAAAACTCCCATTTTACCCTTCCTCCTAAGCGGCCAGATGTAGCACTTTATACCCCAAGTGTCATCTCCTTTTATTAATCTTCCCACTAATAGCTCTCTGCGGACCTTGGCTTATCCTTCATCCTGCTAGAAATGGATCCTGACTGTCCTGTATGGTTTTTGCTCATACTCTAGCACGCTGTAAAACATATCATTATTTTTCCAGACCGCACAAATAGTTCAGCCAGGCCTTTTTATTCTATACATCTAAAACATGATAATGTTTTTATGGCATGAAAGTCTATTAGCCTTTGATAGTATTGCAATAACTCTTTGTTGTGCAATGTTTCTGTTTCACCTCATCAGTCCTACTCTTGTTTTTGTGTTCTACTGTCTGGATAATATCTTTACTGCAACAGTTCATATCATTTAAGACATTTATTAACATATATATTGCAAATCATTATATAAAGAAGGCGTCTATGTGTTTAGAAAGACAAACTTTTCTTTCCTCTTGTGGATTTTACTTTTTTAGTTTTGATAGCCTGAAACAAAACAGCAGAACAAATTATTGCTTTTAGTGTCTCATCTTTCCTGCTCATAAGCCAGACGATACTGTTACGCTCCTGTAGAAAATGTGCACATAAGAGAGTATTGGTTGGTCGCCTTGACATGCAGTTTCATCCACCTCCCCAGGAACTAAGCAAAATCTGTCCTTGTAATTGCAGGTACGTCTAGTCATTAACGAGAAGGGGCTGGTCTGTGAGGAGAGGGATGTGAGCTTGCCGCTGCAGGAGCACAAGGAGCCCTGGTTCATGAGGCTGAACCTGGGCGAGGAGGTGCCTGTCTTTCTCCACGGAGACACCATCATCAGTGACTACAACCAGATTATAGATTACCTGGAGAAGAACTTTGTGGGAGGTACAGTGATAATGCGGCTCCCATCTAATGATGCTGTTTCGCTTTTTCTCCTCACTTTAACCTTTTGTTTTCAATTTTTCTAAATCAAAAATGAGTTTGTTAAACTCGTTTCAGTTAATGTTGTGTTTTAGTCATGCATTCTCTAAGTGACACACACACAGAACCAAGGCTTTTTGGGGCCTTAGGGGATCTAGGGCCCTTGCTAGAGAGCTTACTCAAGAAAATATGAGGCTATTCTCCAAAGCATGCAAACCTGTGGTAAAGACCATTGGAATCCATTCAAGGCCATCTGTCGCCCTCATACAGTGTGTGAGTCTGTACTGTAATGTGAAACTTGTGTACTCTGGAAGCTGTCGCAACAATGTCTTTGCACTAATGTCATCAAGATGAACTCCTCTGATTGGATTAGACGAAACTGGAATAACCCTTTGGGGGATATTCGTGGCAGTCACAAATATGACACAGATACCAACACAAGAGAGAAAATTTAGGATGATTAAACGAGTGATCATCACTAGTCCAACAAATAAATCAGAAAGAAGAACATCAGCAGCAATTCAAGTGTGATGAGGATGGAAGAATATACATAAGAGGTGTCAAGATGTGGCTTAAAGATCAGGCTTAACTGCCATAAATGTCATCCAGTGCAAGAGTAAGCAAACGTTAAGACGCATACACTAAACCCTGTGTTGTATTATAGTATCTGTGGGTGGTGTGTCTTATATTATCATCAGCTGAGACATTATGTAGATGTTATGTAACATCCTGGAAGCCTCAAACCACGAAAGGCCTGAGGGAGGTTGAGAGCTGGCCAACAACTGAAGAAGCCCCTCGTCTTAGTTTAGCTTGCAGTCACTTGTCTGGAGCAGCGATGCTTGAAAGCTTCGATTTCAGTAGTAGAAGATCTGGTTCACTGCTTGCACAGTAATAAAAGGATTCAAGGCAGAAATGGACGCTAGTGTTTGATGTCTCAGTCTCATCCAGATCCAGTTATCTGAGCTAATTTATACTGCAATACATTCAGTTAATTCATTTTGGAACAAGTTACTTTGAAGTTATACTCAATCTGCAGCTTAAAACACCATTCAGTATTTTCCAGAGTGTAATAGTTCAGTTAAGGTGTGTTTGGTTTTTGTTTTTTTTTGGGTTAAACACATTTTAAAACCAGACCTCAAGCTGGACATGCTTTTATCCAGAAGTCAATCTGTGGGATAAGACTTACAGACATGCTTTTTCTCTTTGTTTAAATCCCTAATGAATGCTGGCAGTGGACTGCAGCTGGTCTGTAGAGTGCAGCTGTCTCAGAAAAGAATCGAGACTCTTAAACCAGTGCAGAGCAGCACAGGGCCGACTCAGACTACTTTACAGTGTTGTGGATGGGCTTTTATTGTGAGAAAGCTGTTTGTCGACTTATGAAAATCAAACAATCAGGACCTCAGTTGGTCTTATGTTCTGTCACAGTCATCCTGAAAGTGTAAAGCTGTCGGAAGTTGATCTTTGGATGGCCTTCGGGCGTTGTTGTAATATTTCCATCACAATACTGCAGCAGACCACCTCGAGGACCGCTGCATGGCATGCCCTGGTTGGCATGCGGGTCCTTGGACTGATTACTCAGCTTCCTGGATGTCTGCCAGGTGCAGCTCCACCCTTCGCAAGCTTCTCTGTTGGCTCAAATACCCTCAAGCAGCTGACAGACTATCTCTGTTTTGTCAGCAATGCCGGGCCCGTGTTGGCTGGCTGTGACCCTGCAGAGAGATAAAAGTTTTTTTGTTTTCGTTTTGTTCTGCTAATCTGTTTTTTCTTAATACTGAATCACAGCAGCAGGTCATTATGCTGACAACCGTCCCTCCCAGCCACACAGCATGTAGCTAGACTGCTGATTGCTAATGTAAGAATTAGGACAGCAAAATGTAAAAGCTGGTTCCTTCACTAATAACGCTTTTTAAAGGAATAGTTCAACGTTTTGGGAAATAATCTGCACCAAAACTGAAGTGTAAAAATGTTGAGTTATGGTTTTTTGGGGAGTCATGTGGCACACAATTTCTTGGTCTGGTGCTGTGGCTTCCCGGCAACTACCACGGCTTGAGGCGTGCCACGATGGGCACTCAAGGCCATTAACACAGAAACGCGGATCAATTCAATAAAAAAGATTTTCTTAACATACTTTTTTTTGGATAAAAAACAGTTTGGAATATAAAATACAAAAAACAATTGGATTTAAAATAATACTGAAAAAATTAATTAGTCTCAAAATACACCATTGTTTTGTGCTTTATTTCAATGAATCAATTAATCAATCAAGTTTATTTGTCGCATATAATCATATAAAGTACAATCACAGTGAAATGTAATCCCATCACTTCCTTCAATTTGTGCATTAAAATGAGTTTCAATAGAATAGAAACAGTAAATATATGTGAATAATTGGAGAGAAAACAACAAAAACAAGACTCCTCTCATTTCTTAATGTACCGTTTACCTTTTTTCTTTTTTCTTTTTTCAAAAGCAACTGATGATGGCAGAAGCAAAAAAAGTAGGTTGTCTAATATTCGCCTCTTTCAGCTTTCTTGGACAAACAAATCTGGATTTATATTACAAAAGGACCGAGCTGTGTGCACGAAAATGTTATGTGTCGCACTTCAAGTGTAAAATGTCAGTTTTGAAACAAGATGCCAGAAAAACTTCAAAGATAAGGCCGATAAAGCTGAATCAATCAAAAGGGCAAAGCTTCCTGTACTGGTGTTTACAACCCTATATGCCGCCAAAAACCAAGCTACAGAGGGCAGCTATAAAGTCTCACAGTGCACTCTTAAATATGGGAAGCCATTCTCGGATGGAGAGTTTATAAAGGAAGCTTTCCAAAAGTCTCCAAATACAGACCAAAGATCACACAGCTCAGCAAAGAAAAGCAGGGACAAGGGTCTCACTAAATCGGTAAGATTGAATTAATTTTCTTTTGTGCCCTTGTAATTTTCATACATTTGCATAAATAGTGTGTGTGTTTGTGTGTGTAGAGTGCAGATCTTTTGACATGTGGAATCTAGATGGGGAGACAAGCAGAAGCAATAAATAAATACATAGATGCTAAATATGCTCATTATGAAAATGAACTGCATCTGTGATTTTTATTTGTTTTAAACATTGTTAAGTGAAACTGGACATCCAAAAGCATGCCAACTCCTGCTGAAGCCACTGTGGAAGTATGTTAAAGTGTAATGCCACCGATGAGTCATTATGGTCTCAATCGCTAAGTTTGCGTCCTATAATAAGTGTGCTGCTGGTCATTTTTGAAATCATTGCTCTGTTAATAAGATTTGAAGGCTTATAGTAGCTTTGATGTCTGCTGTGTGGGTGTTGATTGACAGCTGTGATTGACAGTTGGCTCACCGGCTGCTCTTCCCGGCTCCGGGACTCACACTGAGTCGGACTATTGTCGCAATATTTTGGTATATTTAATGCTACTTGATTGGAATACCTGCCCTGTTAGCACATATTAGCTAAAGTAGTTAATGTTAGCCCAAATGTGCACTGCTCGGTGTTCACCTAGCGGGGGCGTGTTTCCCGAACATGAAAGGAAACACCCAACACTCCTTATTTGGAAGGTCCTGTCTCTAAACGGAAAAGACGGTGCTGAACATAAGCTTTTTTTGGACGGAGCCAGGCTAGCTTTCCCCCCTTGTTTCCAGTCTTTATGCTAAGCTAAGCTAACAAACTGTAACCTTATATTTAACGTACAGATTCTAACTCTCAGCAAGAAAGCAAACAAGCATGTTTCCCAAAATATCAAACTATTCCTTTAACCTGAGCAACAGCAGATAAATAGAACAGAACAGGCCAGTAGGGGACTGGTGTAATGAGCTATCAGTGTTGCCTAATTAACCTGTTTTATGAAATTCTGGCCTCCTGTCACTGTGCATATTGTGCTTTTTGATCATCTGGATTGTCCTTGAATCTCATCTCATGGGGTTATACAGTGTGTGCTCAGCTGTTACTTTTCCACTCCGCATAAATTCGTAGAGGCTTCTTAGTCCCCTGGAGACATTTTTCAGTTTGCTTCAGTATTGTTTAAATGTCAGGCTTTGTGAAACGTGACCTGTGGTGCGTTACAGAGAGTTAGGGGTGTCATCTGTTACCAGGTTACCATACTGTGTGTCATTCTGACAGCTGAAGGGAGAATTGAATGTATTATTTTTGGGTTGTGCAGCACAAAGCTTCATGACAGTTGCTTAGAAACCTCAGGTTCTCTTGGAAGTCATGAAGTGCTTAAAAAAATATACTAAGTGCGCAATTGTTCCCTAGATTCTTTTTATTATTTTGTACACATTGTGTTGTGTATGTGTGTATATAACTGTTTTTTCTGTGCCTTTGTTTGTCCTCAGAGAAACATGACATAACAACGTTCTGAGCTACATTTAAAATGTTTTCTCTGTATTGGTGTTTTCATGTCGGCGTCTCAACCTGCAGACACGGTGGCTCAGTTGATTCCTGATGCAGACTCGCCTCTCTACGAACGTGTGCAGCAGTACCGCCAGCTACTGGATGGTCTGCCCATGGACGCTTACACACACGGCTGCATCCTCCATCCAGAACTCACCACTGACTCTATGATCCCAAAGTACGCCACCGCAGAAATACGTAGTAAGTGAAGCCAGCTCACTGCATTGTGGAGAGATGACTGTGCATAATTCTGCATTAATTACAAGTGGAATAGAGTGGATGTTATATATATATTTGTAATAATAATCTTTGTTTATAGAGCACCTCTTTAAAAGTTACAAATTTCTTTATACAAGGCAGCAAATTAAAATTAAAAAGTATAAATCAAGTATTAAATCTTATAAAATTCATTTGATTTGATAATAAATTGGTAAAACAAATTCCTTATAATATAAGATTTAAATAACAAAAAGACAATTGAAGTAAAGCAAAAAGAAAAAAAACAAAATCAGGATAAGCTCTCCGATAAAAGTATCATTTTGTGCGTGTCATTTTCACACTTTGGTTTGTGTACAGATCAAACAAATGAGATATAAAGTTTTAATTAGTGAGCTTTCGAGATGCTTTAGCTGTTTCCCCCTGTTTCTAGTATTTATGCTAAGCTGAGCTAACTGGCTGCTGGCTGTAGCTTCATATTTACTGTACAGACATGAGAGCGGTATTGATCTTCTTATCTAACTCTTAGCAAGAAATCAAATAAATGCATTTCCCGAATTGTGAAACTATTCCTTTAAAAGATGATTTCCTCAGGCTGATTTTTCGACTACAAACACTCTATCCCCTCCAGGATGTAACAAACCTCTGCTCGAGTATCTCAAGCTGCATATAGCAAAGCCACAAAGAGCCATAAAAGTAATCAATAAGATCTGAAAGTCAGTTCTAAACATACTGGTCCTCAGTGTAAGGAGACTGGTGTGATGTGGTTGTGCCTCTCAGCTCTGGTTAAAAGCTTGGCAGCTGAGTTCTGTACAGTCTGAATCAATATACTGTATTTGTGGTTGAGACAAGTATAAAGACTGTTACAATAATTAAGGTGTGAGATGAAAACATGCAAAATGGCGTATCTTTAAAATTTAAAAAACACTATTTTAGAAATATTTTAAACATGATTAAAAAAAAAACATTTATGGTACGCTGCTCAAAAACAAAACACCAAGATTTCTTGCAACTTGCTTGATCTGTTGTAACAGAGAACTACAGCTGTCTTGTCTTGTGATGTGCTGAGACCCAATAACAAGGATTTCAATTTTACTGCAGTTCAGTTGAAGTTACATTTTTAAACAATCCTGTAAAGAGAACTACAACAAACTGGACCCAACAGGGAGGTACAACAGGGTATCGTCGGCATAAAATGAAAACAGAAGCCATGTCTGTGGATGGTCAGCTCCAAGGGAAGCACCTATAAGACAAATAAAAGGTTTCATGTGATGCATCTGCAATCAAAATTTTCTCAGATTTAAATAAATATCTTGAATTTAAAAATTAGTCAGGAGCTCTTGGACAGTGTGCAGCAGAGCCCGACCGATACAGGATTTTTAAGGCTGATGCTGATTTCAGTATTTGAGGATTTAAAGAATATATATTGTCTGGTGTTTATTTTTGAACAGAAATATGTAACATAAACATTTTTGATAAGGATCCCTTACATTTAGTTGTTTAGAGTTCTAAACAAGATATGTATTTAACAGGACATTATGCAGTTGAAAAATAAACTTGTTTTTATTGTCAAAAGCATAACAGTAACTGCAGCAGTAAACTTCACTGGAATTATCATCATTATTATTGTTAATTATTATTTATACTGTATATCTAGTGCTTTTCCACTGGCTGAATAATCCCTCTGTAAATACCACTTCTAGCCAGTTGTTCTATTCTATGATCAGTTTTAGCTTTAAACTTTTCAGACAAACTACAGGTATAATTTCTGTGGTGAAAATCAGACGTGTTTCCAGTGCACTGACTGTAATTAACATGTACACAAATGTGAGTCACAGATATATTTACCATTACATCAGTTACACAGAAGGAGAATATCAACTCATTAGATATCTTCACTCTACTGCCATGATTAGCTAGTTTCGTGGCGAACGAGGGAACTAATTTAGCAACAGATAAAACTGTTAGCATGTATTTTATTGACACTGACAAGAGAGAAAATGACTGGACTGTTGCTCACTGACTCACTAGAAATGTCTTACTGACTGTTTCACAAATGAACATAAACCCAAGTTTGTCAATCATTATAAACGCCAATACCAATTTGTGCAATTAGCTTAAATCACCCCGCTGATGTATCAGTCGGGCTCTAGTATGGAGTCCTACTTTATAATTGTCCCTAAAAAGATGTAAACATTGTTTGGTTTCTTCTTAGCCAAACATCTGAATGACCAGAAACAGACTGAACCGCAAATTCAAGCAGCTGAATCCACTCAGCTGTGTATAACACAAACAGGCATGTTGATGCAGGGTAATCCCATGTGACAGAGTGTTCTGCTGCATTTCACAGTTCATGTTCGCACACGTTTACTATTCAGAGTAGATGCACGTTGGTCTACAGGTGTGTGTGCTGTGTTAGTATACAATATACTTTTGTGCTTGTTTGCATTTCAAAGGTTTTATTCTTATCACTTAAAGTAACTTGTTTCTTGGCAACAGACAACGATAAATATAGTGTCTGAACTTTATGTGCAGAATGTGTTGATTGACGACATAAAAAGTAGATGCTACTTTTGTTTTTGCCCTTTTTCTGTGCTTATTTGTATTTTTGAAGCATTATATAAATAGCTTTTAGTGTTTTTAAGTCTTTTCATTATTCTGGACATTAACAAGCTCTCTGTGTGCATGAGCCTCAACTTTGGGACCAACTGGTCTCCCAGAGCAGAAACAACAGGCAGGCATTATGAATGCAAAGCTATTCATCTCCCTTACAGCATTTTCCACATCATAGGCAAACAAATCCCTGTTTTATGTTCACTGTGTGACTAGCATACTGTGTAATTTGACGCCACTCAATACCAAAACCCCTTAACACAGCACATTGTAGTGATGCCAGGTTATATATCCCAACGGCTGATATCAGGCCTTCCAGTCTGAACTGTAGTGCTCTTTCCATCAGGTAATGGCCTCGCCATGTAAATTAAAACAACCGGCTGGATTTGATGAAATTCTGCAGCAGAATTAATTATGCAGTTCAGTCTGTGTCGTATCTTTAGAATCAACATCAGTGATTGCATCAGTGATTTTCATGTGTAATTATCCACTAATATTTGTTTTATGTCAAATCATTTTTGGCTGCAGTATTAAAAACAGATTTGGATGATTATATTACAGGAAGGGACAGCTCACACTTTATTAAAACATTTTAATATTTATGTGTTCATCAAATTCAAGTTCAACTTGATGAACACTTCAACGAAGATTGTTATTTGTGCAGAGTAATACAAGTCATCTGTACAATGAAATCTTTAGGATGAGACTCTGGACGGTACTGCAGGCAAAAGTAATTATACACAACAACAATAAGATGAAGAATAAAGAAAAAGACAGAAAAAAAGTACTATAAATAAGGAATTTGAAATAGATAAAGGTACCAATGTATAAATAAATGGTCGGCGTTCGAGTAGAGTAATTAGATGCTATACAGACGAAAGCAGTGATACAAATAGTGCAAAGGGTGTAAGAAGCTGTCACAATACTGCAGGGCAAAAGACGTGACTGTTTCTTGTGGTTTTATTCACATTCCAGTTGATTAATGGCAAAATGTTTGACACATATTTTCAGTGTAGATACAATTAAGACTGATAATGTGTTTCAATCACAATCTAGACTGGATTTTTATCATTCAAAGGATAAAGCTGGTTATATTTTTGTTGTTGTCAGCAAATACAATGAAAAGACTAAAACCAACAATGTGTTAGTCCAACTCTTAATACTTTCTGACTTCCTGTTACTGTCTGTGCCCATTGTTATCTACTGAAGATGTAAATCTTTATAAACAGATCTTTAATATGTACTTTTGATTTTTTAAAAGGCTAAATCATTTCCTTAACCAGGTGGACACTGTAGATTGTTCACAATAGAGATTTGTTGCAGAGAACAATACAAAATGTCAAACTTTGGATACACAGAAAATACTTGTTACTTAATAGGATCAATGCATTGTTGGTTTTGGTCTTTTCATCAGTTAGTTGACAATAAGAAAAATATAGAATATCACCAGACTTTAATCCTTTAATACTATGGGCTTCAGTGAAGCATTTATACCTTATGTGCCACAGTTTACAACATACTGTAGGTGTCTCCCTCTGCCCTCCAGGGACTATGAAGGGAGCACAGATGAGATTAAGCTGATAACTCCTTGGATGATTAAACACTCCTGGTCCCTTGAGTATCTGTTCTGTGCAAAATATGCCTGAAACCACAGTGGCTGGGAAATGTTGTAAATGTCTAATAATCTACAATTTATGACCGACTGTATGCAAACAGAGCTACATTGTTTATATTTGTTCAAGTATCAAATTTGTTACACTCAAATTTTCTTCACCCGAGCTGCAGATCCAGACACTATTTGTTTTCTACGGTATGTTTGTGTGTGCAGGACACCTGGCCAACGCTGCGACGGAGCTGATGAAGTTGGACCATGAGGAGCCACAGCTGACAGAACCGTACCTGTCCAAGCAGAAGAAGCTCATGGTGAGTTTTGTATAAAAGTTTTTTATCTTTCACTCATCCTCATTGTTTTGAAATGTTGTGCATAAGGGAGAGACAGCCACTATGAAACAGAATCCCTTATGTTTTTACCATAAAATACAGTAATTTACCCATTAATAATGATGGACTCAAGGTATTTTAATGGGATTTTTAAGGAATAATTCATGAATCGTAATTATTAAGGCATTTTAAATACATTTTCTGTATGGTTTAAAGGTTTTTGACCACTAGTAACGCTACCACCAGTACACTTGAGTCCCCATTTTGCGCACAGTCCTGTTAATGGTTCGCACTATTCCAGTGATCTACAGGTAGCTGTAATGTGCAAAGAAACGCAGTGAAGAAGAAGACTGCAATCTAGTAAACATGGATGTAAACAATGCAGGATTTAAAATACTTTAAATTCGGCTTTGCAAAGGAAGGAAATTCATTCAACAGGTTTGTTAGACCTCAGTGATTCGTACATGTGTTTCAGTGAGTAAACACTGGATGCAAACATAAGATTTATCTACAGAGTGCCTTTAAGGCCATTTCAGTGGTAAAATCCCCAAACTGACCAAATTAAATTAATATTTTAAAAGAGCTTTGATTTTTTAATTAGGGTGAAAATTCAGAGATGGCTTTCATGCTGTTTTGTAAATTCAATGTTTTCAAGGTATTTAACCCACATAGAAAGCCCATTAAAAGTTATACAAATATTACAGTCCATTACTTTATTCATTAATTTAGCCCATCTGGGGTCAACCTATTGAATGCCAAAATACTGACAATTGTAAATCATTAATTTACACTTGAAAACATTTCAGACCCTTTAACTGCGTGTAGGAGCACAGAAATGTAAAGGAGATATTATGCTGACAGCTCTGTTGCCTTATTTACTCCTTAATATTTTGTGATGGACAAACACAATGCAAGTCAAACTTACAGATAACGTTTCATTTTCCAAATGATCTTGGACCTGGTTATACAATTCCAGGGCTGCAGCTGAGGGAAGTTTCATCATAAAAGCCCTTTAGCCCTTTCCTCTCATTGCACCACTGAAGAGCTGAAAAAAACATTCTGCAGCATGCAAATCCCGTAACACTGTACCTTTGACCTAAATACAGCTCATGTTCCCTTGAGAAAAGGTCCAGATGTACTGACAGTGTTTGCACCTGTTACAAAACCTGTAAAATATTCTGCTAATAGCAGAAAGTGAAACATGTAAAAAAAAAAAAAAACATATTGTACATGATGATAAAGCTGAATATGCACGAAGTAGACAAGTAGCTGTTTCACCAGTGTTTTAAAAACATGAAGCAGGGATGCGACAGGGATCAGACTGAGACATGTCAACAACTATCGGACGGATTGGTGTGAAATTTGGGAGAGAATGAATCCTACTGTCTTTGGTGATCCTCTAACTTTTCCTGTAGCACCACCATGAGGTTTACATTTGTGGTTTGGAGTAAAATGTCTCAACACTTACTGGATGAATTAATTGCTGTAACATTTGATACACACATCCACATTCCCCTGAGGATGACTGTAATATCAGTGACAGCTACAAATATCTTTCCTCAGAGCATTTGGAGCAGAACAACCATATTTTTACTTCATAGAGCTATTTTTTTCAGCTGTGCAATGATGGATTTGGCTGTTGAGATCAAAGGTTTTTGTTTTATGATTGGCAGGCAAAAATCTTGGACCACGATAATGTGAACTACCTGAAGAAAATTCTGGGGGAGTTAGCCATGGTTTTAGATCAAGTGGAGGCTGAACTGGAGAAAAGGAAACTAGAGTATCAAGGTTTGTCCAAATGATTGTCTTTTATCATAACAGCACTGTAATATGTTCTGAATATTTCCTACAGTGTTGTTTTTTGAATTTGTTTTTTTTTTTTTCATCCTTTCAGGTCAAAAGTGTGAGTTGTGGCTATGTGGACCTGAATTTACACTAGCTGATATCTGCCTCGGAGCCTTGTTGCACAGGCTCAAGTTCTTGGGACTTTCTAAGAAATACTGGGAGGACGGCAGCCGACCCAACCTGCAGTCCTTTTTTGTGCGTGTGCAAAAACGCTACGCTTTCCGCAAGGTCTTGGGCGACATCCACACGACCCTCCTGTCCGCGGTCCTACCCAACGCCTTCCGGATGGTAAAAAAGAAGCCGCCGTCCTTCTTTGGGGCCTCGTTTCTCATGGGCTCCCTGGGAGGAATGGGCTACTTTGCCTACTGGTATTTAAAAAAGAAATACATGTAGTGAATGCCCTCTTGTTGTGTTAAATGTCTGTGTATTTGTGTGATGTTTCAACTTTTCTGTAATGTTTTATGACTGCAGGAAAACATAATGAATCTATATAGAGAACACTATTACTTACCTGGGTGAACAAAGAAATATTAAAACATTCCATAATAAGAAATTCTTGACAGCACATTTTCTGGTAATCAAGGCCTTCATCAAGTTTAATTTCTGGCAACTTGCAGCTCTTGTGCCTGTAAGTCCTTGTTTAACTCTTGTTGGAGGCATGCATCAGGTCCACATACTGAAAACTTCAACTTCAAAAGTAGAAACCCAGACAAAATGTTAAACACAGTAACACAAACAGGGGTTAACTGACCTTCGCATGCCACTATTATCGTCATTATTCATACCTGCTCTTCACTCCTCCATCAACCTGAGGTTTAACTAGTAAAACCACAGGGAAATGTACATGACAAATACTCTCTGATAATTGCTGTGCTGCCAGAAACTGCCAGACGAAATGAAGGATGGAGGCTAACTTTAAAGGAACAGTTTCACATTTTGGGAAATAGACTAATTTGCTTTCTTGCTGAGACTCAGATGAGCATTTCGATATTCGAATTCGATATTACTCGCATGTCTGTTGTTTAAATATGAAGCTACAGCCAGCAGCCGGTTTAGCTGTAGCTTACCATAAAGACTGGAGCTAGCTTGGCTTTACCAGCATTTCTAGAGCTCAATAATGAACATGCTACATCACATTGGACAAAAACTGAAATGTAATAGCAACAAGTTGTGGTGGAGCCTGAGCTTCAGATGTGCTGGTAGGTGGACTGTTGTTATCTTTTGACAGTGCCAGAATAGCTGTTTCCTAACTCCATTTTGTGCCTGTCAGATCTTTGATAAACTCAGAAGATTGTTTAACAAAATGTACTACGATGCATTCTGAAGGTTTTTCCAGATTCTTCAAAGATTTCTAACCATCTGGATGTAAAAATATTCCGTCTGCTGCACAATTTTAAAAGATTATTCCTCAGGCTGTGCTTACACACACAGGTAAGCATCACAGTATTACATTACAACAACCAGATGATACAATAAGAAAAAAAACATGAGAGAAAAAGAAAGGAAAAAATAAATAAATCAGGCTGTGTAATATGAAATTTAGGGCTATTTAAAATGTAATCCTTGGTATCACAAGAGGCAGAGATACAGATATATTGCTTCTTTAAGGTAGTTATTAAGTTAGAAGTTCCCCATTTAATACAGCACTTGTCTAATCTACCCATCAAGGAAAAAGAAACGTTTTAATATGCAGCCACTCTAGTTATCAGGATCTGTCAATGCACTGACAGGCCTGACACTTTATGCAAAACAAATGTAAAATATTCATGTTATTCTGTATGAAAATATGAAATACTGGAAAGAAACATCAGTATATACCTATCAATATAACTGATAACATTTTTCATTCTGGTTGAAAATTTAGCAAAGGGATGTGTAATATCTGGCAACCATCTCTGTTTGTGTAAAATATATATATTTTCACGCAGCAAATGCAGTATTTTTTAACCCAGATGACACTAGCAGTATAATTCTAAGGATGGCAATGTCAGCCTGTCGATCCAGACTGATATGAGAACTATTGCCGTGACATTTGGTACAAACATTCATGTCCCTCTCAGGATGAACTGGAGTAAGTTTGGTGATCCTCTGACTTTTCCCCCAGCAGCATCATCAGGTCAAAATTTCAACTTTGTCCAACACTTTGGAGTAATTATGACCGAATACTTACAGAACTAATGACATCTGCCTTTACTTTATGTTTAGTGGTGATGTATAACACGCTAAACTAAGATGGTCTCCAGGCTTTATGCTAAGCTAAGATGATCCCCTGCTTTCTCTAGTTTTAATATTTTTCATAGAGACATGAGAGTGGTATCAACCCTCTCATCTAACGCTCATCAAGAATGTGAATAAGCTCCATTTCCCGAAATGTCAAACTACTCCTTCAATTAAATGTACACCCAATACACAAAAAAACACACACAGACACACACAGAGACACACATGTGCGCTCAGAGTCAGTTTATTTAGAGCACCAGAGATTACACAGCACACAGTGGTCCACTGTCACACTCTTTGTCGCTGAGCAGGAGTTCAGATGTTATAAAACTTGGGTGTAGGGCTGGGCGATAGTGACAAAATCTAAATATCACCAAATATTCTTCACCAAATACCTCCATATTGATATTGCAACCATATACTATTGGTGCTTTCACAGAATATTTACACAATGAGATTTTTGATAATCAGTAATGTGGATATAAAGTGGGTAAAAGCAAATAATAGAACAGCTAGAACAGTCTGGTGAGTTCAGAAAATTACATCCAATTACTGTAATACACCCTTTAAAACCAGGAACACTTACGCCATATCAAGATCTAAGACGACATCGATATATAATATTGATATGTCGCCCAGCCCTACTTGGGTGTTTGAAAAGTTACACTTGGCTGAACTGGTAGGAATATTGTAAATTCTGCATCTATGACACAGCAGTGTTGCGTTAGGTTTAGATTGTATATTTCATTGCATGGGTAACTTTCTTATTGTGTTTCGTGACAGGGTGGACACTGGGGATTTTGTGTTGCCCAGAAGCAGAATTTACGATCACTACTGAACATCAAAACCACAAATTTCTAAATGTTGTGTTGCTGAGTGTAACCTCTGAATCACCCGCACGACCCCCCCCCCTCCCCACCTCAGCAATACTAAGCAAGAAAATCACTGGATTTTACTGCTGCTTGCTTTCTTTCTTTCTTTCTTTGTCACCGACTCCACCTGACAGATGCAAGATTGTTTTTACAGATAGATATTTTGAATTTGTCTTTTATTTTCACCGTGTTGAATTTTTAAGGAGCTCCAAAAAAAAAAGGTTGAATAAGGGGGAAACGGGGTGAGGAATAGCTGACTCATCTGAAGGCTAAATGAGTATGACGAGGAAAAAAAAAAACAGCCCCCCCCCCCTTCCTCCCTCTCTCTCAGCAAGCCTTGGCAGCGGTCTCGTTGTTTGTTTCTCGCTCCACACTTTGTTCACCCTTAATAGGAGCCTTTGTGCTTTTTAAGTCAGACCTCCAGGGTTTAACATGTTATAATTCTGCTCCTGAACCGTGCGGCTCTTTAGGTTTAACTCATTATTTATGTGAAGTACCGGCTGGAGTTGTAAGCTTCTTTTAGTTTTATGGCTGGTTATACAGACATTCTTGCAGTGCGGTGTTCCTTTCTGTGAGTAAAGGGGGGGGGGATAACTGTACAGCTCAAGCCTTGGATAATGAACACAGCGATTAATGCAAGTTTTTCAGTTAGAGAGACGGGACGCCTGCTGTTTCCTCCTGCTACAGAAACTCATCTCTGCGGGCGGTGATTAGCGGCACGCTGCAGCTGTGGTAGAAAAATATTGAACCAAAGACGATCGATGCTCCTTTAACGGCGGCGTGTCCTTGCTGTGTCATATCTGATAATTAAAACTGATTTTCATTAAGATAATTCCTCTTGAAGTCTTAGAAGCCGTGGTTCATTGTGTCCAGTTTCATATTTGATATGGAGAGTGCAGTATAGCCATACAGATTTAAACTGCTTGAAATTAATCCTTTACACCTGAGGAAAAAAAAGACATTTGAGATCAACAGGGAGGGTTTTTAGTTTCAAACTGTTCTTGCATGAGCAGCAGTGATGTAAATGGCACAAAAGAGAAGATTAAAAAATATATATTACATTTTTGGAGGTTATCAAGAAGTGTTAAAGTGCTATTTCCTGATGTGATTTTAATCATAGAATTAGCATAATTGTGTCGACATTTCTTATTTATGTTAACTTTCAGACGCTCAAACGTTCACTTGTTTCGTTCATTAACAAACAGCAGAGGACACTTGGGGGGGAGGGGGGGTTAAACGTCAAGAAACGTCATAACCAGCCAATCATTGTGAACGCTCGGTATCTTCCGATTACTTCAAGACGACTTGTTCCGACTCCACTGCTTCTTCTGACTGAAGTCATGCTGCCTGAGGGGCTGGATCTGTACCTCTTGGATCACACAAAGAGTTCAAGTCGAGAAATCCTAGTTGTGATTTGTGGCCATTATATTTCACTATAGTATTTTTTTATTTTTTACTTTTTATTTTTTATATTTCTATATATGCATTTATTTATGGTGCTTTTTATGATGTTTGTTCATAAGCCTTAATTTATTCAGTTGCCATCAATGACAAATAAATTATGAAAATGGAATATACTGATTCTGGTTCTTATTTTGGCAAAATGTAGAGCTTGTGATTTTGTATTTGACATGTCATGAAAATGCACACATCATTGCTAGAAAATGGTTATTTACTTGGGACGTGTTATTTTTTTGTCAACAAATCCCTTGAAAAGACCAAAACCAATAATGTGTTAATCTGTCTCTCGATACTTTGACCTCCATTGAATCCTACTGAGGACGGGTCACAAATATATAGTTTCAAATATAAGTAATTTCCATCAACAGCTGGGTATTGTAGTTTTTAGCAAACCTTACTAAAACAGGAGTAAATAGCTGTTGGGAACTATTTTCACCTGCAGATTAATACACATTTGGTAATCTAGCGCAGAGCTCCAACGATTAGTCGATTAATTGATTGAAATGCTAAACTTCGTTGGTTCCAGCCTCTTAAATGTGAGTATTTTCTGGTTTCTTTAGTCTCCTATTATAGTAAACTGAATATCTTTGGGTTGTGAAATGTTGGTCGGGACAAAACAAGACATTTTGGGTTGCACATTGGGCTTTGGGAAATGGTGAACGCCATTTTTCACAATCTTCAGACAGGGTTTTGATTAATCGATAATGAAAACAATTGTTAGTTGCAGCTCTAATTTCATGGTTCATATGGCAGCGGCAAGACGGTGTATGTGGCATCGACTCAAAGTAAACAACAGCGCCCACGTATATAATTTATGTGTTTTTATTCATTTCGGACAACAGTGCAGCTCTATGTCACAGAGGAATAGGCTACCATATAAATATATATATATATATATATGCATATATAAGGCTTTGACAATACTTGTTAGTGAGCTTTTAGACCAGAAAATACACAAAGGTGCTGTGTTTGGAGAGGGATGATATAATCAGGAAAGTCCGGTTTGAGTAACAGATCCATGGGTTTAAAGGCTTATCAGTCTACCAGGAATGTGTTGCTTGTTGAACGTGTTTGCTCATCAGATGATGCTGCATTGTTACTGTGAACGACTCTACATTTTTTGGGGTAGAAATCCTCCCCATTGGCACCCCCAAAGCATCTGAATGCAGCCTTAAAAAGGATAAATTCAATTCTGGTCTTTTCATAGAATGAGTATTGAATATTTCCAGGTTTGTCCTATTAGGCATGAATAATAAATAATAATAATAATAATAATAATAATAATAATAATAATAATAATAATAATAATAATAATTTGCACTTGCAGGGTTGTCCTACTACTGGAGTGCGTTTCTCTGACGAGAAATTATAAATATTTATATATCTGCTATTCTTAATCAAACTCTACATCCTCTGAGAAAACTTAACATTGTGTTGCTGCTCAGTCACAATAACCCCAAACCACATATGATTAAAAAATGGACAGCTCATTAAAATCTGGTAAAACGCAGGTCTGCTGCAGTTACAGTGTCGGATCTGACTTTGTTCTGAAGGTTTTTTACATTCTATAAAAACAGAGTATCTACTGCACATTGGCCTGTAAAAATACACATCATCGTCAACCAGTGCTTCACAACTGGAGCTGTAAACATTCTCAAGTATTCCCACTCACACATCTAAAATCTGTGATTATTCATCCACATTAAAGTAAATCATTTCAAGGCAACAAATTATGAGACGAACAATGGTGTAGCATGCGAGCTGCAAAGCCGGACAGCAGAGCAACATTTAGCTTTTATCTCATATTACCAAGAGTCATTTTGGGAACAGCAGCTGCCAAACACTGTGGACGAACCGCACGCCACTTATCCTGAACAAAATGACCTTTCTACAAGGAGGGAATAACTTAAAATAGCACAGGCAGCTTGGATCCAGAGACCAATAAGTAACATAAGTGTAGTGTGTTGTTTTGGGGAAGGCTGCAACAATGGCTACAATGTCGCGTAGGAAAGTATGACGACAGCCTATTCGTGTAGTTTCTGTTCTTGTAGATGGCGCTGAGGCGGGAGTCCAGGAGACAAAGGTTTTAGATACCAAACCCGATATGTCAGAAACCACCCTAACAGGCCACATATGGTCCCGAGCAACTTGTGAGACATGTCGTGGAAGTAAACAGAGGTGCAGGCAAACATCCACACCCATATAATCACTATCAGATTCAAGGCCACATACAGCAGGTTGAGGACCATCTTCGGCAGCGCGGACAGACTGGCTGTCTTCAGGAACGCCATCGGAGCCGTTTCCTCCATGATGAAGAGAGCGGAGTAGGCCAGGATGAAGGAGTGTCCTGAGATGTCGTAGCCTTGCCACCGGAAGCCGGCGTGCCTGCAGCTGGCTTTGGATGTGAGCTCCTTCTTGATGACATCCATGGTGTCGGTTTCAAAACAGGAGCCGGTTATGTCCTCGATGTAGAAGAAGGCCCCCGTGCAGACGTACCACACCGCTGTAGCCACCACCAGAGACAGCAGCCGTCGACTGAGGAACACCACACTCCTGCTGAAGGAGGAGTTGGAGAGGAGGAGGAAGGGTGTCAGCAGCAGCAAGGTCCATCCCCAGGACAATTTGACAAAGTACCTGCAATTAAAACGATATGTGTTATTCAGGTTTATTCATGCCTTTATCTATCAGCTCATCTGCACTCTGATGTTTCAGATATGATACCACTCTGTTCACCATTAATTTTACTAGAAATCTTCATATGAATCAGCTGAAAAGAAAATATGTTGTACAAGAGAAAAAGAGGCAGTCTACAGCCCTAAAGTCAAAGCTAAAAATATTTCATCCATCCAACTTTTTTTTTTCTTGCATAGAATATTTAACTGGAGTAGTAACACCTGTGGTTTCTGTGATACAGAGACAGCAATGAGACTGTGGAACTTCTTTTCAGAGCTATTGATGAAGGAGAAAATTGCAGATTTTGTGTAAATAACTACATTTTAGTCGGTAAACATTTACTTCAAGGATGTAAACGCTTTTGCTGAATGACAGTCACTGCAACTGAAAGTGACATTAATGGGCTAACACTTTTTATTTAGCTCAAATGCTAAGCCTACAGTAACACAAGTGGAGAAGAGTCAAAGTCAGCGTCAGACGCGCGTTATACAGCAGTATTACCTCAGGTTTGCTGACATTAGCAACCACAAGCTACTGCTCATATAAGACCAAGTCAAGCTGTAGTCTCTGATAAGACTAACTTCTGCTGATTGGAAAAAGAACCAAGAACCCATCTTATTGTGATTTTATTATTAAACATTTGTTATTTTTTTTGTTTTGAATTGAATTATTGAATGATTTAAGTAATGTACGGTGGCCCTGAAAGCTCAACGCACTGCAACTTAAAAAAACAAAAAGCAAAACACATATAAAATGACAAAGACAAGCAAATGAAGGAAACAACTGACAATTTGACAACATGAACAGCATGCAAAGTAGGAAAACACAAATGAATACTTCATCCAACTCATTTCCGTTGTGTTGTGTGCGAACATGCAGCCTTTATGCATATATTGCGTTTTCTGTATTTGCAGGACGTTTCTATATTGGTTCAAATTTATTTTCTATTTCTATTGAATTTTCTAAACTAAATGCTGCACATGAGATGTAAAACTGACAAAGTTGTTTTCTTCATTTGTTCATACGTTACTTAAATAGTTCAATAATTCAGTTTGAAAGAAAACAAAAACTAATTCCTGGTAGATAACTTAGGAACATTTTGGTAACTGATAAGCCTTTAAACTCATGGATCTGTTACTCAAACTGGATCATATTTCATTGTCACACTGGTACCTGAAGCAGTTTGTCCCCCACCCAAACCAACACAGCCCCATTATGTATTTGTTAATCTAAATGCTCACTAACGAGTATTGTCAAGTACTGCCGAAGCCTGATATACAGTAGAGTATTCCTCTCCACCATAGAGCTGCACTGTTGCCCAAAAACTCATAAACACCCATAAATGTTTGCTTAAGTTGCAGTGCTATTTACTACTTAAATAATTCAATAATTCAGTTCTAAACAAAAAAAGATAACAAATGCTTAATAATAAAATCACAATATGATTTTATTTAATTAAGGGTTCTTTTTTCAATTAACAGAAGTTAGTCTAGTAAAGACTATCAGATTCTAGTAAAGTATTTTTGACCTTAAACATTGAAGAAGACCTACAAATACATTAGTGCCTTCTTCCATTTATAATTTGGGACTTAAAATGAGATTATATTATAACATTTTTACAGAAGAAATAACACATTCTTCCTCTAATAAATGAAGAGTTGAAATCATGAGTAATAAAACACCCACATCACACCAAGTCAAGCTGTATGAGGTCTGATATATGACTCGGTCTGATATGAGCAGTAGCTTGTAGTTGCTAATGTCAGCAAGCCTGAGGTAATACTGCTGTATAACATATCCCTCTGTGCCAAAGAGCTCACTGTTGTCCAAAAGCTAATTAAAAAACACACAGAAATGTTTTCTTAAGTTGCAGTGTGTTGAGCTTTCAGGGCCACCGTACGTTACTTAAATAATTCAATAATTCAGTTCAAAAAAACACAAAAATGCTTAATCACGAAATGAAGACAAGTTTATATTTAGGTTTGATTTAATTAAGGGTTATTTCTCAATCAACAAAAGTGCATTTGATGTCTTAAATGTGTTTACTTGAATGCTGTCAGCACAGCAAACAGCTACAAAGCTAACTGTTCACTTCTGACCTACTTACATCTCTTCAGCGTTGCTACATTACATTACAACATTACAACATCCATTACAACACAGTCAGAAATATTTAGGAGCAACTCCTGACTGTACTTTCACCTTTCTGTCATCAGAAGTCACCTGACAGTCGGCGACAGGTGTCCTGATGAGCTTCAACCGCCCGTTTCTGTTATCAGACCTCAGCTAGCTAACAACATGCTAGCACGCTGGAAGCTACTTACACGTTCAAGGCATTTTTGCTGCTGCTGAAATATGTCTGCGGGACGAGCTCCAGCTGTTTCACAACTGATCCAATGACTGAAATGAGTAAAAAAATCCAGGGGAAGTTTTGTCGGACGGCTGGTATCCTCCAAAGTGTCACCAGCTTTTCCACAATGACATCTAAAGTTGCCATGTTGACGTCTTCTTCTTCGTCTTCTTCTTTTTTGGTGGTGGTTGGCATCCAAAAAGTTGCATTACCGCCACCTACTGGATTTAAACTAAACTCTCCACTGACTAAATAAAATAATAATAATAACCTCATCCCACCCATTTCCCGCCATGCTATGAATTCTCTATTTTTCAGCTGTTTGAGAGAAATGAAAAGCTTCTCTCAACAGCTGCTGCATACCCTCTCCAGAAACTCAAACGACAGCCAGAATTCTCCTTGCTGCATCTACAATTATGTCAATTTTCTCAGATTTTTGCCAAAAAGGCCACAAACTTCACCTCACAAAAGCAAAACTCATCATGCTCCCTTAGCTTCTTGTCCCACATCGTAACATCTACTTCCTCATGCTTACGTCTCTTCTCAGCTCCAACCCTGATTATTTCTGCTTCCTTTACTCTCTTTGGACAATAAGCCTCCCATGCTGCATGACTCCCTTTGCCGGGAAGACACTGTGGATCTTTCTCACAGTCTCCTTCACAATTGTTCTCCCCACATTTACCACATGTGGCAAAATCACTCCTTCATACAAAAAACAATGACCAAACTTCCAGCAAATCTTACACCGCAAAGGTTTGGAAACATAGTGCCTTATTGGGTACGACACATGATCCAAGAACATTCTATCACTCCAAATCAATGTGAAGCATAACAGATTTAGTTTCATACTTTTTATGAACTACTTCGTCAAACCTCTTCATTCTATAGCTGTCAGTCTCCCCTTTACACTCTTTAAATCTCCTTGCATCCACTCTGCATGAGACTCCATCAACATCTTTTATTGAAGCTTTCTTGCTTGGCGGAAAACATGTCACTGAGTACATATCCACCCCGTGACTTTGGCTGTATGTTTGGGGTTGTTGTCATGCTGCAGAATACATTTGGGAACAATTAGATGCCTCCCTGATGGTATAAGGACTGCTAATGATACTAACTCCCGGACAGTCAATGACTGTCCATTGTTCCTGGTAAATAAACAAATAAAATAAAATAAATTAACATCTAAAGTGTCTAAAACCTTTGCACAGTACTGTATAAACAGTATTTTCACAGTATGCCACTTTTACATGAGTAAAGGAAGGATCTGGATACTTAATCCACCACTGGATAAACCACACTGTTATTACTCTTGTACAGCACATATTTTAACTGTTACATTAACGTTTCCATTTGTATGCGGATGAAAAAACCTAAATTAAATCTGAATTCTCTCTGCTTTCACCTGCTCTTACCTCTTACTTGCCTTCCTGCAAAATCTCTCCCCATAAGTGATATATTCACTATCACTGACCTTTCTCACAGCAGACATATTTATTTGTCATTGCAGGAAAAGCACAGGTGGAACTGATAACGTTAACAATGGAAGCTACACTGGTGAGACTTCATGTGCCAAACCAGGGTCATGAATTTGGAAAATAGAAATGGGATTCAGCTATAAATTTGTTATTAATTCCACATGTGCTTTTCCTGCTTTGACGTGTCAAAATGTCTCCCGTGAAAAAGGGTCTATTGCAACATGTCATACATCTTTTATTCTATATTTGTATAATCATTTGGATATAGTTAGCAGTAGTCTAGATAGTCCTTTATGTCCACACTGAATGTAGATGAACTTAAAGTCCTCTTAAACTCAGTATTTTTATATATCTTAAAACATATATGGAGAACTCTCTTCTATGAAACGGACATGTCCTAGAACTTTTAAACAGACACATGTGACAAACTGAAATGTCTGCACACCATGAATTATGCAGAAAATCTATGCTGATCCCTTCCTCAGTGTGCTTATCGCTAGACTGGACAGTTGGACTATTTTCTACATAAGTCAAGTAATGTGTCAAATTGAATTCAGAAACATATCATGTAAGTTTCTGTGTCTCATGGTTGTTCTCTTTGCTGTCCATGACCCATCGCCACTTTTACATCCAATGATCTGTCCTCTACTTCACTTCTGAATGACTTTTTTGTTGTGATTTTGGAAGTGATCTCATTTCCTAACGCAGTAGTTAGGCAGCATGAAAGTTGGGACAGAATCAGGGAAAGTCTGACTCAACAATCAAACTTAATTAAAGAATGATTATTTCAAGATGTGGAAGATTGCTCGTGTCCACAATCACACAATCAGCTCTCCATACTGCCAACAGAAATGTCAAAGAACTGAGTCAATTATTTGTTTGCTGCTCTATTATGGTTACAATGACAAGCTGGAAATTAAGAAATGACCACTGAGATATGTGTTAAACTTACACAGAGTACAGTATCTTTCAGGATTACTGTTTTAAATATTTTAAAATATGAGAGACTCAGCTACACACACAGACACACACACACACACACACACACAGAGGTGCATTTGCCTTCCTCTGTACTGAGCTGAGCTGAGTCCATTCCTCTCTTGGTCAGGGTCATGTTTGCGCAGACGAAGCTTTGTAGCGTGGCATGTGGATGTAAGTCAGGAGGTCAAGGTTTCATGGCACATGCTGACCCCAATACAAGAGACCACAACCTTAAACACAATGTAGACTAATTAGAAATGTTGATTGTTGCAAATATTTGGAAACTGGCTTAATAACAAACTCATTTTTAAGTTTTTTGTAGAACCAAATCATGTTTCTCTTCTGCTAGTTGGAGGACCATTGATCAATCTACAATTATATCTAAATATGATTATGGTAAAATTATATATGTATGCATGCCTTTGCATCAACCTTAAAGCCTTTTGGTGCACTGTAAAGCTCTGCAATAGTAGTGTATTCATATAGTATAACACTAAAATGGGCATTTTCCTGTACCGAATACTTTTACTTTTGATACTTAAAGTACACTTTCCAGATAATACTATCTATACTCTTTTACTTAAGTAATATTTTCAGTGCAGGGCTTTTGCAGTAGGGTATTGCCACTTTAACTCACCTATGGAAACTTTACATACCTCCTCCACCACTGGTTTTCAATTCCTGTGTGCATAGTCAAATACTGTATTCATCTGTTTGCACAGATCTCTCTTGGAAAAGAGAAAATCTCATTGAGACCTGTTTAAATAAAGAATGGAATAAAAAGTAATTAAGATTCATAAATGTACAAACAGCTATACTGCCAAATTTCATGGTAATCCACAACAGTGATGAAAGAACTGGTGCTGATGATGATGACAAAGTTGATTCCAGGTTTCGCTGAGTCATTACGATCGTACTAGAGGAAAATAAATCTCCCCAAATAGCATCTGAATGCAGGACAAAGTTTGTCCTTGATGCACTCTGACTTGGCAAACAAGCCATTTTCCAGGCACGCCTGCTGTTTGGCTGATTGTTCCTCAAGCACTGCTGCCAGACTACAAAAGGCATCTAAATTACAGTTCAGACATCTGACCAAAAGAACTGATTCAAAAAGACTTCAGATTTCTGAGGTTAGATTTAAAAAAAAAAAAGTCTTTATACAAGACAATACATTTGATGCACACTCAAATCCTGAAAATGGTTCTCATTTTGCCTCTATTGCTGCAAGACTACAGATGTTTCAATGTGAACACACTGAAGGCAAAGACTGAAGGGGCCCTCTTCAAGTATGGAAATCTCAAGCAAATATGAGAAACAGGATGAAACTCTCTGACAGACTGGTTGATCAATAGACTGAGGTTTTTCCATGCTGAGTGGAAAATGTAGCTGTGAATTATTAGAACAAACTCTTCTTCACTTTGCTCTGAAATTACTCCCACACTCGGGTGGAGACGCTGCACCTTAACGATGCTGTTTTACTGTCCACCTGCATGCTGACGCTGCAAAGAAAGCTGCTTGTAATATTTTCAACTTTCCCTCAATAACTGACTGATTTGACTTATTTGTTCTTCTCGGGGAAAGACTGAAGGAAAATGATGAGGAAGATTTTATGCGAACAAGTGAGTTCAAATATTAAATCTGCACTCATACATTTTACCTCCACCTTCCAAAGTCGATATAGTAAACATGTTGGCAAACTATTTCTTATTTACACATCAGCAGACACGGTGCAACATTAGCCTTCATTTGGAGTCGCGTTTCAGTGCAACTGATAAATGTAAGTCCAATATTCACTATCCTTTTAGCTCTGTTTTGGTTTCCACCAACTTCTGAGGGAAATATTTGGCTCTTAAGCTGCTAAATGCTCCACTATGTTAACCAGCTAGTTGTTAACTTTCTCTGTTCGATGCTGGGCAGGTAGCGCATGGTGGGTTTCTTGAAACTTTCTCACTGAAAACAGCGGATAAAAGTGATGAGAGTGAAGCAAAACTTGCTGCTGAAAAATGCTAAAAATTCAATGAATTCAGGGTGAAATTTAATGTGAGTTTATCACTACGAACAATAGATTCATATTACAAGTAATTTGGTCCATTGTTATCATATATAGATTAGAGAAGCCTTAGCTGTGTGAGTCTTTTTCATGTAATCTCAGCCACATCAGCTGATCTGGTAATGGCTCCAAATTTTCTATGTTTTTCTTTTCGTCAACAAATCTCATGTGCAGAGCCAAACCGACAATGAAGTCATCCTACTTACAAGTATTGTGTGTGCATCCAAAGCCTGATAAATCTTATTCCTCTGTGCTGTAGACCTCTGTTGTTGTCCAAAAACGATTAACAAAATGTCAGTGAGTCACACTGTTGCACTTGTTGACATCTTTCTTTGCCTTGAGGATCATGGTCATGATAGTTTTTTCAGAAATGACTCCAAAGACTAATAACAGAGATCACATGTTCAGTCTATGTGATGTGATTGCTGTTATTAGTCTCTGGAGCCGTTTCTAAATAAACTGAAGACTGTAATCTTTGGGGTGAAGGAAAATATCACCCGGTGTGTCTTCTTAACATGTTTTTAATCATTTTTGGACAGAAGATATATCAGTCTTTGGATACACATGCAATACTTGTAAGAAGGATCAGCTCATTGTTGGTTTGGCTCTGCACATGAGATTTGTTAACAATTAGAAAAATTGCCAGTCATATCAACAGTAAGTACAGAATCATTAGCCTCTGATTGAGAAGCTATAATTCAGGTGAAAGTAATGGTGTTTGACTAGAAGAGTCTTTCTCTGTGAAAGGCACCAGCTGCTGTGCTGTTAGAGCACTCAGACAGAGCTGAAAGGCCCGGCTGTCACCTGAAAAGCTGCGGCTCTGGGACCTTAAATATAGTTAGTGTGAGGTTTGTTTTATGTTCCCTCCCGTGTAAATACAGGAGGCCACTGAGTGCTCCTCCTCACCTTTCAGACATGACAAGGTCACACTGAGCTTTTGTATGCAAGCGCCCTACAGCACCTCGAACCAGACAGATGATGTCATGCTGCAGGGGGTGTGGGATGGTCTCTGGGAGAAACCGTCTGGTCTGGTCTGGCCAGGGAATCATCCTCTCCTCTGTTTGACCCATTTCAGACTGTTGTTCTGAGGTTTCTCTGATCAGATTCCTGCAGACTCATTCCTGCATAAATATATTGCCCGTTTAACCAAAGGAGACATCATCTGTTTTAGTGTTTTCAGTTCTGTGGAAGGGGTATCAAAATTATGAGATTGTTTTGTCCTTTGAACCCAGTAAATTCTGTACCAAACAATCACATTTCCATCGTCAGCTGGAGGTAGCTAAATGACGAAAGTAAATTTGCTTTCTGGTTGCACTGTTTGGACTTTTCCTTTCCCACAGATTTTGTTATTATTCAACAGGAATTTTCCTAAGACCAGTAGTCCTCAGTCAAAAATACTGCACTCGCTCCACCATCTGTCAGTCTGTCTGCACACTCTCACCTGTTTGATCTGTTTTATATTGCTCCTCATCTTTTCCAGTCTTTGATGTGCGAAAATAGAAATATTATTGTGACAGAAATGACATGTATGCGGTTACTGCTAAATTTAAATGTCTGATCCTACAAATAAAAGGATTCAGTTTCAGCAGGGTTAGTGATGCTTATACTCAACTCAACTCATACAGCTGAGTTGAGTTGAGTTAACTTTATCACCATAACAAGAAACACTGTCAGGAATTTTCCTTAGTGAACACATAGTGCAGCAGGACAGACAGGACATCATTCAACATAACATACCTATTGATTATTATTGTTATATTAATGTAAAATCTTTTGTATTGTTAATATTATATTGCACATCTGTGAATCCATCATATCTAACATGGTGCATTACATTAAAACACATTTTTGTATTATTATTTGCACATTGCTGTTTATACTATGAACATTTGCACATCTCTGGTCATATTTAGTACATTGCATTCTCTTCAGTTTAAACTTGTAACAGCTCTTTTCACTTAGAATGTGTTTTACATATTTTTATTGTAAATTTATATTTTATATGATTTATGATTACTTGATTATTATTATTATTTTTTTTTGATTGTCATGCACCATAACACCAAGGCCAATTCCTTGTATGTGCAAACCTACTTGGCAATAAACATGTTTCTGATATCTGATTCTGATACTAACAATAAAACCCTACAGATGAGAACACTTTAAAATACGAGTATCATAAATATAAAAGATAAGCTACAAACAACATACTTTAAAGTGCAGGAGGTTTGCAATTAAGAAGTTGAATAACCCCAACATGTTAGTAAGATAGCAAGATACCAAAAATAATTACCAAGACAGCCACAAACTAAAAATAAAATGTACCTTACATAGACTGCAAAAAGATAATAGTAGTGATGTAGCCACCTTGATGTCACTCATTGGTTTGTGGACTTGCATTTTGAAGCCTCGAGTTTGGCATTTTGACCGTCGCCATCTTGGATTTCTGCAGCCAGAAATGATGAGAAGTGACCTTATTTGGACAAGAGGGTGGAGCTGACCCTAACGCTAGCTGCTAGTTTGGTTAGCATGGTGCATTTACAGTGTACAGTATGGTTAACTGTGATAATGCTAATGTTAATGCCAATTTTCGCAACTGAAAAACAGGCTTAAAACCATTAAAAACCAAATGTGATTACCATAAAAACTGCACATCCGACTCCTTAGAGGGTCTTTTAGCTCAACCAAACACTGAACAAGACTTTTGTAGGTGAACAAAAGTTACAATTCATGTTTCATGAACTGAAAACACACTCAAATAGTGACGGCTATGGCTATGCCTATACTCTGTGAATCTGAGTTTACACCATGGTTATGTTACCTAATCAATGTTGTTGCCATGGTAGTGACTTGTCAGTCACAACATAGCCACACCCTAAAGCTTACCCTGCTTTATCGTCAAATTTAAATTAAATGGGGCCATTATTTAGAAAATGAACATTATACTGTATTGAAGAGGACTTGAAACTAGTGACTGAGACTATAAACTCATTAAGAAACTGTTTACTGAGGTAATAAATCAAATGAGTAGGGCAATTTTCTCATAGACTTCTACACAACCAGACTTCTTTTTGGAGCCAGTCGAGTCCTGACAGCCATTAGAGAGAATGCAGGTTTAAGGCACTTCCACATTGGCTTCACTTTTCAGACCTGGAGCTACTGGCTTGGTACCTTAAAGTGGCAAATGTGTTTTCAAGAGTCTCAGAGTCTCAGGGAATGTATTTCTTTTAAACCACTCAGATTTAAAACAGAGTTGTGTGAACCTCTTTCCAGGTCCAACTATTTTCTCTTATTTAGTCCTCTAATTTGTTTCAGCAGTAGTCAGACAGACAAATAGAGAAAGCACACTCTCTGCAACAGATCTGTAAAACTGGATCAACAGTTGGAATATATGAAACTTGTTTAAAACCCATAATATTAATAAAAGAAAACCAACCATTTATCATAATAATGGTACAGAAATATAAAAAATACATAAAATCAAGAAGTAGTTTATGTTCATGGTCAGTTGTAGACAGTGAGGTACTCCTTCAAGCCAGTGGAAAAGCAAACTGGTCAAGCTCAAAGACCAACAACGAGATGCGACCCCTTTCACTGAACCTTGAGTGCCATTGACCTTCTGTATGCTTAAGGTCCTCACGGCTTCTTTGATGGAGCCCTCTGAACATTTTAGACACAAAGTCACAAAGTCTGACAGCACTCTGCTGAACCAATGTGGAAGTATGCTGCAAGCCTTTGAAGGGTCAACTTCAGAAACCCACGTGACACAAAAACCTTCAGAGTGACACTGTGTGCGTTCAGGTTGATTCAACATTTCCTCCCACATTAAAAAAAACAAACAGACACCAATGCATGGTAGGATGATTTGGTCCAGACACCCTGATATTTGAGGTAATTTGTAGTAATGTAGTCTTTAGTAATGTTGTCTTTGACAGATGTGCACTGTTTTCTCAGCATAATAACTACATCTTGCATCAAAAACCATTGTATTTAAACATTTTTTGCCATTCACAGTAAATAGATGAGTCCCCAAACCTACACATGATTTCAGAACATTGGTAAATTTTGCAGATATTTTACACAGTAACACTAAGTTTCACATTTTTTCTTGGATTGTTCTGATCAGGGTAAACTGTTATGGACATTTATAGCATTTTTAAATGAATACATATGGTGAAATGTGCCAGATGTGGGTGAACATTATGGAAGCCCAGTTATATGTCTCTGTTATATGATGTTTTGATCATCAGACTCTGCCATCATAAACCTACTGAGCCCTAAGACAGGTGAAACCATTCTGGCCTAACTTAGATTTAAACTTCCTTTTAATCCTACTCTCACCCAAGCAATGAGTAGACACTCAGCTACTTTACAAGCCTGGCTTAATAGGCAGCTTTATCTGAATGCCAAGAACTGCTCAGTAGTTTATTTTATTCTACTAGTTTTACAAATTGCTGCTAATTGGCAGCCCCTCTGGTAGCCAAAACTTTTCCACACATGACTCTTTGAATTGTAAAAAAAAAGAGTGCTTGCAAGTCTACAATTTAATCAGTTGTGCAGTCAACTGGTGTTTCATTGAGTTGGATCTACAACACCGAGAAGGCTCAACAGTGTATTTCAGCATCTCGGAACCACTCTCCTCTTTACCTGAACCCACACTCAACACAACCCCAAAACAAACTAACACTGTTTGAGCCAATATAGAAATGGATGGATTATGGAGAACTGGATACCATGTTAAAAGATGGTGCCCCGATTATTCCTATGAAAGTTGCTCAGTGGTTAATACGCAGAGGCACAGATCAAATTCTGATGATGAAAAGGAGTTTATGACACAGAAATATACTCAGTTTCATAGCTGCTCCTTTTCCAATTGATTGTGTATGGGGAAAATGCTTTTGGGACAGTGTGCGTCATGTCAGGAACCCGAAAGTTGTAATTAGCTAACCTAACCCACAATCGCTCCTGAATCATGCAGTTGATGTATACCCATCCATGCAGTGCCAGCAGCGGCCTCTTTTTGGGAGCTGACTTTACCTACAAAACTAAGAATACAGATCAGTCTGTTGAAGATGATCATGATATTTTTGTTTAATATTCCTACACTGCCTACACAGTACGGTGAGTTTCCTGTGACAGAAATTCGCTCTGTATATGGTACATAAGTAGCTGGAATTAATCTTTTTTTTCTTCTTGAACCCACTTTATGATCTGATCCGGCAAACAGCAATGTGTCAAGATGACAGCGGAAAATGTGGGTAAACAGATCATTGGCACTTAGCTTGTTGGCCTACTGATACATTCATGTTCATGTCTGTGTTTGAATCAGACTGTGCTGTGACATTTTATATATTACTTGTGCACAGACGGAGGCTCATAATTATCATCTTAGTGAAATTGTTGCATCTTCAGCATTTGACTTTTCAAGCAGAACCGGGAACTTGTAGTCGGGTTAAACCAACATGGATCAAGTTCCTCATCCATAAAACGTGAAGAGAGACTTGCTGGAATGTCAAATGTTAAAGAGTTCATTTCATTCTGTGCACGCAGAGCCTTTTATAAATTCTCACAGTCTATGATATTTCCAATTATCTCACACATGGTGCAGACATTTGGGTGGGTATGGGTTGGTAGGAACATCTCATTTAAATGATCGCAGAAAATAAAAACAAACATACTTTCATGACTACATTAGTGTCTTGTTGCTTTCGTTTCATGTTCCACTTAGTCTGCCGTGTCTGAGTCTTGGTCTCAATGATCTCTTTGACCCCAGTGGCTGCAGAGGCAGGTGGTGCAGTGAGTGTACCTTGGCAGTGTATTCCTCAGTATATTACACATGGCAGAGGATCCTGGAACTGACAACAGCTGGAGATGAACGCTGACTCTGCAGCCACTTTTCTCCTTTTGTTTAATATGCATTCTTCCCCACACTGCCCAGTGCTTCCCCAAGGAGTGCTTATTTTAACATTTTATTTTGTTTTATTGAAACAACTCAGGGAGGTCAGGGGGCAGCTAAAACATGTGCTCTATTACTAGCAGACTCTTGTAAGGCAGCCTCAAGCTCTTAAATAAAGCAAAAGGTCCCAAAGTACTATATCTTTTATTTAAGATAATGAAATTATCAATTCTGATAATAAAATTTTTGACTCCTCATCTTATTGACTGATGCAGATCTCTTTCTTAAATAAATCAGACATGATATTGAACCTATAAACAATGAAGGTGGCCACTAAAATATTTCATCATTGCAAATTTCTGTTCTGAAAGGCAATTTCCTGTGTTTGTGATTTTCTCTGCAGTAGAGAGAAAGAAAAAGACAGACTGTAAGTTATCATGATGACTGTGTTCAGAAACCTGAATCAGACAGTTTCCTGAGCCCCATGTGAGCTGGAGGAAGAAGAAGCAGCATACAGGAGGGTTTTTTATGCGTCAGAAACCCTGTTGGCCCAGTTAAAACTCCCTGCCACACATGACAAACGGGCTTGTTTGCAAAGGCTCGTGTTGAAGCGAGGGTCTCCTCTGCTTCTCTGCTGTTTGTCTGGCTCTCTCTGCTCTGTGAAAGGATCCACTGATGAAGGTATGAGGCTCAGTTTTTTCCTCCTTTTATGTAACAAACATGTTCACTGATGACAGTAGAGGCTGGTTTTTGATTGATTGATTACAGATTGTGACTGCATATGTTAAGCTCTCCTCATGTGTTTTCATTTATTTGGGAGAGTTTTGCAGAAATATTACTTTAAGAATGTACTTTCTTCTTTTTATTGTCTGTATTGAAAGTTGTGGACAATTACAGAAGTATGAATACTTTAGTGAAAGCTCCAATTTAATATGAGTAACATAAAACACATTTTTAACTCTCTACTGCACATGTTTCTGTTGAATTAAATGAGGAGCTGCAGAGGGTTTAATGTTGCATGTTGGGATTTTCCATTTTTTTTTTTTTTTTTGCCTTAAGGAAACATTGTACAGTTAAGCTACTTGTCAGGACGATACCATGCTCAGAAATGTATTATTATGTAAAATGATGACTCTACAAACTGGCAATAATGGACACTGTAATTTTATGATCTAATGAAAGGGTTGAAAGGGACCTGATTGAATAGTTTGGGTCTTTTCCTGCTGACAGTGAGGACAGTGAGGGAAAACAGATCCACAGTCAGGTTTGAGAGGCAGTTTACATTGGCATCACTAATCTTGAGCCAACACACAGAAAAAACACATTCTTACAGCATTAGATATTTATTAAACCAAGACTGTTCCAGGACATTGCTATTTATGATAGCACCAGCAGTGGTTTGCAAAGTGTAGAATGGAATAAAGTGGAAGTATAAGAAATACAAGAGTGTAACATGTAGCCAGACAAATATATTGCATTCCTCTCGCAAAGGCAGAGTGCAGAAAATGTGATGCCCATCTCTGCTTCACAACCAAAAGTAACTTCTTCTTAGGGCAGAATAAGAAACCAGAAGATGAAGATTGATAAGGGTTAAAATGTTTATACTGAACATATATATATATATATATATTTATATATGTATATATATAATATTTATAACAACAATGTACTGTATCAAATACAGTAAGTAATGTGAGAGATGTTGCTCGTAGTGATGATAGGGCTTTATGAGTGAGCTCATTGTTTAGGTGTCTGGCTGCAATTTTAATGTTTTGGTTCACTCTCTCGTTTTCTGCTCCAGCGGGCAGCTGTTTTCAGAGAAAAAACTCTAAAAAGCCACTGTACACTACCTGCTCAGCACCAAACGGCAAACAGACACAGTTGGCTGGTGAACATAGTGGAGCATTTAGCAGCTAAGGAGCCAGATATTTCCCTCAGGAGTTAGTAGAGAGCATAAACAGAGCTAAAAGAGAGTGAATATTGGACTTACATTCATCAAGTGGACAGAAACATGACTTCAAATAAATTATAATGTTGGATGTTAAGCAACTGTTTCCAAACAAGTTCAACATATCAACTTAAAAGGTGATGATATGTTAGTGATGTGTTTACAACTTGTTTCTGCTGCCCCCAAGTGGACAAAAAAATAACCTGTTAATGCAGGTTTAAAAGTAAAGGCTTCGATCAAAAAAAAATGAATCCCTTTTATTATAGTCTCCCATCTGTTTCTTTTCACTTGACTGACATGTTGTTTTGTCAGCAGGTGAAAGGAAATAAATTCAGCCTTACTGATGCACAGGTGTTTCAAAATGTTTAATTCTTTCCTAATGAATCACACCAAGATAATTAATAGTTTTGATATTGTCAACCTGTCATGAGCTGAAGTCCTCAACGCTTTGAGCTTTGACTGATTTTTATGTTGTCAGTCTGAACATGCTGTAAACCTCTTTCCTCCTCAGAAGTATAGAGGGATGTGGAGCAGCTGCAGCCTCTTCCACAAAGCTCGGATGGCTGCTGCATGTGTTCAGCTTCTGTTGGCTGCCACCTTGTGGACGATGCCTCACATGGGAGCTGCTGCTGCTGTGCTGTCGAGCTCCACAGAGCTGCTCAACACGACCACAGCTGGAGCAGAAACACAGTCTGAAGTCAGAATGCTCACCGAGGCCATCAGTGTGCCTCACAGCAGAAGTAAGCGAGCCATTTCATCCAGAGAGATCAACGCTTTGCTGGACTACCACAACCGAGTCCGCTCTCAGGTCTTCCCCCCTGCTGCTAATATGGAGTACATGGTGAGGAAATACTGGGCACATGGCAGTTTGTGATGATCTTTTTTAGGTTATCATCAAACACAAAATGCCAAGTGCAGTACACACACATGAGAATACATCAATGTGAGGTAAAAATGTGTTAAAACTGTGCAGATAAAAGTAAGAAGGAAAGAAAAAGCTCAACATGAGATGAACCCCAATGTTCTCTTTGGGATCCTGGAGACCCCGGGGCCTCTTTAACAGCACAAAAAACATACTTAACATTGTTTTCCACCTTGATACTCCATTTTTAAAGAACTGCTTATAAACATGATGTTGAACTGATGATTTGCATGACTATACTTCTGTGTTACACCTTAGCTGTAAAACACAGTTAAATACAATAGATTTTCATATGTTCTATATCCGTGATTGATGTTGACGGTACTGTTTACGCAACGCTGCCCCTCCCAAATCCCAAATAATGTGAGTAGACTATTATGATTTCTGATTTTGGAGTTTTATAATAATTTGTTCATAACAGGGGGTCTAATTGACCTCAAAACATTAATACAGAAGACTTACAAAAAACAGCAGGAAGCTGATGTATGTATGAAAGTGCTTTTGGTTTGGTCTTGGATTTTTGTTTTTTTCCTTAATGAAGTGTGTCTCTCTCTCTTCTCTCTCTCTCTCTCTCTCTCTCTCTCTCTCTCTCTCTCTCTCTCTCTTGCCTCTACAGCTCTGGGATGAGGGACTTGCTAAGTCAGCTGACTCTTGGGCTTCACGATGCGTTTGGGATCACGGTCCGCCACAAGCCATGAAATATCTTGGCCAAAACCTGTCAATCACTACAGGAAGGTAGTGCAGAGAATCAGCTCGTGGTTTATGCAGTATTGTCTTAACATACACTAAAGACCGCAGGATACAATGATGAAAACAATACACGTGTAGTTATTTAAAATTATATAGACTGAATGTATGTTGGCCATGACAGGTACAAGTCCATCACTGATCTGATCAGGTCCTGGTATGATGAGAGGCATCGTTTCTCCTACCCCAACAGATGCAGTGGATCCGTGTGCTCTCACTACACACAGGTACAGTAGGTAGATTTTCTCTGTTGGACGAATCGGGATGGATTTGATCATTTAGTACTTTCAAAATAGAGTTTAAAGAAACAATATGTTCCCAATTAAACATGCGGTTTTGCTTCTGTAGTTAGTTAGTATGTGGTTTTGTGGATATTAGCATCAAACTGTGTTTTGTGGTTCCTCTCAGATGGTGTGGGCGAGCACCAAAAGACTGGGATGTGCTCTCAGGAAGTGTGTTAACATGTTTGTGTTTGGAAGCACCTGGAGCGAGGCAATGCTGCTAGTCTGCAACTACTCCACGAAGTAAGAAGATCTTATTTTGATCAGGAGACGCACATGTAGTAAATGCTGAGAACTTCTCCAGGGTTCCCCGATCTGTCTCATACATACTTTATATAAAAAAAACCTACAAATGTATACAGCAACAGGGTGATGATAAAGCCCTTTTAATTCAATTCATTTACTTGATTTCAGAGGATAATCCGATAATCTGTATTTATGTACAGTTTTGATGTACATGTAATTTACTTGATTATTTCCATTATATGTTACTTTATTCTTAAACTCCACTGCATTTCAGAGGAAATATTGTACTTTTTATTCCACTACATTTATCTGACAGCTACAGCTACTATGCAGATTCAGATTTTATACACACACAACATATGATCAGCTTATAAAACGAGTAATTGATGAATTATGATGCAGTGATACCAAAAACATAAACATATTAAGTATTTAAAATGAGCTCTCCACCTCATCCAGCTGCAATATTAAAATATGTTAATGCATCAATAATAATAATCAAATATCATGTATATAATAATATATAGTAACACTCTTGGAGGGGCCTTTTGTACTTACTTTTACTGCTAAACAAATCTTAAATGCAGTCAGTCAAGTAAGTGATCTGTATACTTCTTCCACAACTGTATATAGTGTATATCATGGTATATACAATATGTAGGTGCTGGTGCTTGTTAACATGACAAAACAATCAGATCAGCTGTTCTGTACTGATAGAAAACAACTCAAAACACAATCTTTGGACAGATGAGATTACAACATGCATAAATGCACACATTTTTTATCATTAAATGTTTCAGGTATTCTTTATTTTTTAAATATATTTTGGACCAGAACACGTAAAAAACAAGGCTTTGAAGCTAACGTTATGTTTATTTGTGTTTCAGAGGAAACTGGGTGGGAGAGGCTCCTTATAGCACCGGGAAGCCTTGTTCTGCTTGTCCGTCCAGCTATGGCGGCTCCTGCTGGAGAAACCAGTGCTCACCAAGCACAAAAAGAAAAAGACTTACAAGATATTGACACAACACTGGATTTTAAACATATTTTAGTTTAGAAGAAAGATAAAAATTACAAAATCATTATCCACGTGAAGTCGAGCTTTAACTAACACACAGGCTGCATACTGAGGCAATTTTTACAAAAAAAAATAAAAAATAAATAAATAATGCAGCCAGTTAGTCCAGTTACCACTATTACCATATTCATAGTTATTAATGCATTTTCATTGCTGATGATTGTCCACATTTCACTAATATTGACAACAAAATATTTTTTTCCTTTATTGGTTGAAAAAGTTGCCTATTTTTATACCTCTTGGAGACATCTATGGAGAGTTTTTGCACTGTTATTGATTAATTTGCTGCCTTGAGTGACTATTGAGAGTCATTGATTGAAGAAATTAAGCACTTTTGTTGTACAGATTATACTTACTGGAACCTTGGATGTGTTATTGATCCTCTTGCTAACCTGATTAGAATATTTTTCTTTATTTAGCGTGAAAAACTGTCAAGTCATTCCTACAGTAAACCAGAATGTGGTTTAATTTGTGGTTGTCTGTTTGCCTGACTGAACATTAATTAAGTTATAAATAACTGATGGCGCTGTATATCCCTATAAATAATCTGCTGTTCACTACGTGTGTTTATTCACTGCTGCTTCAGGAAATTTTCTGTCCTGCATTTCACCTCATTACATCTCTCCATTTACCCTTCAGAGACTTTCTCTGCCATAAAACTGGAGCTTAATGCAGCTTTTATGGTCTAAAATATGAGGGAATCAGCTGTGCCTTTCAATCAATTCGTGGACACACACACACACTCACACACACACACACATAAAAACACACAGTGTTGCCATTAACAGCAAACATGTAAAATAGTTGATATGGAAACCATTTTCACCCAGCATTAAGAAAGAAAAGTTTCTCGCAAATGAATGTCAAGAGCGACTTTCTGTGTGAGAGAAAAGTTTTGCTTATTCTACATTTTCATACAGCTCCATTTATCATAACTATGTTTATTGTTTTTAACATTTTATAGAATTATTGGCAGTTCTTCATGTTGTCATCACCAGTCAAGGCCTCCACAAACACTTTGGGAAATGTGCTTATTTGCCTTCTTGCCAAGACTTAGAGGAGAAGATCGATCCACTTTTATGTCTGTGAAGCTACAGCCAGCAGCCGTTTATCTTAGCTTAGCATCAAGACTGGAAACAGGGGGGAAACAGATAGACTCTGTCCAAAGGTAACAGAATCGGCCTACCAGCACCTCTAAATCTCACTAATTAACATCTTGTTTGTTTAATCTATACAAAAACCAAAGTGTAAAAATAACAAGTTGTGGTTTTACAGGGTGTATATGTCAGACAATATCTTGACGAGGCAAATTTACTTCCTTGTTTTTACTCATTATTGTACGGATTAAATAAGCAAGATATGACATTTTAATATGGTGAATTTAAGAGCTGCTGATAGGTGGATTTTGTTACCGTCAGAGAGAGTCAGGCTAGCTGTTTCGCCCCCCCCCCCCGTTTCCAGTCTTGATACTAAGCTAAGCTACCTGGCTACTGTAGTTTCATATTTAACAGATAACCATGAGTGTGGTATCAATCTTATCATCTTATTCTTGGCAAAGAAACAATTAAGTGCCAAACAATTCAATTAAGAGATTGTAAAATTGCATAAAAACACCAGTGATGTTACATTATGTAACAAATCCTGATCTTACACAAATAAATCATGTTAAACATCATTATTGTTGAGAAATGTATTTTTTTTAATTTACCTGATTGCTAGCTGCTATCTTTCAGCCTGGATGGTATAAAATTGCCTTTTTAGAAAGTGAAACAGTTGTGCGACTTACATTTTTGCATGGCGATTGTGGGAATAACATTTTAAAAATAGATGTCAGTGGATGTCCTGCTATCCACAGGTGTTTCTCGCCTAATTTGATATTTGACAGCTAAGCAGTAAGCCACTTCCCCCCTCAGTCAAAACAAAACTGATTGTGCCTACGTCACTCATCATACACAGTTTGTTAGCTGCCACCCTCAGTACATTCTCCACTCCTCTCTGTCTTTTATGTCACTCCCCACCCTCCGGCTTTCTCTCTCCTTTTTGTATTAACTCTATTCCTTATTCATCCATAATCTGTATGTTGAGAAACGGCTGTTTAGAGATGAGAAAGAGGGAGAAGCACATAATAACTTAATGTCTATTTGAGTTTCTATCATCATGTTGCCATAGTTACGGCTGCTATATAGATTGGTGTCCATACGAGCCTGGTTACTGTTTAACCTCCCCACCCACATTTGCCCAGATTAGGAAAATCAATAAGATAACAGCGGCAACACCGGCCTTACCTTGCACCAACAACACCCTTCTCACACTACAGGAGCCAAACTTCCACATTTTACACCTTATGGTTGGGGAGGAAAAAGTGGATTTAAAACATATGCTTGAAAGGAAGCAAAGGACGACATGGTCAATGTAAACACACAGGTCAGCTCAAGTATGGAACTTCCATTTGGTGAGTACACACTTATGTTTTTATCAACTTGTGTCGGCGGTTTCAGTGAGAAAAGGTCGAGTGTTGCAGCTGCTTGCTTTTTTCTTTCTTTTCTGTGTTTTCGCGCAGCAGCCGCTTGGCTCCTGAGCTCGGCTGGATCACAACTGACTCTGAGTGGAAATATCACCGCCATTTGTATCTGGCTTTTTCACACGGCTGTAATCCAGGAGGTGTGTCAGAGATATGGAGGTTGTTAGAAAAGGCCATGGAAGACAGGCCTGATGGTGATGATGGTACAGAGGCTCAAAGGATGATTTGAAATGATGTTGTTGTTGCTGCAGTCGATGCAAGTAGGAGTTTTGAGAAGCTGCAGCACTGGACGAAGTGTTTTTATTCTCTACCTGGGGTGCTGAAAACACTCTTTCTGTGGAGTTAAAAGACTCATATATATATATAAAAAAGCTATGATGAAATTTTGATGAGGCTTTTGTGGCTATAACATATGATGCTGCACAGCCACAGTTGGAGGGTTTGATATATTTGAGATCACAGAAAACCCTCATCCTTCACATCTCTCTTCACATTGCTGCCACAGGCTGCAGACGCTTGCTGTGTGTGTGTGTGTGTCTGTTTTGAACAATCTCAATGAAAGCAAAGGCCTCACTGAGCTCCCTCTCACACCGCCGGCAGTTGGTTGGGGTTTTATTTTTACTCTTGTTATCATTCATTGAATCATTTGCATGTCACAATGGGATGTAGAGATGCAAATCCATGTTCACAAAGCTCTGCCAAATGAGAAAAACAGATAAAAAATTGATTAATGTGGCAGTTTTTGTGCCCATGAACGGATGCGGTGCACATTATTGAGCTAAATGATGATCTTGATCACATCTTTCATGTCTTTCTCTTTTCAATTCAATTCAATTTTATTTATATAGCGCCAAATCATAACAGAAGTTATCTCAGGGCACTTTTCACTGCAGCACAGAATGTGTGGCTCTAGAAGATTAATGATATTGTGACTACTCACAGGGTTAGTTGGAAATTTACTCTGCTTGACAATCTAATCGCTTCTATTTTCTCTTTACTTTGCCGTTTACTCCCATTTGATGTTTTGTTCTCAAGTATGCATTATTTAATTTAATAAAGAGTTACTGATGGGGGATAAGAGCTAGCAACCTTGCTAAAGCTCTCTACCTTGGTTGCTAATGAGACAATAACTTCTCACAGCGTATTCAAAAGACATATTTGTACCATCGACTCCTGTCTCAGAAATGTCTTCAAACCATTCATGTTTTGAGGAGCAGTTTATACTTCAGAGGAGGTTAAATAAAAGTTGATTTTGCAAGACATCTAATAAGCTACGATGGCCTCCTCCAGTTTGGACTCAAGTTTTGTTCTTGGTCAATGGCACCAATTTGGATGTCAATGTCCACCAAAGTTGAACTTAACTGCAAATATTAGTGCAAATTTACTTTGTCCCTACTTTTCCACTGAAATGAATTGATTTTGCTGTAAATTTCAGTGATAAACTACCACCACCAATGCTGCTGCTACTACTAATAATACATCCAACTGTCAATTCATGTCACATCCATCAACTGGTTTCCTTCACTGGTAGAAACAGTGTCCTCAAACGTGACAATATCTCTATCAACAAGACATGAATCATCACACAAACATCTGATGATTTTGACATTGTGTCTGCCACCATTCAGATACAACAGCTACTGAATATTTATTGAGATTTTCAAATGCCATCTGAGACGTAATTTAACTCCATCATGTGAAGACCATAATAGCAATAATGATAAGCACAGATTGCACATTTAAAGGATAAGGCTGGTAATTTTCTATATTTTTCTTATTATAAACAAATATCATGTGCAGAGCCAAAACAACACTGAACTGATTACAAGTATTATGTGTGTATCCAAAGCCTGATATATATATCCTTTTCCTCTGTTTCCTCTGTTGACGATTAAAAACACTGTTTCACTGGGTGACTTCTTCTTTGTCCCCAAGGAGCTCGGATACTTTAGTTTATTTAAACTGCAATCAAGTTTTCACTCTCTGGAAAGTATTTCCATGTTGGGAAGAGGCCAACGTGCATGTGCATGAGGACGCAGGTCTGTTGACACCGCTCTGCTAGCTTGTTGTGATATGTATCACAAGTCTTGACCTTGCACTAAACTTCTTTGGGAAACTTACAATGTCTGGATCAGAGGCTGATCAGTACAACGAGCATGAAAAAATGGCAATTGTTTACTGCATTTCTTACTTTCCAGACAGTAAAAACTTGAGTGAAAGCCGTTTCTAAACAACAGTTTTTAACAGTCTTTGGTCAACAATGGAAGTCTACAGCACAGAAGAATAAGATATATCAGGCTTTGAATACACACGCAATACTAAGTAGGATCGATCCATTGTTGGTTTGGCTCTGCACATGAGATTTGTTGACAATAAGAAAAACTTGGAAAATTGGCAGCCTTATCCTTTACAGGATAAGTGTGGTGATATTCTACATTTTTCAACAAATGCCATGAAAAGACCAAATCCAACAGTAAACTGAGACAAGGATTGTCTGTGTAGCCAAAAGTCTGATATAGTTTATCCTCTGTGAATCACAGAAATGAGCCACACTGTTGCACTGGGTGACATGTTACTTCATTACAATGAACACACACACAGTAGCTTATATTGTGTCGATCCCACATGCCTTGCTGCCATATGTCCTCTCTATTGTGTATTCATCCGTAGCTGAAAACAGTCCCCAACAAACACACTAATTACTCCTGTTTGAGTAAAACTACAGTTGAACATGACAGTACATATCCGTTACACATTTTTTACACATTTCAGTGGGAACCAGTGAGATTTGTTGACAATAACAAAAATATAGAATAAACAACAGTCTTATCCTTTAAGCTACATGCTATACAAGAGAAGAGCAAGAGAAAGAGAAAGAGAAAGAGAAAGAAATCCAAAATATTACAGATGTTGCAGTGTTTGTGTTATTCTGACTGTATTCAGTGTATTTAATGAGAGGATGTTTGGGGAATTTTGGCTACAATCACCTAAAAACTGAGTGAGTTGTACTGTTTTTGAGTTCAACAGCAACATTTTCTGAAAGGATTTGTTTACAGTATACAATATGCTTGACAAATCGTCCAAAACCGGGACACATTTATGTTACAAATGCATTCTTTGGCAGCGGCCTACTCTAAGCTTCTTTTTGGCCTAGATCGGGTTATACTATGCTCCTTTGTCCAAACAAACTGTAAATCACTGTTCGGGTTGCCTCGACTTTAAAGTTGTGCTGACACAATGTCTCTAGCAAGCATTACAAATTTAAACATACTCAAATTTTAATGTCATATGTACGGTAAGGCTGAAGAGTTCAGCAGCAGGTTGCAATACAAAAATCATGACGACTAAAGGCAAGCATGTCGAAGATCTGGATCAATTTCTAAAATAACTGAGCTTGTCTGGTGCAAAGACTCAACTACTGAGAGAAGCTGACAAACCTTCTTCTCATCATGGTTACTTTAACTTACAATATAGATAACATGGGATTAATTGCTCAACGGTCACAGCCTGGACAAACTCTCCGTGCTCTGCTGTTAACAGAATCACTTGGTGAATGTAAACATGACAACAGCCGTTCAACAGCCCCTCAGCAGATATCTGTTTGCCTAAGAAGCTGAATGACTTGACCGTGGGGCACAGAAAGGTCTGGCTCCACAGTATACACCATCTAAGATACACAGAGTGAGCTATCGGGTCAAAATGACTAAACTGGACTCACAAATAGAACATCTTCTTGTCTAATGGCTGTAACAAATTGAGATTTCTGAATGTTTGTGGCATTTGAGTTAAATAGTAGTTCGGTGAGGATAATGATGAAATAATGAAGGTTTATGATGGGAAAACTTACAGCTATACAATACCTAAAATGTTTGCTAAGATTTAGGTGTGTAAAAGATATTAATGCATTAAAATACACACAATAAAAACACATTAAATAAGAACACATGTGCAGGCACTGGACTGAGACAAAAAAAACCCAAAAAACAAGCAAATTAGTACAAAAAACATTCTTATAACACTGGAACAGCACTTATTCAGTGTTTGAAAGACAACTCCACCAAAGTTTGAGCTGATTAACATCTATTTGAATTGAAGACCTGACTGTTGTGCTTTTGACAGACTGAGTTTCAAAAACAGATACAAGAAGTTAATCCTAGAAGACATTTGAGGCTCAAGTTTGGACTCTTCTGGATTCTTTGAACCTTAGTGTACAGTATTTATGTCCAAATAATGGTGACTGAATCAGTTGAAGGATATATTCACATTGTTTCAAGTCTCTCCTAAGACATTAATCATGTGTCCACATGTATATTGAAGGAATAGTTGGTTGCTGTAATTGTTCTTCTTCTCCATGCAGGCCATGTAGAAGTCCATTCCTAAGTGGATTCCAATGTAAGTGATCTAAGCTAATATGAGGCTTCAGCAGTCCAAGTTAAACAAATCAAGTGGTTATTTCCCATAAATTACAGTTGTTTTTAGTACAAAAATTCCCTCTTTGTGTTCCTAGTTTGTGTTTCCTTGCTGAGCTACAGTGGAGGGCCAGAAAGACGAAGACAGAATTTCACACTAAATAAGGATACAAGCTTGATTTGTCTAAATCTGACTGAACTTTATATGGAGAAAAGGAACAATTACATCAAAATTACTCTTTCGACATACACATTACCATGTGACAATTGTTAAGATAGGCTTGAAAAAAAAAGTTAGTTTATCCTTTAAGTTATTTTACAGTTTACATCTGCAGAGTTGCTAAATTCTGGGAAGAATGTAGGATTTGATTTAATTGGATTAAATCATTACACCATTACTAAGTTATCATAGGTACTCTCCATAAACACAACTCTATTATAACGAGCTATATGTGAATTTCAGGAGATGCTAACACAATCCTTATTAGGCATACAAATCTAAAATGAATGCTCAATTTTGCCACAACTGTTGCAACTTTTTTTTTTTTAGCTGACTGTAGTTATAACTCTGGCTGTGTTGATTTTCCTTCAGCCACTTTATGACTCTATTCTTGTATACTCAGGTGGCCCCATATAATCTGACAGTTTCAGTAACCTGTAACATGAACTTGACCTCTGAAAACATTTATGTACAGTATAATAAAATAAGATGTACTGTAGCTGTAAAAAACATAGAAAAGTTACAGTGTAGTGTCAGCTAATGAAGTGAATGTTACTCTTTACTGTAATAAAGTATGATTTTCAGCCAATCTACATGTGCCTCTCTGCTTTTGAACAGAAAGGCCAATTAGCAGCCTGTTTGGAGGGAAGGTATTACACACTGTTCACTTGACACTATTAATCCGGGTTTTCAAGTCTCCAATCAAATCTCATTGTGACAGGCATTAGGGGATTATCCCTGTGTGCCTTGGGCCCTTACAACCGGCCCAGTGGCCCCGGCAAACAGCACTATCCAGTAACAGTGGCCCTGCTTCTCCTCCCAGTCTGCCTCAGCCTGGCTGGGCCTGAGAGAGCCGCCGAGGCTCATGGGCCTTCGCTCAGCTGGCCGGCTCACTTTCAGGGCTCGGCCTTTACAGGGATGTATGGCCAGGATGGGACGCTGCACTTCTCCAACCCAGGTAGAGGTAAAGAGGGAATTTTTCCAAACAAGGCCGAGAGAACTGTGAGAGTTAGTCGATGCTTTGTAGATTATTCCAGAGTCGAGTTGAACGACAAGCTGCTGTTTGTGCATTAAAACCATAGAGCTATGAAGAGTAAAGCTGCTGGAAGCTAAAAAAAACAAATGTTGGTATGTGTTTCTGATTCACTGCTGCTTGAATCTTAAGAAAGAAATGTGACGTAGAGTTGTTTTGAGAGAGAAAAGCTTTGAATGTTGGATGTTTACAAGAGCTGCTTCATTGAGCGAAAAAATATGGACCCAAATTGACAAGAGATTCATGTATATCAGGCTATAAATACGTGATGACTATGTTAGACGCAAAATAATTCAGCGATTCAACAGTTTGAGCAGCCTGGGCAGCTCAATAGTGAATTGAGAGTTGACTGCTGTACTGTTACGTGTCCACATGATGGCAGTAGTAAGCAGTATTTCATATTTCCTGACAAGCAGTGGTGGAAGATAACAATACATTTACTGAAGTACCACTCAAGCATAAGTGGTACTTATGCACAAGCATAACTTTGAGGTACTTGTACTTTTAGTATTTTCATTTTATTCTACTGCACTAAATGCATCAGACAGTTTTAGTCACTTGTTATTTGCAGATTAAGATTTCACATGTAAAACTTGCGATTAGTGTATAAAATGAGATGCATTGCTATAGATTGAACGACCCAAAAGTATTTTAAGTTGTTAAAATGAGCTCTTCCATGATTACAGTAAAATGCTCCTTACATGTTAATGAATCAATACTAATAATCCAATTGTAATATCATAACACTGACAGGAGCCCTTGCAGTACTTTTGCTTTTAATGCTTTAGGTACATTTTGTTGATAATACTTTTTTTACATTCAAAAATAATTGAATGTCAATTCAAGTCATTTTTATTTATATAGCACAATATTGCAAATCACAAGTTTGCCTCAGGTGGTCTTACAATCTGTGCAGCAATACAACATCCGCTATCCTTAGACCCTCAATTCAGATGAGGAAAAAGTCCCTTAAAAACCCTTTAATGGGTAAAAACAGAGGAGGGATCCCTCTTCCAGGACAGGACAGATGTGCAATAGATGCATGTCTAGCAAAACTACAGAAGTACAGGACTTTTAGAGTATTTTTACACAGTTTTATTGCTTTTTTATATATAAAAAAGGATTTGAATACTTCCTCAACAACTACCAACAGGCAGGCTGCAAAACAAAAAGGTTGTCCTATGACATTGAAATAAAAAATGAAAGCGTGATCAGATGACGGAGTTGGTTTGTTCAAACAGCACCAGACCAGAGCAGCATGTGACCTCAGCATGCAGGTAGGAAGAGAGCAGCGAATGAACACTTGACGAAAATGAGCTGATGAAGTGTTGAAACTGACGCATGCAGTCAACAGGCTGTACATCAGATGAACGATAATGTGTTTGTCTTATTGAATTAGGTATAAAAGCTCAAATCTTTAGAATATTTTTTGACGCTATTAATCAGATTTCAACTTTGGATGAAGTCCTCTGCACTGAGAGGATAAGGTCGAATTCCTAAACATTTACTGCCTTGTTGTTCGAGCTGTGGAGGTTAAACGTCTATTGATCGTCTGATGACTGAAGGACCTATAGAGAGTCACAGAGATAAAAGTGCTCGGAGCAGAGCTGCTGACAGGGGTGATCGGGCCAGCAGTCAAAATGAATTCTCAGCAAAACAGAGTTAATGATTGCAGAGTCTTATCACACACTGTGATTGATTTACGTCTTGCATGGGCTTTCGTGTTTATTGATGCAATTGTTTACTTATTTGGTGCACAGAGGCTACTTGAGTTTTTTTAGTGTGACTAGACATGTAGCAGGATGAGACATGTTTTTGTAGATTAAAGATTTTATCAGTGAAATGCGAGAGAATATTGCCTTCAGTTTGATGTTTAACAAAGATGTACTGAAGGTTTATTTTGGCTTTAAAGGATAAAAATGTGACATGAAGAGATATATTAGGTGAGACATGATTGTGCTGGAGACCTACAAGATATATGGAGAGTTTGTTTCTGTGCATGAATGCAAATAAATTCATTATATACACTGCCATAAGATTCAGACTCAGATTCAGACTACTTTATTGTCCTTTAAATTTACATAAAATGGAAATTTGTCTTTGGCACTGGCATATAAGACAGCACATGTCATACACAGCAATACACAACAGTACATAATATTATATATCATACATTAGAGGTAGGATAAAATCTTTAGGTGACTAAGTAATAAAAGTGATGAGTGGATTCTTCTTCCACTGGCATGTAAGTAAGTCTGTCATAACCATCACAGCAATGCAATTAGAACATTTTAAACACAAAAAGACAGAACACACAGTCTCACAAGAAATTTGGAAAGAAACTCATTGTGCACTGTGTTATCTTTTTCTCCACTGCACACCTCCCTCATTTATTTATCTAAGTTTTTTATCACCCTGTAATATTGTGAGATACTGAAGTACTAAATAGACACTCGTGGTTTATCATTACCCCGAGACCAAATAGTTATCATGGGTGAGGACGATATGACAACTCACTTTCAGAGAGAAGATCTGATTTCAAAATGACATCTTATATTCACTGAAATCATGTTGGTCCAACACAGTTAAATGTCCCCTTAAAGATGAGTTTATATGACTGAAGAGAAACTAAAAGACAACATATTTGAGTACATTTTGATCTTTTTAACAAACATGATAAGTAAGGCCTCTCCAAGGCTCTGTTTGGCAACCTGATAATATCCATGATTACATCAGTCATTTTAGCACAGAACCTTTCAAAACTACAGAAGTAACCCTACAGGACATCAACTGGCTTTGTTTAACATGCTTTGTTGGCCTCTGAACACAGATTAGTTTTACTGGAGGTATAAAGTCTTATTATTTGGAAAAAAAGGAATAAATGTTAAAGTAGTTTCCACAACACAATCTGACAGATTAAACATGCTTTAAGGATAATATATATATTTCAAAACGGTAATTTGATCTTCACAATAAAAACACCACAAAAAAAAAAAAAAAAAAAATCAATCAGTGTCATTATGGGCAATGAAAGTAACTGACAATATTCCAGTGGCACAGAAAATATGATATTCCCCCCGGTCTGTCACGGGGGCTTGCATAAGCTGTGTTATTTGCAGATAGTTATCTGTTGACAAGGTCTTTGCCATGACACTCTACTCACCTATCTCCTCCATCTACTGCAGGAGAGCAGAGCAGCAGCCTTTTTCTGCTGGCCTCAAATCTGCTGCAGCCAGCACATTGTCTCCTTTTGTTTTACTCTTATCAACATCAACACGCTCCTGGATTTGCCTCTCAAACACTCACATTTTCCCCTGTGGTGTGGCTCTCTGTGAAAGAACAAAATAAGTCCCCAGACAGTGCATATTCCACATCTTTTTTAACTCTTCCAGGCCATCATGATCGTCTTTTCCTCCCAGCTGCTGTGCTCCTGTATTGTGATTTTTTTTTTACTACGCTAGTTCCCTGCCGCTTGCCTTTGAGATCGGACTTGGGGAAATGAAATGTAGTCATTGAGGAGAAGGTACAAATAGGCAGTGGTTGCAAATGGAGTTTGGTCAGTGGTCGGAGATTCCTATTCAGAAGATAGACAGGACTTTGTTCACAAACTGGAGTTTGAAGTTTCAAAGGGGAGAATCACACAAGTGTTACATCAGTTCTCAGCGATCCTTTGACTTTTAGCCCCGGGGCAGGAGTTTGGGTGACTGATTATAAGACAGTCACTCTCTGGCCCATCACATTTCAACGTGGCAGCCTCCCACGGTGTTTAGTATGAATTTAACAGCTAAATGTGTATCAAGGAGCTGTGTAAAAGCTCTGTTTATCATCAATTTTATTTTATTTTATTGATACAAAAATAATGAAAATCTGACTTTATCTAATTTAATTTGATGACATGCACATAACACACTTAATATACAACTATATAATTATTTACAAAATGAAAAAGGAGAAGAAAACCAAAAAAAAGGATACATGCAATCCAACATGGGACCTGGGCATGCCAAAATATAAAATATAATAACATACAACAAACTGTAAATAGCATGTAACACAAAAAAGTCTATAAGTGCATAAAATTATCCCGGACACCAGTTAAAAACACTTAAATTTAGCTTATTTCATGATAATATCAAGGACTGCTGTGTCTCCGCTACATTACAGGCTTAAGTGAAGGTTTTCACATCCATTTCATTATTAAACTATTTCTAAAATGTTGGTCTAAAAGTACTTATATAAAAAGAAGTATGTGGACTGAATTTTAAGTAATATTATACTTATGCTAGTCTCTACAGTATTACGCTCATACTCTCGTTGACATTCTGGCACTTGGCCATTTAGGCATTTGTACACATGACCTGCTGCATGCTCATGCTCTGTTAATTGTAATCCAAAGTCCACAGTAATAAAAAGTGAATGCAAAGTCAATTCTTTAGTATATTATAGCCATACATAACATTTTCTTTGTGCTAGTTATGGTAATGTCTGTTTGCTTTGTGTGGCAGCTGGATTCACAAGATCGCAACATCATGACATCAGCTGACGTGTGAGGTTAAATGTCTGTCTGACGATGTGTTGAACCACCATTGTGGTCCAGATCTGAAATATCTCAACAACTATTAGCTGGATTGGCATTAAATTTGTTATATAGATATTCATGGTGCCCAGAGGATGAAGCTCAATGACTTTGGTGATCCATTGACTTTTCCTCTAGTGCCACCATGAGGTTGAACTTTTTGGTTCAGAATGATGTCTCAGGAAAAATTGCATGGTTTCCCATGAAATTTGTTACGGACATTCACAGTCATTTTTCGAGCAAAAATAAAACAAACAAACAAACAGACTGTTTCGGACTGTTGGTCAGACAAACAAGATATTTGAAGACATTATCCTGGTCTCCTGGAAGGTTTTTCATAGCTTTTTGACATTTTACAGACTAAATGATTAATCAAAAATAAATAAATAAATGAAATTAGTAGATTAATCCATAATGAAATAATCATTAGTTGCAGTTTATGACCAAAACTAATGACATTCCCATCAGCCTTAGCTGTTAGCAAATGTTAGCATGCTAACATGCTAAACCAAGGTGCAGAACACGGTACATTACACCTGTTCAACACATGGATGTATCAGCATATTAGCATTTTCACTGAACGCATGTTAGCATGCAGATCTTAGCATTTAGCTCAAAACAGTGCTGCTCCTAGTAGGCTACAGCCTTACTGAGCTGCTAGCATGGCTGTAGACTCTTTGGCAGCATTCAGACCAACTTGAGCCCTGCCTGAAAAAAAAATCATTTATTTGAATCTTGAACGGGGTAGTGCATTGACACAGCGGGATTGCCGACACGGAGGCCTCTGCAAAACAAAGTAGGGTTGTCCAGCAAAAAACCTGGTTCAACATTTGCTGCAACGCAGTTTGATGAGACAACTGCAGATGACCGAAAGACCAAAACCATCTTCACTTTTGACATGCTGTGTTCGCCAATCACATACAGTACCAGTCAAAAGTTTGGACACAGTTTCTCATTCAAGGCATTTGGGAGGGTGTGTCCAAACCTTTCCAAACCTCATATTTTGTTGTCTGACCTGTACACAACAAAGCTCCTTACATTGTTTTAATGCAGGGCTGTTTTTGGTCTGAATGCAACTTTCGTCTTTCTAACGTTTCACTAATTTGTCAACAGTTAGATGAGAAGATTGATACTACAGTAAATATGAAGCTACAGCTAGCAGCCGGTTAGCCTAGCTTAGGTGAGACTAAGCTATTTCCCCATTTCCAGTCTTTATGCTAAGCTAAGCGTCCCCTGGCTGTAGTTTTGTATTGACCAAACAAATATGAAAGTGGTATTGAGCTTTTCATCTAACTTTCGGTAACGAAAAAGCGTGTTTCCCACAGTGCCGAACTACTAGAGATCTTTTTTCTGTTTCTAAATTTAAAGGACCAGTGTGGATTTATTGGTGTCTAGTGTTGAGGTTGCAGATTCCAACCAACTGTATACCCATCCCCTCACCCTCCCCTTCCAAGCGTGTAGGAGAAACTATGCTGGTTGTTAAACTCTCAAAAAACATAAAAGGCCCTCTCTAGAGCCAATATTTGGTTTGTCCATTCTGGGCAACTGTAGAAAAATGGCGGTGCAACATGATGGGCCTCATGGAAGAGGACCCACTCCCTGTGTAGATATAAAGGGCTCATTCTAAGGTAACGAAAATACAAAAATTCTTATTTTCAGGTGATTATACACTAATTAAAACATACTGAGGAATATCATGTTCTGCTAGATGCCACTAAATTCTGCAGACTGCACCTTTATGACCGGTATTCGACTTGCGAATAATTTTTCTGAACCAGAGTTTCCAGCTCACAGCTGAATTATGAATACAATAACTACATTTGAATTTGTCACCAAAAAGAACATGTGCCACTTTCACATTATTTCCTGTTGTTTTACAGCCTCCTGCACGTGTCAGTCCACCCCGTGCTCTGTGGAAATGTAGGTGCAGTATGTTAAGACAAACCCCCCGCCCCAAACTGCAGATAAGTTATGTGAGAATTTTGAACAAACCTGCCCTATCTAAGACATCAGAACAGTTTGTCAGTTCTTGATTAAGAAAGCTATAACTGTAAGATTATACTTTATAGTCCTGTATATGACTGTTCCTTGAGGAGTTCACAGAAGTTCAAGATGGGAGCAGCAATAAAACTTTAATGACAAGGAAGATAAGATTTTGCTCTGAGTGACTCATTTAAAGCATCAAGCATTCTCCCATCCTACCCCCTCAACCCCCCTTTGCTCATTTGCTTACTGCTTTGAGCAGCACACTTCTTGAGCAAATATGGGAATTGCAGAAGAGCAGCATGGATCGAACGTGAAGAAATGTTGAAACGGATGACCTCTGTACACACTAGTAAAACAACACGCCCCAATAAAGGTTGCGTTTGATGCAGAATAATCATTATTAGAGTAGGAGTGTGTAAAACAGCTACTAATCACTTTTTGATCACAGGTGTTGTTTCCATTGAGTTAATCAGGTTAGTTAAGGCCTTCACTGCATTTACTCATTGTGAGACCCTAAGATCAATGAACCTAAATCTGTGATCGTACCTGACAGTATGAAAAGAATAGTTTCTGTAGGTTTTAATCACAGATTGATCACTTCCATTTTCATTTCTGATTGGATTACTGTGAGAGGGGGTTTTGTCAATATTCAATCATTGAACAGATCATTTCAGAATCATGCACAGGAGCCTTCGGTAATCTTATGGTGTTTGCCTGCTGTAAGAAAAATAATTTTATGAGTCCTCAGTATAATTTGAGTACATGGTTAACAAGTTCACCTCTCTGGGGTTTAACTGCTTCTGAGGTCTAGCTGAACTCAAGATCGTTGACCTATTTCTATGTACTGGCACTTTCTCTTCAAATACAAGACTACTGTTTACTGTGGGAGGACACTTTGTGCAAACAGAGGATTCATGTATGAAAACAATGAGATTCAGGATAGCATGTTACAAAAATCACAAGTGGAAACCATCCAAAACCTGAACGAACATGTGCCTTTTGGACCAGTGTTGGATTTCATATATTGTTATTAACGTTTCATTCTCACTTCAAATTTTACTTTTGCTGAAATTTCAAACTAATACAATAGATGAAAAGGCAACATTAGCTACTATTTAGCATTTATAAGCATAATATAACTTAATACATTGTTTATGACACACTGTAATGGAGTTATAAGCAGATATGAGGGCTTTTTAAGTGTTTATTAATGTATTTAGCAACAACTAAAATTCTTACTGTGATGCATTAACAGTTCATGAATGAATCAATGATTGATAACACAGTATATCATACAGTAGCTGCAATCACATTTAATGATGTATGACTAAAAATATGAACAAATCCTTACAGTGTGTTATAAAATATTTATTAAGTGTTTATACACATGTACAAATCATTCACATGCAGTTTTAAAACTGTTTATAAATGTGTTCAGAACTCATGAAGACATGTTGCGCTTTGTTAATTTCGGTAACAGTAGTTTGACCAAAATTTTGCAACTCAAGTCCACTTCTTTTATAGATTTCAGCTGCATGTGTTGGCCCTCATTAGTAAATATCTGTTTATAAATGAATTTGTACTTAATTAATAAACTCAGTAAAAAAAAATACAATGGCTATAATGGATATAGAACAAAAAATAAACACGTCATAATTAATGTTCATATATAATACGATTACGACTGTACTAAATTATATTGTCAATCCTTCGTTATCAATTTATACAACAGTTACAGAAACTTCACAGGAGGAGTTGTAGTTGTAGTACACTAAAAATGATATCTGATTACAACTACAAGTGTGTTAAATACTGCTTGTAAACATTAAATAAGGAGGGTTAAAATAAAATTTTACTGGTGATCAGTGCTGATTTACATCATCATATGTGAGAACATGTAGAAAGTCGAAATCACATGTAAAGGAACAGTTAACATGGCCAAAAACAAGAAATTTACATTTACATTCACATCTGAAAATTTGCACCAATAAGCATGCAACTTGAAAAAAACACATAAAGTTGCATATTTCTTTTCAGTTTTATTCAGTGAAATGTTCCCTTTGAGTGTGCTCTTTAAATAACAGTAGTATGAAACTCATGATTTTCCTCCTATTTTTGTCTAACATCCCCCCACAAGCACATCAGATGAGCTGTCAAGTACCTCATCATCAACACCACTCATCTTGGTCCACATGCGTATATTTAACTTAACACTATTACATAAATATAGTATGTAAAAGCTGATCAATGTCAATCATTTTTTCATACAAACACAGGTACTACACAACCATTTGTCTGCTTATTTTGACTTTTCTGCTCATTTGCTGACTACTTTTGAAAAATTCTCCATCACAGCACACGTTACAACTGACTCAGGTTGTATCTTGTGGGTTATTAGTTATTATGACAATAAAAACAAGTGAGGAATATTTGGGTATATATACAGTATGTATATGCATATGTATGCTGTATATATTACCATTATCATTTCTAACAGTATCACTCTGTCATCTTTTTGTACTACAGGTGATCATAAACAATATAAATAAAGTTTTACTTTAAAAAGTAAGTAAAATATACTGTAAGTGGGTGAAAAATGCTGCTGTACTTTAAAAAATAGTATTTATTTGTATTAAATTGACCGGGAATGTGCAAAGTTAACAGTAAAAACAGTATAAATAGTAAATGTAATGTGCAAATGTAATAATGCAAAGAACTGCATTAATGTAATGCGGCATGTTCAAAAGAGCTCACTCTGATGAAGTGCTTTGAGACATGCTTAGATGAAGAGCTACAGAAAATAACATGCCTTTAGCTGTCAAACATAAACTGATTTCCTTTCCTACTGCAGAATACGTCCTTTCATTATTTTCCCCCTACAACAATTCTTCAACATGCTCTGAATCATCAAGGCTGTCCAACAACAAGTGTTGGGCTTCTGGATCAGCCTCACGTGCATTTTCAGAAACAATGAAGTCTTTTACATAAAGGCATCACTTTGCTGTAGCAAGAGTTATTTCCCCTGTTAATTACGCCAGAATTAACGAAGGTTTAGCGGCGACGTATTACACGGAGAAATAAGTAAGTCTGGATATGACGGATTGATATGATCTGACTTGTGGGTCTCCCCTGCAGACACGCTGCATTGGCTGCTTTATAACGGATAATGTGGACACTGTACTTTGTGTGTAGGTGATATGAGCATGTTACAGAAGGTGTTGAAAGTAGTTGAGCTATAAAATAAACGGGTTTAAAGTGGTGGAGGAGTGAGGAGTAGTGATTTGGCAAAGGATTGACCTGATGTAGGCTCTCGTGTAGGAATTGTTTATCCATTACTGACAGAAAACCAAGAGGAGATGGCAGATGTCAAAGTTGTGCTATCTCTAAAAAAAAAAACAACAACCCTGTGATTCCAGCTAGTTAACCATCAACCAGAGAGACACTCCACCTCTCCTCTGGTTAGTGGCACCAGAGAAGGAGGAGAAGGAGGCGAGCTGGGCTGTCATTCACTGGTTTTCTCTCTGACACCAGTAGGTCCCCATCATACTGAACTGGGCTGGGGAGCTACCTTATAACGGGGCGGGGCCAGGCTCAAAAAAGAGGGAGGGGGGGGGGTTAGTGGAGGTGTGTGGAGGTGTGAGAAGGAGGAGGAGGAGGAGGAGGAGGAGGAGGGGGGGGGGTCACAGTAGCTTCTTGGACAAGTCTTTCTGCCCCACTGTCAGGTAGTTGCGAATTTGTTTGTCCAAAGCACTGGTGGACATGGACATGGCAGACTACAGCGAGGCTCTGGACCCAGCCTACACCACGCTGGAGTTCGAAAACATGCATGTGCTTGCCATGGGCACAGGTGAGTCACATATATGCAGCTCTGGCGTTGAACTTTGAAACTTTTACTAAGTTAAAACTTTGGTCAGGAGAGGACAGAGGGAGTTCTTGCGTGAAGTGATAAAAAGGGGTCATTTGTCCATCTGCTCCTGCTCGCAGAGGGATGATCCTGAGCAGTGGTCTTTTATCACCTCTGGGCGCGATGGTAAAACATTAAGAGATTTTGATTTACGGGGCTCTATCCTCAATACACTCGGGTCGTTCGGTAGAGGCAATTTTAACCTGTTTCAGCTTGTGGTGTGATAGATTGATTTCAGTGGGTTGATATTCATCCTCTGATGAAGCAGTAGTTTGAGTATCATGATCCTCCTTCTCCTGTTACCAACAGTCAGTTCCCACAAAGTCTAAAGTGAAGAAAAAACGGTGTAATTTTTTTTTTCTTTTTTTGGAGAAGTGCTTACAATGACACCAACTTATTTATATATGCAGTCTCCCATGACGTCTGGCTGTGATCCTGATTCTAAAATTACCACTCACACTAAAAAGAAGAAGCTAGAACGGGAGATTTGAGATTTTAAACCACTTTAAAACTCATCTTTTTCATCATTTACATGTTTCTACTTTACAATGTCCGTTCATGGGTCAGCCTGCCATTTTCAATCTATAGAATGTATTGTGACATACTCTGTGATTAATTGACCCGGTCTGGTGACAGTGAGGGTTGCTGAAAAGAAAACTGTCTCCAGTGATTGCCTTTACAGTGGTAATCAAGCCAACATCAATTCTGGTCTGTTGACTCTGTCTGAGTCACTCAGGCAGGTTACAGATCCTCGCAGGCTCTCATGAAGGCTGGTTTTGATCAGCCGTCAATGGAGCTGATCACTGTATTCACTCTGGCCGTTCACACCCTCTTTTATTAAACCAGCTTGACAATCTGTCAAGTAGAAACACTGTTCTACAGCCTCTGAACTAGTGATCAAACATATTTCTTGATGTTTGCTGACTGTCGTGTAATTAAGCTTTAATAAAAACACTCTTCCTCTGGTTTCGGGTAACCTTGTGTCTTCCTGTTACACGTCAAAAACTGATGACCTAAAAGCCTGTTGACCTGATGAGATGTTTTCTCTCTCTCTCTCTCTCGCTCTTCTTGGGTCAGACTCCTCACCGGCTGAGAGCGCCAACATGAACGCTACCGGCCACCTGGCAGCGGGCAGCCTGTGTGCCATATGCGGAGACAGAGCCACTGGCAAGCACTATGGGGCGTCCAGCTGTGACGGCTGCAAGGGCTTCTTCAGACGCAGCGTCCGCAAAAACCACATGTATTCGTGCAGGTGAGAGCAGATCTGTAATAGTAGAGGAGGGCGTTTGAGAAATTTAAGACTAAGTCTTCTGATCTGTTATACTACTGCTGATGTGCCATTGAGCATTGAGAAAAGTCTATTCTTGTGTTGTTTCTCTTGGTTATAAATTGCAAAAAAAATGGGCTGAATTGCTTCAAGTTTCTTTTTTGAGTGTATGACAGCACAAACCAACTTATTCAACTCACTTTCCAGGTTCAACAGACAATGTGTTGTGGACAAAGACAAGCGAAATCAATGCAGATACTGCCGACTGAAGAAATGCTTTAGAGCTGGCATGAAGAAAGAAGGTAAGAGTTAGTCAGCAAATCACTGTCACAGTGTGAGCTGTCCCCACTGAATTGATACTACTCGACTCACTATGTTGCAATACTCAGGAGAGTAGTACTTCGTTAATGATCACTCCGTGAAGCGCTCAAGTCTCCGACCAGCTTATGCTGAGCAAACAGTTCAGAGCAATAATAGCCATATACTGATAAACATGACAACCTTGGAAGCCTTATTTTTCTTCTAAATGACTCAGTCGTCTATCTTTGCGTGACAAAGATTTGGAGGAAAATTAAACATTTTTTTACTGTTTTTCCTGGGTTTTCAGTTTACATAGCTGCATGAAAATTGCACATTTTTCTTCTACATGTACCTAGCGATGACAGCTGCAGCACTAATAACTACAAATCTGTGTTTTTTTTAGCTGTACAGAATGAAAGAGACAGAATCAGCACCAGGAGATCCAGCTATGAAGACAGCAGTTTACCATCCATCAATGCACTCATCCAGGCAGATGTACTGTCAAGACAAGTAAGACCTACTAAATCATCTTTAGGAGTCACGTCTCACTTTTATTAATCACCTGTAATGAGGCATAAAATGATTTCACGTCTGCATTGCCCTGCCTAGATCACCTCCCCTGCTCCTATACTGAACGGCGACATAAGAACCAAAAAGATCGCCACCATCACAGATGTGTGTGAGTCCATGAAACAGCAGCTGCTGGTGTTGGTGGAGTGGGCCAAGTACATCCCAGCATTCTGTGACCTGCCCCTGGATGACCAGGTATGACTCTAACGCAGACAGAGTGTACATAGTTGTATAGACACTCTGGTCACTCATCAACCAGTCTACTCCTGCGACAACATCCATCTCAAAACCAAACCACTAGTGCAGGCTGCAGTGTCACCAAGTGTAGACTTATCACTGAATATCACTTCCTGAATAAAACAAAATTGCAGCAGAAGAAATGATTAAAATCTTTAATGAGGAGGGTTTTTTCATCACCAAACACCTTAAACTCTTCAACCAGAGTGGTTAATGTATTTTAATCCTGAGTTAGAATATGATGAGCTGGTTTTAAAGTTATATCCCTCCTCGAAAAAACTGCTGAATCATTAACAGTGTGATCACCAGGGCTTGGTAACTGATTTGCTGATGTTGTATTAGCGAGGGAGCCAGTGTCCGCTCTCTTTGAAGCTTCAGTTTACAACTATACAATACCAAATCCTTTAAATTAACATGTAGAGGTTTAAATATTTATTATCACACAGCTAATAAGTAAATGAATTCATTCTATTTCAGGTGGCGTTGCTGCGAGCTCATGCTGGAGAGCATCTCTTGCTCGGTGCTGCAAAGAGGTCCATGCTGTACAAAGATATCCTCTTATTAGGTAAAACTGGCGCATGAAAGAGCATTTTACACCTAAAATCCCCTGCAGCTGCATTCATATTGCCATCACTCAGTGCCCAATCCTATTAACAAAAGTATTTTCACATCCAGGAAGAAATTCAAATGTAGTATTTTAAGTCTCAACCTAAAAAAAAAAATGTGATTATCCTGCAGGAAATGACCACATCATCCCCAGAAACTGCCCAGAGTTGGAGGTGGGCAGAGTAGCAGTGAGAATCCTGGATGAGCTGGTGCTTCCTTTCCAGGAGCTTCAGATAGACGACAATGAATATGCCTGCTTGAAAGCCATAGTTTTCTTTGACCCAGGTACTGCTGCTCACTAATCTTTGTGCAAACTACCATTCAAGCCAATAATCAGTCAATGAGAAGTTAAAACGCTAACACTGTAGACTAATGAAAAGTTACATCTCATTAACGCACTTCTCTATGTAAACACACCTACTTTTATTTGCCCACAGATGCTAAAGGTTTGAGTGACCCTGGTAAGATCAAGCGGATGCGATACCAGGTCCAGGTCAGCCTGGAGGACTACATCAACGACAGGCAGTACGACTGCCGGGGCCGCTTTGGGGAGCTGCTCCTGCTCCTGCCGACGCTACAGAGCATCACCTGGCAGATGATTGAACAGATCCAGTTCGTCAAACTCTTTGGCATGGCCAAGATCGACAACCTGCTGCAAGAAATGCTTCTCGGAGGTGAGCTCTTTCAGATCGATTTGTAAGCAACCTTGAACATGACCACTGAACTTAAGCTCTCTGTCAATACACTGAATCCACATGTATTAACAGTGTATACAGTAGAGAGCACTGTGGCAACCCCTGTGCGGTCAGATATGCTGTAGTTAATTACTGACTGACTGTATATTTGTGTGTTTTGTCTTTTCAGGTTCTGCCAATGAAGCTCCACATGCACCTCACTCTCTGCACCCTCACCTGGTTCAAGAGCACCTCAGCAGCAATGTTATAGTGGCAAGCAACATGCCAACACCGATCCATAATGGTCAAATCTGTAAGTACAAACACCTTTAGTACAAAATACCCTTAAATGTGTTGCACAGATGCTGTGTCACTTATAATTAATTCTCTGTCTTCATCTTAAATACAATAGAAGAGCTGGGAGGTGTTTGTGCACCCCAGTGTGATCTGAACCATTAATCTAAGTGAGCTGAAATTAATTATATCTTAATTAAAAGAGACTGTCAAATTTTCCTCACCCGGCTCCATGTGCAGCCTAGTCAGGTAGCTGGAAGGGCAAACAGGCTCGGCAGAATAATCCTTTAAGTTCTTCATGGAAACTAATCTGGCTTATTTTGTCAAAGAGAACTTCTGTTATTCTTTCTTAACATGTTTAATGCTCTGAGAAATTTCACAAAAGTGCTTATTTCTTTATCTGAAAATTGTGCTGCCCCAAGACATGTTTTACCACAGAATCGTAAATATACACCTGCTTATGCTGCAGTTTTCTCTCTATAACTCGCTACTGTTCCTGTGTGTTCTACTTTACAGCCACTCCTGAAACCCCGATTCCATCTCCGCCTACTGCCTCCAGCTCAGAACATTATAAAATTGCTCAGGGGGTCATAGCTACTGTGCCCAAGCAGCCAACCTCCATCCCTCAACCCACCATTACGAAGCAAGAGGCCATCTAACAACCCTCCGAGTCCTTATTCCTTCAGTTTTTTTTTAAATGTATTAAGCCAGGGTCTTTATATGTATGTTTATATGTAATCAGCATTGAGGCTGTTTACTTAACTGAAACAATAAAGTAGCTAAATATCTAGAATGTAATTGCAATTATGTCCCTTTGCAGATTGCTATTTTTCAGTCTTCAGGGATCTAGGTTGTTCACACATGCAGCTGCAGTTGAGCTCCTCAGCTCAGCCAAAGCTTGGTGCAAAGAGTTCATGGCCAGAAAAAAAAAACAAAACTATAAGCATCAAAACTTTCCTGACATACTGTTGTTCATTAAGATCAACATTTATAAAGAAGTATATTGTTGTATATATAGTTTATTTTTGGGTAACATCACTTTCCTTTAGCATGGCCTCAGTGTGTGCAGTGCAGTAAAGCTTATGTTAGACATGGTGACCAGATCATGTCAGTATTTTATGAATGTTACATTAGGCCTTACATTATATTTAGTGTTGCACAGTTTTTTTATTTGATGTTCATTAGTGATAAAATGGTGTCAACTCTCAGACAGTCGTGAACTTGGTTCAGATAAATGTCATTTTATCGAAGCTAAAGGAAATCCACTGAATGAATACAGCTTTTTGGAGTCTCATCTGTGATATTCTGTGTGACAAGAATATATGTGGTTTGTTTAATGTATATCTACAGTAGCGATGTAAAATTTAACAAATTTTACACAAAGAAAGCTCGGCGCACTCTATGGTGCCACAGACACACTGAGGAAATTTCCCAATAACATGTTGGTTTTTAAAAAATATATTATATTTTTTGTTTAGTACTCTGTCATGGTTTAACTGGTGGAATAAATTGTGCCTTGTAACCTGTACTGCCTTACAAAAACAGGCTATTTTTCGCCTTACAATGTGAAGATGAACTAATAAATCAAGGTCTATTTTTACATTGCATTTTCTGCAGAGTATGTTTTATACAAACATGAATATAAGAGGAGAGCTTTCTGAGAAATGAATGAAATGACACATTCTCTGAATAACAAATGGTACAACTTGTGACATGTTGGAAAGTCTCCGGAGGAATAAAATGGGTCCAACGTGGCAATCCTGCTTGGTCACTGATAGCCAACTGCAATATGTTGCTTCAGACTGATAAGCTGCCATAAAATCACTATAGATAGCACTGATTTAACATTCCAATGGAAAAAACCCGTAGCTAATGCCAATGTGCTGGATTTGGACACACTGAAACATTAACATGACAGAAGTAAGAAGAGACATGAGAGAGACATTTTTAAACTTTTTTAACCAGAACACCTTATATTTATTCATATAAACATGAATATATCAGTTACACGTATTATTTTTAACACCTCATTTTCAAATTTGAATGAGAAAACATACCTGACAGATTTTGACACACGACATATCTTCTAGGGCCAGGGCTCCATGCTGTGCGATATGAAGGCAAATTCTGCCATCTACTGCATTCAGGTGTAATTAATAAATGTCCGCAGGCTCTCCTACATTTGTCCTGTCCACAGGCTCTCCTACGTTGGTTGCGGTCAGGTAAGGTATTACAAAGGTAATATAGTCAAGGTCACCGATGGTTTAATTTCCAAACCGAATGAAAAATTTACAACACTATAAACTGCATAAAATAATTAAAAAAAACTGTACAACAGTCTATGCATAAACTACAGCAGCACTGTTTTAATGCCACCATGTGCTGTCGTAAATATAGGCTGTGCTTCATGCTTTCAATTTACGATTTATAATCAAAAATGCGGGACGAAATGTGGAATTTCTATTTCTGTTAAGATAGTTTGCAAGATGTGTTCAGTTGCATTGAGGCTGTGTATACAGCAGGAGGAAAAAATAAGCCTAATGTAGCGTTTGCAAAAGAAAAAGAAGAAAAGATGCAGACAGATTAAAATCTTGTCTCAACAGACTGTTGTTTAAGGAGATTTTTTATTTATTTATCTATTTATTTTTGGTATTTACTAGTTTCCGAGGAGTACTTGAAGGCATCATAAGCATCAAAACAACAGACGGTACGTCTCGACTGCACGTGACGCACACTGGCCAATGAGAGAGCGACGTCATTCCACCCGGAAATTATTATAGGATTTTCCTGACAGGTCGGTTGTGGCTTTTGACACTGTTGTTTTTGGGTCGTTGCGGCTGTTTTTTAATCCATTTCATCACTTGCCAATGGATGCTTATAAAAGTCGCCTGTGTCTGTCCTAGAGGGTTAATGTTAAACGCATTTTCGGGTTGGTATTCAGTCATTATTCTGACTTTAGTTTTGTCGCAGCGGTTGTTTTTCAGGGTCAGGGTATATTAGCTGACAGATGCTCTGACTCACTTCTCTTTTCTGGTATGAAAGGACATTTTTTATTTCTTGTATTTGTCTTCTAATATAAGTTAAGTGTTATTTTTGTATATGGATGACTCCTTAAAGGACGGGGTTTTGTCTTAAAACAACAGTCAGGAGCCCAAATGAACATTAAAAGAGATTTTTCTTGCTGTAATCATTCCTCCTGTTCATACTGAGCATTGGAAGATCCCCTCACAATGCACTTACAATGCAAGTGATGGGAGACAAAATCCACAGGCCTCCTTCTGTGCAAAAATGTATTTGTCTGAAGCTAATATGAAGCTTCAGCGTCCAAATTAGACAAATCAAGTAGATATCTTTCAACATTACTGTCTTTTTAGTGCCAAAGTTCCTCTTTTTGCTACTAAACTTCCACCACAGCTCAACAGGGAAACACTGTCTGAGGAAACAAAGAGGGAATTTGATGCTAAAAAGACTGTAAATGTGGCAGATATCCACTTGATATGACTAACTCAGACTGCTGAAGCTTCATGTAAACATTTACACTAAATGACTGTGTGGACACACTGTGGATTTTGGCCTCCATCACTTACATTGAAAGCACATTTGAAGGGGATCTTTTAATAGCCAGTATGAACAAAATGAATGATATCAGTGAGGAAAACCTCTGTCAGTGTCCATATGGACTCCTGACTGTTGTTTTATCAGACTTTCTGTCTTTTAGTATTTTCTTATGTGTGTTGCTTTCCACACAGTTTCACCCAGTCAGTCCATGGCCGATCAGCATGAGTCCATCGATCTCAGGTCTCCAGCGGACCCTCCAGCAGCTGCAGAACACAGCTGGTTCCCTGGACCCCCTCCTCCCATCTACTCCTGCAGTCTGACCCCTGAGCTGGTGGCCAAGGCACGGGAGGAGCTCCAGGAGAAACCAGAATGGCGTCTCCGAGATGTCCAAGCACTGAGAGACATGATACTGAAGGTTTTGTTTTGTGCTTTTTTTGCCATATTGACAAATAAATAGTCTCTTTCCGACTTAAATTCCAGTAAGAGAGCAGCTAAAAGAAAGCATCCCAAAAATTAGAAAACATTAACTTTACATCTTCAAAAACTGTCAAGTCCCAAATGCTTTCTCAGATTCTCAGGCTTGATTACTTAAATCCTATATGCTCACATTATTTAGTCACTGTTTGAATTGAAATAATGTGAAAACATTTGGGGGAGTCCTGTTAGCCTGGTGGTTAAAACTCATCCAACATAATCACAACGTCCTCGCTTAAATCCTGGTCAGGTGCATTTGTTGCATGTCTCTCTTCCTCTTTGTTTGCTGTTTGTCTCTACTGTCTCCTCTCAGTACAGGCTAAAATCCTAAAAAAATCTAAGACATGCAGGCTGACTTAGTGTAGAAGATAACTGCACACTGTACACACCTACAAAAGTAAAAGAAAACTGTCACCTTGATTGTCAACATATAAACAAGAAACAATTGCAAGGTGTGCTCCAAATAAGAGATAGAACTTGAGATAGAACGGCTGAGTGCTGTAGTTCTTAGCCAACATTACTTAAACAGGAGTAAATTAATAATTTATTGGGGACTTTTAGCCACAGATTTGGTGCTCCAGTGAGCATTTACTGCAGCACAACAGCAGTTTGTGGCATTGACTCAAAATAAATAACAGCATGTGTGTTTATAGTAATGAAGGAACATGTCAGCTCAATAGTTTATGGACAACAATAGAGCTTTATGGCACAGTGGAATAAGATATATTAGGGTTTGGAAAGCAGGGATTAATTATTAGTAAGATCAGTTCATTGTTGGTTCTGGTCTTTTTATGAGATTAGACCTGCAACGATTAATCGATTAGTCGTTCAACAGAAAATTAATTGGCAACTATTTGGATCATTGAATAATCGTTTTTGTCTCTTTTTTTTTTAAGCAAAAATGCCCAAATTTGCTGGTTCCAATTTGTCAAATGTGATGATTTTATGGTTTTCTTTGTCTTCTGTGATGGTAAACTGAATATTTGGGTTTTGGACTGTTGGTCAGACAAAACAAGACATTTGAACATGTCACCTTGGGCTGTGGGAATTTATAACGGGCATTATCTGACATTTCATAGACCAAACAACTAATTGATTAATCAAAACCTGCAAATTAATTGATAATGAAAATAATCATTAGTTTCAGCCCTACATGGGATTTGTTGTCTGTAAGAAAAATACAGAATATCACCAGCAGTTTGGCCTAATAGAGGCACGTATGTATTAAATAATTTTGATCCTTTTTTTCTTACTAAAACATCTTCTTTTTTTCACCCGACTCCGCAGGAACAACCCAATCTCAGGACGAGGCTGGACGACGCCTTCCTCCTGCGCTTCCTGCGGGCCAGGAAGTTTGACTACGACCGGGCCCTGCAGCTGCTGCTCAATTACCATGCGGGACGTAAGGCCTGGCCAGAGGTGTTCCAGGACCTGAAGCCGTCCACGGTGAAACACGTCCTGGACCTGGGCTTCCTCACGGTCCTGCCTCAGCCGGACCCCAACGGAAGATACATCCTCTGTCTCCGTCCGGGTTGGTGTCTGCGTCATCGACTTTATTTTCCTTGAGAACTCATCTGTTGTATTAATGAATAATCCGTTCTAGATAAGCTAATAATGTGGCTGTTTGTCATGTATTTCTCATAAAAGAGCTGATAATCGTTACATTCTTTATGACTAATAGCCAGTTACTGGTCATTCTTCCAAGATGTGTGTCACTCATGATGTATCATCACTCAACTCACTCTCCTTTTACAGGAAAATGGAAGCCGAATGATTATCCGTTTGTCGACAATGTGAGGGCCATTTATCTGACTCTGGAGAAGCTGATCCAGCCGGAGGAAACTCAAGTGAACGGTATCGTCATTTTAGCTGACTACACCGGAGTGGGCATGTCACAAGCATCCAATCCAGGCCCATTCCTTGCCAAAAAAGTTGTGAGCATCCTCCAGGTAAGAAATCAAGCACTTGATGTTCTGATGACAGTATTTAAAAAAAAAAAAAAATGAACCAAGCGATTAAATATTCTGTTGATCTTTCTTGAAAAGATATATGAATCCAGGATGTACTCAAACTGTCATATTATTTAGTACTGACACAGCAGTAAATATGAAAAAAAAAAGACAGTGTCATGATTATTTACAACAGTAGCTCTTGAGCACTGCCCGTTGATTGTTGTATTGACTGCCAAGTGTGTAATATTTACATACGCACACAAATCACATGTAAGACGTTTAACGAGGACCAGCTGTGACTGCTCTGAATACCGTTTCTCTTCTAATTCACAGGATGGGTTTCCAATCAGAATCAAGGCTGTTAACATAATTAACGAGCCCAGGATTTTCAAAGGCATCTTTGCTATAATTAAGCCTTTTCTGAAGGAGAAGATGGCAGAGAGGGTAACTATTGTCCTTGAATTGTCTCCGACTCTTTTGTTTTTAACAAAGGCCTATTTTGAATCGTGCGCCTCCCTTTTATCATCAGCCTGTGCTCCAAAATAATAGTCTATTTTCATCTGTGCAAATGGAAGGCCACGCATTTACTTCTCAGAGAGGAATGAACTCAGACCAGCAGAAACACAACTCCGTATATTCTAAAATATCATGACAGGGGTTGCTTTGTGTTCATTAAAATAATTAATCAGATGGTGACACTGATGACGTCACTGACACAGTGCTTTTTCTGTCTCCTCGTACAGTACATCCTCCACGGCTCAGACCTGCGCTCTCTGCACCGGAGCATCCCCCGGTCGGTTCTGCCGGAGGAGTACGGCGGCACCGCTGGCCAACTGGACATGGGTGCGTGGTCCAGACTGCTGCTGGACTGTGAGGAGGAATTTATAGTGGAGTTCTGCCAGCCAGATCCACTAGAGGGTGTGGTGCTCCCAGACTCCATGCTGTTTGAAGGCGAGCAGGCCAGCGGGCAGGACGACGACATCTTCAGGGGGCTGCGCTCTCAACTTTATTACTGTTACTGATTGCACATTGTAGATACACTCCCATCACTGAGAGGACATTTTTCTGTTTCATTTGAAACATGTGTGTAGACTTTTACAGGGCAAGTTGCCAATATTATACATGATTTATTTTACTAACTAAGCAGCACTACTATAGTCGTCTCTAGTTTATACTTAGCCCAACATTCAATCATGGTTCCAAGGCAGCTGCAGGCTCTGGCAAAGAGGCTTTTGACATGAGCCCTTGCCCCTCTATGAATTCATTTTAGTTTTTAATATTTTCCACTGAGGAGGAATGCTAAAAATAGTCTTATCAAACTCACATCTCTTCCGTTTGTTTAGAATCTGCATACCGACAGTCAGTCGTATACTGGCCATTACTGCTCTGTCTGCATGATTACATCGCTCCACGAAACGATCAAAAGATTGAGACAGTTTCTGTGTATGTCACCGACTAATGCATTGCCTTAAACTGTTAATTAATCAGTAGATTTTTTTTGCAAGGGATGTGTCATAAATCATGTTGGATTTGTGTGAACCAAAGCAATACTCATGTGCGTTCTCGTGGATATACTTTATGATTAGTAAATGGACATATAGTAGATGGCTGCTGTGGCTGAGAGAGTGAATATTGTACTAGATTTACCTGTAAATGTTGTTGCTGATATACAATATTTCAGGGCCTTTGTTTAGATGATGTTTTAGTTTTCTCTAGCCTGAATCACTGAGAGGATTATTTTTCTAAATTCAGATAATCTGCCTTATGTTTTTTTTTTTTTAAATGTTTTTTTGACCTGTTTGCCTGTGTCTCATCACGCAGTCTTAACACGGGGCCATTACTGATCACAGGAGTCACATTGGAGAATTGCAGTGATAGAATATTCAATACTGACTTTACAGACATCTAGTTTGCCAAATTTCACACCAGGCCATGTACAGAGATGTGCATTAATGTCGGATCTGTTTTCTCGCGGTAGCCCGAAGCTAACTCTTTTGTTGTGTACAGTCTTTTATATTTTTATTTTGTGCACGTATGTTACTGTAAGCTGTATTATGTTGCAAAATTGTTCCTAGTGAAGACAGTAAAGTGAAACAGAAAGCTATATTTGTGTTTGTTTGTGCTGTGAATGCTTTTGTTGGCAGAGGTTGATGGTATGCTGTGTGCTCCTGGGAACTTGTGGTTATTTTCGCAAGATTATTGCAGATGACTACAGTTTCCTGATAGAGTTCATGATTCACCAAATACAAAAGAAAAACATAAATGCAACAAATATGCAGATCTTAAACTGCAGTAGAAGTAGTAATACTACACTGTAAAAATACTCCATTATAAGTAAAAGTATTCAAAAGTGCATAGGTATTATTAGAAACATGTATACTATGTAGTACTCATTGTGCACAACTTTCAGATTGTTATATATGATATATATTATTTTGGATTATTATTAAATGTGCATTAACATTTAAGCAGCATTTTAAGGTCGTAGTTGATGAGGTGAAGCAAAGTTTAATCATTGTTAACATTATCTGTGCATAAACGTTACTGTTGAGTAGTTTAATTAGTAATTTAAATAGAAATACTCCGTTTTAGTACCTCAGAGTTGAGTGCAGTACATGAATAAGTGAACTTTGTTTCTTTCTACCACTGCAGAAATTGTGTTTGTGTTAAATTTTTTGAAATGAAAAACACAATAATTTTTATATTTGTCAAGCCTGTTCTCCTCCAACAGACAGAAATACTCTAAAGATCATAAAACTACAGGTTCTCCTAAGGAACTAAAGGACATATCGCATTGGCCTATGGGGAAACATGTACTTATCACTGTATGTAAACCCTGTATGATTATATCCTTTAAAATTTTCATGAGGTCAGTAGAGATTAATATTGGGTTCAGGGATCAAGTAACCATGAGCAGATTTTAATCAAGTGGGTTCTCTGTATTGCGAGGCTGAGCGTTAGAGAAGATCCTATATAGAAAATATGGAAATATACAGTTTAAACAATGAAGAGCTGTGTTTTAGTGTCAAGATTAAAATAGGTTTTGGCATGTGAGCCTCCTTGTTAGATATTGGACCGTTGCCATCTGGAACACTTGCGGAGAACTCATTAATTTGTTCAGGCTCTTTTATGAGACTTTGACTGTATCTTAACTCCACAAGCCTTCACTGTTGGATATCGTCGGTCTGCTGTTTCCATGACGTTTCTTTAGTGAACAAGGCTGTTGTATGATCTGTACTCAATGAATATGAATTGATAACATAAAACAGAAGGAAATGAGGCAGATCAATCCATCAGTTTTCGCATGAAGTTCAGTTTACTGGTCAAGAGGGAAGCAGCTGTCATCTGCAGCTCTGGTGAAGAAATCACCCTGATGATGTCATTGGCGTTATTTGGGCATTTATGGGGCACTCCAACAGTCCATATTTCTGTTGCATTCGCGTCACATATATATATTTCTCTGAAAGATAAATACTCACCAATCTCTGAAAAACACAGAGGGTCATTTAATAACGCTTACTGCTGTGGAGGTATTTCCAGGATCCTCGAGGACTCCTCTAACCATCTAGATGAAGAAATATTCTGTTTGATGAGTAATACGATTTTTTTTTGCAAAGTTGCAACTATTTCCTAATCCAAACAACGATGGTAGATGGAAATTACATCTTTAATTATTATCTTTGATTATTATTATTATTTTTATTATACAACCTGAGCCAAAATGAAAAAACTGTACATTACTCTATATTGATGTTACTTTTCAATTATGTTACATGTTATGGTATTTATGAGTGTCCAACTTGTAAAAATAGCACTTAAACCAACTTTCAAGTCGTTCTTATGACTGAGAAACTGACTTTTCTACATCTAGGCGCTTAAAATGCTGAGATGCCTAAAAATCTAGCAAATGATGACGCCTCACGTCAGCCAAAGTTAATCGTTCACGGTGATTAAGTCAAAATTTATAATGTTATGTTGTCATTGTGCATTTGACCAACGTACAACATAAACATGAGAATCCTTGCCATTGTTCCCATCCATCCCATATGACATGACCATCAAGACCATAGAGAGGACATAGTGAGGTGTGACGTCACGCATTGGTTTGTGCCAAAGCCGGTTCAATTTATTACTTTTACTGGAAAAATTTCACAGCCATAAAGCCGAGTTCTCAAGGTCTTTTGATCGTTTGAACCTTTCAGGACTGAATTAAGCAAGTATTTTGAGTCTTTCCAAATCATAAACAACAAGGAATGTGCTCTTACAATTAGTACGATACAAGAATTTTACCCGATGTCATGTTGCCATGTTGAATGTTTTATCCTATTGAGAGTGGAGTCATGTCTGTTGTTTTATCCTTATTTCATTATGATGCCTTAATGTTTCTGTTTTTGTCTTAAGCTCAAATGTGATAAGTGATGTTTGACACAATTAAGAGTTGGGGGGAAAAAAAAAGGGTTGAAGCCCAAAGTTGCAGCTCATGGTCTGTTCCAAATAAGGACTGTAGTGAGTTGCCTTTCACGCTCTGGAAACTCGCCCGCTACCCTGGACTGAAGTTAAAGCTAACTTACTCGGAACACTGAGCGCTACGCACTTGGGCTAATGTTAGCTATTTTAGCTAAATTGTGCTCAAGAAACACTTAGTGAAATATTGCAACACTAGTCCGATTCAGTGCGAGTCCTGGAGTGTTGTCCAGAGACTACACAAGTCTTCAATTCTTATTAACAGAGAAATAATTCCCAAAAATGTCCACCAGTGCACTTAATTCAAGGGCCAAAATTTAGCGATTGAGACCAGAATGACACCTTGAAAAAAATGATTGACTTAGTATTTCTAGACTTTTTGAATAGGAGTCAGTTGGAACCAGCATCTAGAGGCCGTCGGCTGCATTGCACTTTAAGGTACTTCTGCACTGACCTCAGCCTCAAGCTGTAGCAGCTGGAAAAGACAATGAAATGGTCACATTGTATTATGGGAAATGATCTTACATTTCCCATAATGCAACTTGATCCAGCATTTTTGGATCCTGAATCACAGGGACAAAAAGTCAGGATACCCTGGCCTCTGCTGCTTTGATTTTGACTGCCTAATATTTTTTAAAACTCTAGTGAAGTGCAAATCATGGAGTGCCCCTTTAATATCGAGCAAGTGAAAAGGTGCTAATGTCTTTATATTACATCATATGATCATTTTATGTGCAGTATAAACCGTAAAACTATCAGAAACATCTGGGGGCTCCTTATATGGGAGGAAATCTCATCAAGTCAGTGGGTGTGTAGTGGTTTGAAGGACAGGTTTACAATTTTTCTGTCTTAAAACAATAGTCAGGAGCCCAAATGAACATTAAAACGTGTTTTTCTTGCCATAACCCTCCCTACTGTTCATGCACTTACAATATAAGTGACGGGGGCCAAAATTAACAAGCCTTCTCCTGTGGAAAAAATGTATTTAAAAGTTTATCTGAAGCTAACATGAAGCTTCAGCCGTCCAAGTGAGTCAAATCAAGTAGATATCTGTTTAACGTTAGTCAACTTCCACCGCAGCTCAACAGGGAAACACTGCCTGAGGAAACGGGGGAAAAGAGGGAGTTGGATGTTAAAAAGACTTTGAATGTGACAGATATCCACTTGATATGACTAACTCAGACCGCTTAAGCCTCATATAAGCTTCACATCAACTTTTAAATGCATTTCTTTGCATAAAACGACTGGGTTGGCCCTCATCACTTCCACTGAAAGCACATCTGAAGGAGATCTTTTAATAGCAACTATGAACTGAATGGATGATTACAGCGAGGAAAACCCCCTTTCAGTGTTTATATGAGCAGCTGACTTGATTTGTTTTGAGATAGACTTGGAAAAATTGTGAATCTACACTTGAAAGTGCGTCTAAATAAAGCTGTCTTGAGATGAAAGCTACAATGAATCATCTTACTTATAATAAAAAATAATAATAATGATGATATAAAAAAAGATGTAATAAGTGTTTGATGTGCAGAGTGCAGTGTGGTTGGTGTTGGCTCCAGCCCTCAGAGGAGTGGGAGCCTCCACAGCTTCGCTCTGATTGGCTCAGACAGGACTAACTCCATTTTGGAAAACAGCTGTTTGAAGACACAACCTTTCTCTCGTTGCATGCAGACGGTACCCAGAGAAAGAGAGAGAGAGAGAGAGAGATAAGATAATAACACACATCTCGGCTTTTAACACACACTCATCCACCACAGTGGGGTTTTCTTGTAAATTATTTTTATTTACACCAGCCTGCTTCAGTGTTTCGGCTCAGTTCGGCGTGCTGCGATTTTGTCCGAGTGCCAGGAAACTTAACTGGGGATCCATGGTGTTAAATTTCCATTGTAACAAGTGGATATCAGGAGGCGACCGGGCCAAGGTTAGTGCCGCTTTTTTTTTTCTTTTGGGTTGATATTGAAGGCGAAGACGGGTTGTTTTTTTTTCTTAATGTGTATGTGTGTGTGGATGTACATGAATAAAAATGGTCGGGTAGTTCATGTTTTAAACGACCAGCCGCAGGGAGCCGCATAGTCACGAAGCAAAAAAAGAGAGAGAGAGATAGAGAGAGATAGAGAGGGAGAGAGAGGGGGTTTCTACATGATGTTAGTAAAGCATTTTATCCAAACGTTAGACAATACAATGTTTCCTCGTAGAGCCGCTGTGTTACACATTGCAATCTGTCAAACGGCTTTTCCTCTTCGGTGTCAGCTTTTGTCGGATTACATTATGAATGTTAATGATATTCGCATTTTTTTTTCTATCTCTTTCTTCTTCGAGTGTTCCCATTATGCTAGTCGCTCGTGTTGTATTGTGCAGTTTAAAAGACTGGCATGCCTTTCCTTCCCACACATTAGCTGCTGCGTTCACTGTAGCTAATGACAGCCTGGATGGGTTTTTTTTTTTTTTTTTTTTTAAAAACCCTCATCTCTTCTCCTCACTGTGCTTTCTGTTTTTATTTATTTATATTTGCTCTGTCAATGCACCCAGCCAGCCCTTCTGTAAACACAAATCCACTTTTTATTTATTTATTTATTTTTTTATTCCCTCCCTTGGCTTAATGCAATAACAAGACAGTGATGACAGCAGGTTTTCATGCAATAACCTGGCTGCTGAGGGAGCGAAGAAAGGAACATGTCAATCCAGTTTTTCTGGATGTGAATCTTGTAAAATGATATGGCTGAATGGAGATGGTGCTCAGAGATTCAGCAGCAGCAGCAGCAGCAGCAGCAGCAGGCTGGTGGGGAGCAGCAGGCTGGGACCCCCCACTTTGCATGAGTGTTGCTGGGCAGGTGCCAGCGTTACTGGGCATGGACTCTGGTGAAAATAAATACTGGCTTCTTGCCTGCCTGTGGTGGTTTGCTTCACTGTCGACTGGCTGGCTGACTGTAACCAAAACAGTGCTCTCTCCCTCTCTCTCTCTCCCTCTCTCTCTCTCTCTCTCTCTGAGCTCAGTGCACAGTAATCCAGACATGAAAATCTACCATCTGATTAAGTTAAAATAACACAACTTGGCAGCGTTGTACCTAACCACCAGTCTTATACCAGTCTGGTGACAGAAAACAGAACTGGATTGGACCATGTCTTCACAGGGACAAGCATAACAAACTCTCTATGTAATGATCTGGCATTTCACGGTTCAGGGAAACTGTTGCACGTCCCTGGTGATACTTTAAATTCCACATTTGTAAACGAAAGTAGATGACGTGGATGATTCTGCACCTGGAGTTAAAATCTAACACGGAGGAATAAGGCGAGGATTATACGTAAGGCTGCGGCTAACAGTTATTTTTTATTGTTGATTAATCTACTGATAATTATTTATTAATTTGGTCTATAAAATGTCAGAAAATTGTGAAAAATGCCCATCACAATTTCCTAAAGCCCAACGTAATGATGATATTCAGTTTACTATCACACAAGATTAACAAAAATAGCAAATCCTCACCCTTTAGCTTGAAATAGACTTTAACCAATAATCAATTATTATGATATTTGTTGATTATTGTTCTGTTGATGGACTAATTGCTTCAGCGTGAGTAATATACTAAACGCTGTTTGCTTCGAGCAACAGCTGAAGGTGAATCTGTCTGGCCATACTTCAGTACGTGGCAACATAATTCCTGGACAAAACATGGACATTATAAAGCATATAATTATGTTTCTTTTTATAGAAAAATCAATTGTTGCACCAAATTAAGCCACCTGATGAATCTCAGATGATATTTTGTACAATCTGTACAGCCTGATGTCAGCTTTCTCTGGAATAGCTCTCCACTGTCTGTTCTCCTGTCTTTGCACCAGCTAACCAAACATGGTCTGTTATCCTTCAAAATGGCCAACGGGGGGGTGGAGAGCAGCCAGAACAGAGAGCGCAGTGATGCTAGAAACCCCCCCCCCCCCCTTGCTTCTGGAGAGACACATAGGCAGATGCCCCGCTGACCTTGGGCAGATGCCCCCCCCCTGCAGAACCTTCCCTCCTGTGTTTCAATCGTATTTACTAAATCACTGAAAACGTAGAAGAAAATACACACTGCTTGACATTAAGATCACATCTGCTCCTGCTTTGCTATTATGAAGGCTTGTCTTGTTTGTTATGCATCTTCTAGTACAGTGATGATTATCTGCAGTGCTGCATGACCAACACTCTTACTAACACCGTTCTCCTCCTCCAACTCCTTCCGTAAATGGAAGTCATATCTGCTCCTGCTGAGGGCTGCCAACAATAACATGATTACCCTGAGAACATTCGGACCCCTGTATCCCTGCGTTGAGAGCCTGTATTAAGTACACACGGCGGGGGTGTGATGGTTACTGTGTGGCTGTTTCTGTCACTTCTTTTTCAGTTAGTGCTCATCATATTTTTTTTTCCTGCTTGACAGCTTCCTCTACATTCCACTTGTAGTCACACTGAAGGTTAAATGAGATTTCATCAGTATGTAGTACATACTGCATACTTTGAGAACACTGTACGTCAATGGTAATAATCTGAGGCAGCTGGATACGAGGCTTTTTCTGCAATAAGGACGAGACGTTACATGCTTTAGATAAAAATAGCAATCTATTCTCAGAATCGGTTCAAGTGCCTTCTAGATTTCTTTGTAATTATGACCACAATCAGTCGCTTGCCCAGAGACCTTCCCATGTTCAAGTAAACAGGGATCAGAAGACAACAGTCTGTAGCTGAGTCTATAACAGTGATGCGGGGTTTGGATACCATGTGAACACGCTGCCCAGGGTTTATTTTTATATGCTTCCCTCTGTGTAATCATGGGTTTAATGTGTACATATTTCGTGGACAGGGATTTGTCGGTTCAACTGCGTTGACCTCCAACCACATTCTTTGCCCTGTGCACAGAGGACTTAAGCTCCTCTGTTTTTAGCTCCCTGACTTCCCCATGAGGAGAAAATGAGTGCCATCACCCGGCCTGTAGTGTCTCGTGTGACAGACGGGAAGCGCTTTCTGATAAAGCAGACCAGTGCGAGGTTACGCTCAGGTTAGAAGAATTAGATTTAATTCGGTTTATCTACAGTGTGGGCAAACATTTCTGGGGTTAGATGTGCAGTATAAACAATGTGTACACACACAAACAACGCATACGCCATTTCCCTTTACATAAACTGGTATTTATGAGAGGGCTGCAGCTAATGATTATTATTATTCCTTGAAATGTCATTGTCAGAAAGCAGTGCCTGTTATAATGTCTTCAAATGTTTTGTCTGATCAACAGTCCAAAGATATTAATTTTACCATCATGTAAGACGCATAGAAATTTCAAATCCTCCCATTTGAGAAGCTGCAACGACCAAGTGTTTGGCATTTTTCCTCAAAACATGACTGAAATTATTATTTTCAAAAGAGTTGCTGATTAATGTTCTGTGGATCAGCCAATCAATTAATCGGCTCATTGTTGCAGCTCTGATTTATAACTACTTCAGACCACCAGTTTTCTAGAGCCAGTGATAGATGATATGATAAAGTGGAAATGAAAAATAAGGTGAGAGATAGAATCTAAATTATAAAACATTTGTGTAAATCATTAGCCAGTTTCACTCGCTGATTATTTTTTTTGCAGTCTACATATTGATGTGTAATATGTCAATGAAAGAGGCATTTCTAAATTTAATTGAGATTTGTCTGTGATTCATTTTGACGTTCTTTCATCAGAGACATCATTTAATTTCCTTGTGTTAATATTCTTTTTCATTTATCTGTTATTGTGAAGCATTTTGTGAAGTTACCACAGGTTGCTATAAACTAAATCACTGATTATCCGTCAGACATCAAATGGTGATGGAGATATTACCACCTATGATGGTTTACAGGCACATGTAATTAATAAATAATACAGGCGCTATAAATGGCCACAGCCGTGGCTAATGGTCATGTGTTATCACAACTGCTCTGGCATTGTCAGAGAATGTTGGAGATGTGGTACGACTGGTGATATTGCATTTCTTTGGTTATCTTTTCATTTCCAGTTCCTACTGGTGCTGGAGCAGACAGAGGTATTCATATGCAAACAGGTGAATAACATTTATGGCGAACTGTGGGAGTGGAAATGAGGCTTGTGCACATCCTCATAGTTTCAAAATGATTAAGATTTATAAAGCTGAAACATGCGTACACAAGGCTTTAGAAATCTGATGAAAAGAATGCTGGTACATATTTCTATCTATCTGATATTTGATGCATCTGGTCCCTAGAGGCCAGAAAACTGAAGTGAAGAGGTTAAATTCCTTTTCAGACTGAAACTCTGTGTCCTAGGAGGTGACGCAGGTAGTCTACTAATTGCAGGGTTTGCGGTTCGATCCTTGGCTCGTTCTACCTGGCAAGACACTCAACCCCAAATTGCTCCCGATGGTCAGGCCAACACCTTGCGTGGTAGCTCGCTAAAGAGACACTCCACCCAAAATCCTTTTTATTGTGTGACACATTTTCTCCTTATAGATTCAAAAGTGGGTCGTCAAAATGAGTAGTTTGTTTCTTTAAGGAGAACAGGTTTTGCCGTAAAGAAGCAATGGGACTTAAGTACGAGGAGTTGCAGTACGTGAAGATAGAAACACTCTGGGGTTGACCACTTTGACCAATGAAGGAGCAGGAGGCCGACACTCCAACGTGCACAAATAAACAGGGTCGTATTTAAAGATTGAGGTCGAAGCGTAGACTATATTTAACGTTACAGCTTGTGGTTGGCGCCATCTTTTCCATTTGGAACCACGACTTTCCCAATAAGGAGTGCTGGGTGTTGCCTTTCAAACTGAATGCTAGCTTACTGGGAACATCGAGTGGTGCACACCTTGGCTGACGTTAGCTACCTCTAATTGCGCTAACAGAGCAGGTATCGTAATCAAGTCACATTAAACTTACCGAAATATTGTGACAATAGTATTAATCAGTGAGTCTCGGAGCCGGGG